>NC_134701.1:70055501-70430501 GCF_043290135.1 Rhipicephalus microplus
ACACAGTGTTTTTCTTTATTAAAGGCATTTTCAAATAACAAAGCCAAATGAAGCGTCACCTCAATGAAAAGGTAATAATTCGCAAGCGCAATCAGGTACAAGAAATTCTTCTAAATTGAACTTTTCAACACCACAAAATCATAAGACAGCGAACAAAACACTTTAAATCATAGAGGCCTTAGTTGCAGCCCCAAGAGCATGAGATTTTTTTAGGCTTCTCAAATTTTGTGACCTGGAAACAGTTATAGCCCATTTTAGGGGCGAAAAAGGGAAGTTTATTGTACACTTAACTTGTACGTACACAAACGAAACATCGAGAACAAGTAAAGACAGTGTATACATCTTACAAATGAGCACCAAAATCTAATTGATCACTGAGTATCCAAATGTTACAAGTGAAAGGAAAAATAAAAAGAATCAAGTTAATCACATTTATCAGGATAACACTTATGTATGCGTACTAGAGTAGGCACATGGCTAGTACGGGACAACTGGAAACCTCAGCTGTCCCTCTCTCACTTTGAAGAAACATCTGCGCCATCGTCGAAGGAAGGCCTCTTTGCCGTGCGTTTCCAGCTGCTGATCTAGGTAACTCCACACAATGAGCCGAATTTTCTGTAGTGCGGGATATGCGCCTCTAAGCGGCTTGTGCCGTACTTCCGCTAAACAGCGTCGCTGCCACGGTACGTACAAGGTTAAGCTCTTTATAGCGGCACCCGTTTGTCCCTCGTAGCCGTTGTAGTAGTGTGTAACAAGTATAACATTTTGACCTCTAAGGCGGTGCCGGTGAGAGATTTCTTCTTTGCGTTGTTGAACAATAAAAGATAGTGCTCGATGTGCTTGCCAATGGCTGCTAAGGGGGAATGAGAGACATGGAATTCGGCTTTTCGTTAACGCGCACGCTGCAAATTTGTTATTGTTAAAAAACGCGAGAAGACAAGAAAGGTTGCTACGTTATACTCGCTGGGCGTAACCTCCTAGGTTTTAGAAAGCTTTAGCGAGCGTTGGACCGCAGTGCCATGAATACATCGAAGTAGTATATACCATAAATTTGAGGTGGTTAAAGGTGGGAAGTAAACACTAAGCGCAAGCCGTAAGAAAGTGTGCGTGTGCCACCTCTCGTTCAGTTCTTGGAATGTCCGCTGGATGGCGGTGCTTCTTTATATGAGCAATATATGATGAAAACATGCGAGATGGTGGTACTTGGAGTGTTGAATAGGTGGGAGAACGGACACACAGACAGATGCATGGACGAATTCACGGATGGCTGCACGGATGGATGGGCGCATGGACGGACGCAGGAGTGGATGCATGGACGAAAGCAGGGACGGACGCACAGATGAACGTGCGGACGCACGAATAGACGCACGCACGCACGCACTGGTGAATGGACGCACGGGCGCCCACATAGACGCGCACACGGATGGACGGAAGCAAGAACGAATGGACGGACGGATGCTTCACCCCACTATCCATCATGCACTCCATGCGTATGCTGCCATTTTTATTCCTGTCTTCGTCCATGCAGTGAGTTTTGGTTGTCTCATTGTTTAGCTGTCAACGTCGTTGCCTATACCCCGAAAACAATACAATCCCGTTGCTATTTCAAAGTGCTATTTTGAGGTTATTATTATTTTTTGCACACTTCTCTGGAAGCCTCAAAGTTTTCGAGAAACCAAGCAGTTCATTCTTCCTTTTGTTGTTTATTTAGGAAAAGCTTCCTGAAGTGAAGAATAATTTGTGTATCTTGCCGGGCTTTTTACAAAGTAAATTGTCGGCCCACAAACTCCATTACATTTTTTCAAGCCACCCTTACCGCTAGCAAAGTTTCACATTCAATGACCTACAGATGTTTACAAAGATAGCAGAATAAAATTTTTAGAACAACTGGAATGAACAAAAACCAAACTTTCTTGTGTAGTCGAGTGAATGCAGTGTCTGAAATATTTTTAGTCTATAGTCTCTACACGTGGGTTAGAGCCGGGTGTGCGTCTTGTGTGCTGTCACCTCTCTCGCATTCATATATTTAAAACTTCTGTTAATTTAAACTTTTTGATAATTAAACAAAATTCAGAGGTCCCTTCGAGATTGAATTAACGAGAGCCGACTGTAGGTGTATAGCTGCGCAGTCTTTTTTGTTTCTCTTTGATTATGTGTTTATTTATTTCTTTTGTAATGCAGCATACGCACTAATGCGTATGCGCCTTCAAAAGAGAACTAAGAATCCCGTGCTCTGATTGCGCGAGAACTTGTGCTGCCTTTGCCAGACTTGCCGTTTGCCCATTTTTCGTCGCGACCTCGTTGCAACTCCTCTGTTAGAATAAACATCGTCGCATTTGGTGGAGGCTGCTGAGATCCCTAAGCAGACCTGGAGCTCCGCTCTCGCAAGTTGGCCGAAAGACAACCGTACAAAATGACTGACGCAGTCGCCAACCAGCCCATCTCAGCACAGCCAGCACCATCGGCTGCCCCGTCGACATGCCCCGTTGCTACCCGTCAGTGGGACCCACCAATCTTCGGTGGCAGTGGTGAGCAAGACGCCGACGACTGGCTCTCCTTGTACAAACGCGTAAGTAACAGCAACAAATGGGACAACGACTCTAAGCTTGCCTATGTTATCTTTTACTTGGCTGACGTCGCCAAGCTATGGTTCACCAACCGCGAAACAACCATCGCCAACTGGTCCACCTTTAGGACCCTCGTGACCGAAGCGTTCGGCCGACCAGAGGTCCGCCAGCTCCGTGCTGACCAGCGTCTGCGCCACCGAGCCCAGCAGCCTTGCGAGACCTTTACTAGGTATATTGAGGATGTGCTCGACCTCTGCAGGCGTGTTAACTCATCCATGCCTGAAGAAGAGAAAATTCGACCTATTCTCAAGGGCATCGAGGATGGCGCATTCCAGGTGTTGCTGGCGAAAAGCTCGACCACGGTGGCAGTCCTCGTAAGCCTGTGCCAGAGCTTCGTTGAATTGCGTCGTCAGCGTTCCATCGCCCGACAGAGTGTCCCATCACCAGATTCGATCTCAGCCGTCGCACTCGCAAATGGCAACGTTCACCAAGGAACTCTGTCAAACCAGATTAAAGACTTCATCAGGGAGGAAGTCACCAGACAGCTCTCCCTGCTGCCGCATAGCGACGCGCCCACGACAAGCCTCCCTTCAAATATGCAGCAGGCCATAAGCACTGAAATTTGCAATGCCCTCCCTACAGTTCCGGCCTCTCACCCATGTACTTCAATGCCACGGGATCTCTCAACTGCTGGCGATGCACCAACTGCGCCGCCTTCACCTCTCAGCTACGCAGCTGTGGTCGCGCGGCCCCCACCGCATCCAGTCGCCTTATCGGCTCCACCTCTTCCGGCCTCGCCTCCGGTGTACAGGCCCTCACCTCGCTTTCCTTTTATCAAATGAGTGGCGCACCCGAGACAATCGTCCTATCTGCTTTGCATGTGGCATCGCTGGCCACATTGCACGCTTCTGCCGCTGCCGTCCCACACCAGCGCACGCATACTTCGGAGCTCCTACCTACGCACTGCAGCAGACCACCACGTCTGCATATGAACAGAGGCACTCCGACTCGGATCGCCACCCATCGACTGCTCGTTTCCCATCACCTCGTCGCCGATCGCCATCGCCTATGCGTCGTCGACCACCTCCTGAGGAGGGAAACTAATCAGTGCAGTTTCGGAGGCAAGAACTGCAACTTGTGCGCCATTCCCAAGGCCTCCATTTTCGCCGCAAAATGTTGTTGGTGTCGATGTTGAGGGAGTCGCCACATTAGCGTTAATCAATACCGAGGCCGCCGTTTCTGTGATGAACGCAAAAGTTTGTAGGAAACTGAAGAAAGTGACCACATCTCTCAGTGGCATGGTGCTGTCCACGGCTTGCGCGGAACGCATTCATCCCTCGGCTGCGTGTACGGCGTGCGTCGTCATCCGAGAGGTTTTGTACGTCGTACAGTTTTTTGTTTTACCATCTTGCTCTCATGACCTTATCCTGGAATGGGATTTTTTATCACGTCATGAAGCTATCATCGATTGTTCCCGTGCCGAAGTGTCCGTTGTGCCAACATGTGAATTTCCACCACGTGACTGCTCTCCTCTGCTCTGCAAACTCATCGCTGACGACGACATTACCTTGCCTCCTGAAGCTTCGGTCCCTATTAGCCTTTCATGTATGGCGCAACCTGGCCGCACGGTGGTGTGTACTCCATCTCCGGTTTTTACTGAACGCAAGGGCATCGTTCTCTCATTTGCTGTTCTTACAATTGCGTCTGGTTTAACCGTAATGCCGGTTACCAACCACTGCAACTACCCCATTGGCTTACATCGTGGTGAAACGTTAGGATATGTGCAACCTGTTGACCATATCGATGATATTATTCTTCCCGACGAAACGCCGTGTCACATTGCTGCAATCACTCATGCGTCTGAGCTATCAAGTTGGTCAGCCTTCGACAATGCTATTGATGCAGACCTTCCCCTTTCGCATCGCCGCCAACTTGTTGCTCTCCTCAACAAGTTTCGTCTTCTTTTGACTTTCAAGAACCTGCTTTGGGCCACACCACGACTATCACTCTTACTATTGACACCGGCTCACATTCGCCTCTGTGACAGCGTCCTTGCCGCGTTTCCGCCGAAGAGCGCCGCGTCCTTACGGAGCAAGTAGATGACATGCTTAAGCGTGGAGTCATACAGCCTTCTCAATGCGCTTGGTAATCACCTGTGGTTCTGGTAAAGTAAAAAAATGGCACCGTACGATTTCGCGTGCACTATCGCAGCTTAAACAATAATACGAAAAAAGATGTCTACCCGCTACCACGAATAGACGATGCTCTTGACTGTTTACAAGGCGCCGAGTACTTTACATCCTTGGATCTGCGTTCTCGGTATTGGCAGATGCCAATGGCTAAGTGTGATTGCCCTAAAACAGCGTTTGTAACGCCGGATGGCCTATATGAGTTCGAAGTCATGCCATTTGGGCTCTGCAACGCACCTGCCACATCCGAGCGCATGATCGACGCCATCTTGCGTGCCCACAAGTGGAAAACCTGCTTGTGTTACCTGGACGACATCGTAGTCTTTTCATCTGATTTCCCGACACATCTTGCTCGCCTCCACGAGATTCTGACGTGTCTAACTTCTGCAGCCCTACAACTTAACTCCTAGAAGTGCCACTTCGCAGCACAAAAACTAACCATCTTGGGACACGTCACCACAAGAGACGGTGTTCTTTCGGATCCCGATAAGCTTCGAGCTGTCGCTGACTTCCCGTTGCCCACATCACTGAAAGCCCTAAGAAGTTTCGTCGGTCTCTGCTCCTACGTTCGTCGCTTCGTGCGCAAATTTGCGTCCATCATCGCACCTCTCACGAGTCTGCTTTCCAACAGCAAAGGCATGTGGCGACGCATTTCGCCGCCTGCTGACCTCACCACCTATTCTTCGTCACTTTGACCCCGCTGCTGCCACAGAAATCCACACCGATGCAAGTGGCATCAGTCTTGGTGCAGTTTTGGCACAACAGAAAGGCACCCAAGCTGAATACGCAGTCGCCTATGCAAGTCGCGCTCTGAAGAAGGCTGAATTGAATTACTCCGTGACAGAGAAGGAGTGTTTGGCCGTAATCTGGGCGTTGACGAAGTTTCGCCCATACCTTTACGGCCATCCTTTCGACGTGGTCACAGGCCACCACGCTCTATGTTGGCTGTCCACCTTTAAAGACCCGTCCGGACGCCTGGGACGTTGGGCACTTCGATTGCGAGAATACGACATCCGTGTCGTATATCGTTCCGATCGCAAGCATGCGGATGCCGATGCACTTTAGCGATCGCCATTAACACCAGATGTGGCTTATCTGTCACCCATTTTTGCCACCTTGTCACCAATCGACACCACTGACATGCTTTCGGAGCAGCGTAAAGACCCATACCTTGCATTGCTACTCGACTACCTTACCGATCCGTCTGCTGTCCCTTCCAGCGCTACGCCGGCAAGCAGCCCACTTTTACGTGCGAGACAACATTCTGTACCGCCGCAACTATATGCCTGGCGGTCGGAGGTGCCTCCTTGCTGTCCCAACTCATATGCGGTCTGACATCTGCATGAATTTTCATGCAGATCCCTAAAGTGCTCACGCAGGTGTCCTGAAAACCTACGAAAGGCTGCGCCAACGATATTACTGGCGAGGAATGTATCACTTTGTGCAGAAATACGTTCAGTCTTGCACCACTTGCCAACAGAACAAGACACCTCCGCGGCACCTTACTGGCATGTTACAGCCTTATCCATGCCCGGCTCGCCCATTCGACCGCGTGGGTATTGACCTCTATGGCCCCCTCCCATATAGTCGCTCTGGAAACCGGTGGATTATTGTCGGCGTCGATCATCTGACACGCTACGCTGAAACTGCAGCTCTGCCGGCAGCGACCGCCCACGAAGTTGCACTCTTCATTCTGCGCAGCTTCATTCTCCGCCATGGAGCTCCACGCGAATTACTCTGTGAAGGGGTAGAGTGTTCCTGTCGGAGGTCATACAAGCTATTCTCGCTCAACGCAACATCATACACCGGAAAGCTACCGCATACCATCCACAGACGAATGGTCTCACTGAACGGTTCAACCGCACACTTGGCGACATGCTGAGGATGTACACTTCCCCCGACCATACTAACTGGGACGCCGTATTACCACTTGTTACATTCGCTTATAACACCGCGACGCAAGCGACTACCGGTTTTTTCCCGTTCTTTCTGTTGTACGGCCGCGAACCATCCCACCCACTCGACACCATACTCCCATACCGCTCTGATGCATCGGAGTGCTCCCCGCTTTCGGAATTCACCAGATACGCAGAAGACTGCCGTCAGTTGGCTCGGTCTATGACAAGTGAGGCTCAAGGTCTACAAAAGACCCGACATGACGACGTTCATCACATAGCGCCTACGTTTCGTACTGGCTCTCTCGTGTGGCTTTGGGTGCCCCCGCATGTTCCTGGCCTTTCTTCTAAGCTTCCGGTACCATGTTCCATACTGTGTCATTAACGCAACCTCGCCGGTGAATTACATCATCGAGCCTCCAACACAATCGCCAGACTTGCGCCGTCGAGGACGTGAGACCATACACGTCGACCATCTTAAGCCCTTCTACGACCCCCTCATCGTGCCTACTTCCTGAGTCGCCAGGATGGCTACTCTTTCGCCTGGTGGTATTGTAGTGGAGCATCCGCACTAACGCGTATGCGCCTTCAAAAGAGAACGAAGAACCCCGTGGTCTGGTTGCGCGAGAACCTGTGCCGCCTTTGCCAGACTTGCCGTTCGCCCATTTTCCGTCGCAACCTCGTTGCGACTCCTCTGTTCGAATAAACATCATCGCACACTCCTCTTCTCTGTTTTTGTTTTTGTGTTTTTTCTCTTCGTTATTATTATTTCTTCCTCTCTCTTCATACTCTTTTGTTTCCTTCTTGCTAGTATTTTTCAAATTTTTCCTTTCTTTCACTGTTTGCGATTTCTAGCTTGCGTCATATTATACTGACAAAAGCTTTCAAAAAACAAGAGGGAAAAGTGTTTCGCCTTGGCTCGAGCGAGCGTTCAGATTGCTACGAATGGCTTCACCATTCGTGGTTATGTCTGCGTTACGCCTGGCTAAGACAGCATGCGACAACCCGGTCCCTATGTGCTTCGCCCTTAGAACTATTGACCAAATTTGTCATCAGCCGGAACATTTGTTACAAGACATTGGTTGATAGTTGCGTTTAGTACACTTGCGTGCCGCATATACAGCGTCGTAACTTGAGGAACACCGTAACAAGAGTATTTCGCGTAGCGTGGGGCATATGAGGCTGGTGTGCAGAACACAGTTATTGATAACTGCGTCTACGAATAGCGCTAGTGAGTTGTCTTTCTTTTAGAGGCGAAGATCCTCTTAGTCTAACCATGTCGTGTGTCAGGCGTAACCGCGGGTAAAGAAAAAAACGATAAAAATGAAGGCAGTATCTCCCGAACTGTATAATCGATGGCGCTGTCTCAAAGAAGTACATACAAACTGCAGTTGAGTAAGGATGTGTAACATGGCATTTACCACTACTCTCCGACTGACTGCTCTACGGGCTGTGCGTTCGTGGTCAGAAAACCAGTGCCTCTCCCGGTCTTCTGGATCGTCGCCCTACGGGGCGGTTCGTTGATAGGGCATGGCCTAAGCAAAGCGGCGGGCCCCGAGTGCTGCGACGGCTCGTGCTCGTCGTCTCATTGATGGCGCACGAACGAAACGTAGCGCAAGGTCGCGGTGGCTCGTGCTCATCGCCAGAGAGACAAACGCACGGACAGACACAGGGATGAATACACAGACGGACGGGGAGACGGACGAGCAGATGCACAGATGGAGAGACGGACACACGCACGGGCGGACAGATGCATGAATAGGCAGACAGACGCATGGACACATTTGCTTACGATGGACCCACGCACGGACGGATGAATGGATGGACAGGCAGACGCTCCGTGCCACTCATCATCATTCACTCCATGGATATGCCGTGATTTTTATAGAAATTTCCGAAGCCCTCCACTACGGCGTCTCTCATAATCATATAGTGGTTTTGGGACTTTAATTACCACATATATATCAATCAATACGTGATTTTGAAATTATTCAATATTGCAGACCTTACAAATGTTTAGGTACAATGAAGGCAAAAAAACACGAAACAAAGAAAATATATTTATAAATAATACAATTTTAAACAATCACAATGTGACGGAAAGCAACAAAGAATAATTTTAGTTTAATACAGTACCAAGGAAAAATTGTATAAGTCTGTTCATGTAAAATATGGTGTCTCGCGTTATGATGCTTGCGCAGTGGCATTGATCGCGCCACAATGGCATTCGGTGCGCTATTATAAAAGTTCGCATTGATTACGCCCCGCGCGTTTAGCTTCACTACACGTAAACGCCTGTCAAAATCATTAAAATATGGGTCACAAATGAGACTGCTGAAATAATCGGTTTGTTATCCTGGCGCGCCTATATCTATTTACTAATCCAAATACAATAGCTTCTGATCGATATTCAGTGTTGAAAGATGCAAGAGCACCATTTTACCTCTTAGTTTATTGGTTTTTGCACGTTCTCACAGAAGGTAACGTTTTTTCAGAGGCACGTGTGAATAGTGATTTCGAATAGTTGCGCCTGATCTTTCAAGTTGGCGACCAATATCAAATATCAGCTTCTTTTTCAATTTTTTAGATGAACTACCACCAGTACATTGTTGCCTTGGCTACTAAGCTTGTGAATGCAACCGATAGATTCATACTGTACGCTAAGCTTAAATCACACAGCTGCTGTTAAACCGTTTTCTTCGAGCAGCACGTTCTCGAGGCATTCAGAAATACCATGACTAAATATTTTTCAATGCATCTTCTTGTCTTCCAGAAGAGTTAGTTTCATTGAGTAGAATGTGATAAGGGTTCGATTAACTTAAGCGTATTTCGACCGCGTCTATTGCAGCGGATGGTGGTCCAGACAGCTTTTTGTTAATCTGAGTGTACATCTGCTGAACTCTACTGATCTGTGTTTCAACGTTACGTAGTTGGGCTTTAATTCTCAGAAGGCACTGCGTTCAGCCTAGTTGGTACTGATTCATAACTTTTCTCAGCGCTAAAGGCACGTTTGTAAGATGAGTGAAGACGACGCAAGGCGTGCATCCTACGTACCTGAGATGATCGAATGCTCAAATATCTCTGTAGATAACAGTTTGACCCTCAAGAAACTGCTTGTTTTGCTTGTGATCTGTATTAGTTTGAATTTATCCGCACAGAAGTAACTTGCAGATGAAGATACATTCACAGGCAAAGTCACAGTACTACAGTGGTCATGGTGAAACAATAATACTGCGACAATCGCAAAGAGCACATTTTACAACTCATCCATAGAACGCCAAACAGTTCCCTGGTTAGCGTCTTGGCCAAGCCGCGTCCATCGTTGCTACTATGATGGTAACATTGACCTCCTGTCCCATTTGAGGGTTATACTGTCACAGACGAGTAAATCGTCGGTTATCGCTTGTTTACGCCTTGAGCCATGGTAAAATTTATGAAAAGGGTGGGACAAGATATGGCAGCATTGAATCATAGTAGTAGGCTAGGGCCGCCACCGGAGGAACAGCTCGACTGTTTTGGTGTCGAGTGATTTGACGTTGGTGTAAGGTTTCATTGATGGTGTTGAGCTGCACTTCACCTGAAGGGTTATGAAGGGTCAAAACATGGCATTTAGGTTAACTCTTTTGAGCGAGTTGCAATCCCCTAATCACACGTTGAAACTAACCTTCATAATCAAGCAGAGGTTGTAGGGTAAGCCACAGTAAAACATGGGTCTTTCGAGAAGAGCAAACTCCGGTCCTATGAGAGCTGCGATGAACGAGACGTATGGTAGTAGCACTTTTTAAAAAGTAGAACAAACCCACGCTCTCGCAAAGCTATATGCATCCAGTTCGACACAATTACACGAATTGTGAATACAGTGGGAGGGCTTGGCCATTAGGGCCTAAACAAATCAGTGCCTGCAGGACGTGATGGCCTACTAGTCTTTACGTGATAAACATAAACGCATTCTTTGTGGTTTAATGGCTCGAGTTCTGCATGCGCTAGCCAGTCTGTGACTTGGTCCAGAGCACTGTAGTGTGCCTTATACTAGTGTGGCAAGTTGGAATGTAGCGTTTCTACATTTAAGTCATCTACATACAGGCAAAAGAAGGCATTTGAAATACATGCTAGTTGCCACGTGAGTGTTATAAGACAATAATAAATCGTATCATAACCAGAACCAAGCCCTGCAGTTCAAGACGCGCTTCATTACAAAGTATCTGGTTCTTTGCTTGCCGAGTCATGTGCAGAAAATATGGGGTTCTAGAAAAGATACCACAATGTCGCCAACACGAGGTGGCAGTGGAAGCGCTTGCATTATGCGAACAACCGCATAGTAGCTGGCGTTGTCCTAGGCCGTATGAACGTTCATGACAAGAAAGGTTCGAACGCACCCCGTTCTCCCTCCCACAAGCAGCATTGAAATGAAATGTTCTTGGTCATATTTCATGCTCTATTGCGGTCGAAAACCAATGCGAGTCGAATGGTAGCCGGCATGCTTTTCTAACCACCAAGATATGCGCAAGGCCAACATGCGTTCAAGCTCGCACAAGATTTACGTGAGAGCAATCGGCCGGTAGATAAGAGAGGTCTCCCGGGTACTTGCCTGACTATGGTAACAGCACAATTTCGGCGCACTGTATAATTCAGGCAGCTCTACGGACGTTCAAATTACGTAAAGCATATCCAGCAGCCATGATACAGCAGGGCCATCGATAGTTTTGATCATTTCATAAGTGGTTCCATCGGGTATTCGCGCCTTGCGTACTTGGTTCATTCCTGTTTAGAGCTCCGCCATTACGTACTGAGCTTGCATGCGTTCGATGTCTAACTGATTGGGAGTAACGCCAAGTTCCGCAGGCAGATTATATAGACAGTCGAATGGTGGTGCCTAATCACACGTTGGCAAGAAAGTCTTAGCTACTTTTAAATTATTTGTAAATAAGTGAACTGGCTTAGCATGCACCCAGAAGACCAACAAGCATGCACGGAATACTGGGTTTGGTGTGCGAGCGCCCAATTTCATACACTCGAAGTTTGCCAGATGTACGTAAATAAGTCAATCCACCGTTACCAGGACAGGTGCTTTTCACCGCGACTCTCTGCTGCAGCGAGTCAGATGAGGTTATCACCAAGCTCAGTGGCAGCCGCACCTTCGTTTATGGCTAGTTGGGAACTACGGCGTGTTGGTCACAGATGCAAAAGTTGCAAATTCAGAGGTGGTCTGCTTTTATCTAGCTTGAGGGCGGAGTGGCTTGTACAGCTGTGGTTAACACCTGCAACGGATCAGACGATAGAGCAGCAGTCTAGGTGCTGAGTTGCTTGTGAAATTAGCTTTAGTTAATTATGTAACATCATAGTCGGTAGACGCGGCTATTCGTGGCCACACCAATTATGAACTGGTGGCGATATTATGATTGAATCAGTGGGACAACTTTTAAAGACGATAGTTTTTCTTGGGATACTTCAACGCAAACATTTTGACCTGTCTGTCTGTCTGTCTCTCTGTCTATCCGTCTGTCTGTCTGTCTGTCTGTCTGTCTGTCTGTCTGTCTGTCTGTCTGTCTGTCTGTCTGTCTGTCTGTCTGTCTGTCTGTCTGTCTGCCTGTCTGTCTGTCTGTCTGTCTGTCTGCGTGTCTGTCTGTGTGTCTGTCTGTCTGTCGACTTGTCTGTTCGTTATCAGAAGTGGCTTGTCTCTTTGCCTTTTATTATGTTTGCCTTTATCTCAGCAGCCATCAAAATTGCTCTGGCTTCTGCGTTCATAGTTCTGCGTAGTATAGATTAAACACAAATGTGCGCACAAATCTGAGGCAGGAAATCCCCAATTGAATATCCCACCAGAGTGTTTCTGGTGTGATCTTGTGTGGTCTGGTAGGTACAGAATACACTGGTGTGTTGTAGAGTAAACATGAGTCTGGTGTGCTGTTTCCTGGTGGGAATATTGAGCCACTCTGGTGTGTCCTTGTGGGATGTGTTCTGGTGTGAAAGATGACCCAGAGTGCAGTGTCCTGGTGGGAACGCCGACCCAGACTAGTGTGTTCTGGTGGTACAAGTTCTGGTGAGAAGACCCCACCGGTGAGGTGTGTTCCGGTTTGGATGTTTTCTGGTGGACTCAAGAAGTATATTTTGGGCTTGGGGCTTGAACTAAGAATTTTCTTGGACCGAACGCACTCGAACTGACACTCCCTCAACCAGACTCCTTTGTGCGGAAACTCACAAAAATATTACTCCACTGGTCGCTCTCAGACTCGTGGCTCAATCATTTTCAGTGAGTTGACTCGTGAGTACGCAAACTCATAATTAGCTTTTCTAACCATGGTGTCAATGCTCTTGCATTTAGTGTTGATACTCACAATGACCACATAAAGCAGGAAACACGTATAACAAACTTTGGTTTCATTTCGGAGTTTTCGTTCCTCTGGAGAGTAGGCTAAGCCCTTGAAAACAAGTACCAAAGTTATCTTGACCCATGCAGCTTATTGAAGCACCACCGCATTATGGAAAGCAAATGTCATGCTTCTTGAAGTACTATTCTAATGTATTGTGGCGTAACTTCACTGTTTTCCAAGCTTTTAAAATTGCTCGCATCCGTAAGACAACCCGTAAGACCCGCATTTGTAAGACAACACATGTTATCACATCGAGATAAAACAATTCACTTTAGTTGCAAACCCTCTCTGTGTGCAACCAAAATTGCTATTGGAGCGCGCCTGCATGTTATTCACCCTTCACTGTTTACAAGCAACACGTAAAACCTACAGGGATCTACTCAGTTATTGTTACTATCCCCTTGTGACATAGACATATGTCACACTGGTTACATATCAATAAAATACCACCACCTCGATATCAAAACGAAACAATTTTTTGGAAGCGGTATAAAAATTGTAATACCTGCAGTGCAAACACCTATGAATTTTTGGCACCTTAACTTTTTTTAGAAGCAACAATACGAAAACTTAAAATTTGTAGTACTTCTTCAATGCTAATATTTACCATAATTAGTGCCATCCTTTGTTCATTTTGACCTCGTGTCTTTCAAAATTAGTTATCACTGGCAATTCAGTAAGCACATTTTTATTGAAAGGCAGTTCACACGAGATATTTTTATCAAAATAACGCCCTGTAAAAGAGGTTGTGCGCTAAGGCCATACTCCTCGAATTTTTCGGAACCAGACCCTTGGACTAAAACTTTTTCCCAAAATGCTACTCACCTAAACTTACTTCAACTCAGACTTGCTGCTTGATCTGAATATGAGTTGGTTTACTCATGAGTTGACTCATGAGTAAATTTCCTGATCTATGCATATCCCCACATAAGAAGGAAAGGTAGGAAAGGGCATGCCCAGCCGGCGCGCTACTTGAAAAGTGTAGAGGAAATGACATCATGGCGGCCATATTCACTGGGCACTATGGCGGCGTTGCCATGGTTACGTGTTGTGCAGTGCAGCTGGTCTAGCAGTGAGCGGCGGTGGCTGGCGGCGGAGTGTGCCTCCGCAGGTCTTCTGCTGAGCCGTGGCGGACAATATCCATGCACTGCGCCGCGTTATTCGTTACGCAGTGTTTTCGTGGCAGTTTCTGCACTCTTAGCAATGTTCACAAATCCTTTTGTCCATCACGGGGTATCAACAGTGCGTAGAAAGAGGGCATATTCATATGTCGTGCGGCGGATTCCGCGGATGAAGCAATTAGTGTTCAGCAAAATTGCGTTTGTTACCATGTCGAAGCGGAATGACGATGAACGCCTTGCAGGTCAGTGATGGTTGGGCAGTGCTCCTGCTTGTGGCAACAGAAGAAACTGTTGTGCCCAGCGAGGCAAAATGAGTAACATGTGCCCATATGTGGTTTCGTGTTTGGTATGTGCACCGTAACAACTTGCATGTGCGTAATAAAACACATTTTATGTTCCACTTGTTATACTCACCCCCAGCATGGTAATCTCAACGTTAGAGCAACCGCGTTTAAGTGCCACTTGCACTGTGCTGAAAGTCACCCCGGTCGAAGATTGATGACTCCGGTGAATTTCACGTGAAACACAGGTACAGTGGCTGGGCACTGCGTCGGCCTCATGTCGGAATGCAACCGTAGAAGAAGGCGCACGACTGATCATGATGTCTTTACAGTTGTCTGTACAGTTGACGTGAAAACACTCGCCGTTGTTAGTGCATCTAGCACGCGTTCTCTTGTACTTGCTTCGTTGTCGGCGAGCTGTTACTCACTGGTAATTATCGGACGAAATAATTTTGCCGCAGGTTGTCGCACTGGCCCAGATTGCTGAGCCCCCGTACCATTTGTTTCTGATCGTCACGACACGCGCTGCGCAGCCCACGTGCTTTCCGAACCAGAGAGAGAGTCGTGCCTTCTGCTTTACATTCGGATATAAACAAGAGAGGAGAATTTGCCCAGTCAATATGGCTGATTTCCGGCTTCATCGCGGCTTCACAACGAGTGACGTCAGGGCCTCTCCTACCTTTCCTTCCTCCGTGCATATACCTCTCTGGTATGTCATATTCTTTTACTCAAACCACTTCTTCATGTGGCACAGTACAGCTAGCCTGGCCAGGTGATTTTCAGATTATCAAAGAACACAAAACAGTCCTGCAAATCAACGTGAACACGAAATCTGTGGAAATTGTGGAACTGATGACCAACAAAAGGCACAGAAACCAAAGCCACGCAGTATTGTGTATACTTTATTTCAGAATAGATAGGTAATTACACTAACACGAAGCTTTTCTGCGGCAGCTGATATATAGAAGATATAACATACTCTGTCATACTATAGTGGCGCACCAGATACTAATGATCATAAAATAATTCAGAAATTCAACAGAACACTGTGCAAATTAGGTACTTGTATATGGGAGCCCCTATATTCTGCATTGTATTGTTTCGTAGCCTTCACATAGCAATTATTACAAAGCTAGACTTAAAGCGGTCATCAGTACCAAGCTCGTGTGTATGTCTGGTGCACGGCAAACACATATCTCTACATACGCGTGAGGTACAATTTAACATGGAATCCTAGGTCCAATGACAGCATTTTATATGGTGTTCACTAGTGCAGCACATTCTAAAATACGAAGAGCCACACAATTATTGTAAAATTGTATTTGTTTTTCCTGTAAGTGAAAATTTTAATGTGCACAAGCTCCTATTGACCGCAATGTTCACAGGTGATGCAGATTACAAATAGAAGAATTTTATACATTGCATCCACTTCTATGGGGCTTCAAAGGCTTGCCAACACTTTAAAAGTAGCACAAACAAAATGGCTTAGCGTTTCTGAAATCTGTATTCAAAGGTGATGATGCAAAAATTATCAGTTGCTTTTTCTAACATCAAGCGCAAGGCCAAGCCTTAAAGAGCCCTAGATAGTGCGCGCACTAGTAAGCATCAGTGCCCCTTGAAAAATGTGGTACACGTTAGCATAAGTTTTCTACTGTACCCTTACACCATGACATGATACAAGCTTTTTATCACATCCTCACCCTAGCTCAAGTTATTGACACGTTTTGATGGTTCGCTCTCTTGGTGACGTACAAGCACCTATTTTGTTTCTTTTGTCCCTGACATAATCAACACTGCCAATACTGGTGCACGGGGCTCCAGAACCACACTACAGGGTCAACATCACAAGGTGCACCCAGTGAAGTTGTTATTCTCCGCCTTTCTCATGTTTCACACTTGTTCATATTCATCTAAATTTAAAGGATATTTGTATGGCAGAGCTAAGTGAGCGTTTAAAATTGGTGTTTGTACCCCTTTCAAAAGAAGCAAAAAGCTTCTTTTTAAGGTATTGCATTATGAAGCTTTTGCAAGCCATCCACCTGTGTTCATTGCAGTCTAATTGTTAAAACAAAATCAACAACTAGCACATAGCTTGCAATCTGCTTACAGAGAGACCAGACGGCACTATAGCTGAATTTCTTAATATAAAATCCAAGATCAGCATCACTATTGATGAGTTGAGCATTTTCAGGAGCTTTTTGACTACTTTCCAAATCATCATGAACTTCGCTGACTGTTAAAAAGAAGAATCATCCCATTGACTTGGTTATTCTTCGCACCCAACAATGTCCGCAGCTAGCTCATTTGAACTTGTTTGCTTAGAAGAAAAGAGGAACAAAAGAGCAGTAAGACAATATTATTGATTTATCCATTCAAATGTTAAATCATGGAGTGTGAGCACATAGCGAATTTGTAGACAAAGCAAGAAACGACATGAGAGCGATATGACAGAGTTAGCGGTCACTTATAGAAGCTGAAACCCACGACAACGGCAGCTGTCGAATGTTGTCGGTATGAAGGCTGCAGTACACACTGAAGCTGGCATGACACATGCGCTAACAAGTTAACCATATATGCTTGGTTTTTTTTTTGCTCCTTCCATGTGCCAACCAGTGTAGAACGTTAAGAAGAAGTACATACTGTTTAAACTTTGTGCTACTGACTGGTCTCCTATAGCAATTTTGGGCAACGAGCAATGTATTGTTGATTTCTGCAACTAAGCAATTCAGCTAGGGGAACGAGCTAGGAATCGAGTCGTGCAATTGTTCATTTCAGTGCATGCCACTTTTGCCTTCAATTAGCTCTAATGGTATTTGGGCTTCAATTGCCTTCACAGCGTGACAGCAGGTGTGAAACCGAAAAGAAGGACAGCAAGTTCATGTGATTATAAAGAGATCACAAAAGCTGTAATACCGGACAAGTCTTGAGAACATACGTATCATTCATGGTTCTGGCAAAAAAGAGCAGTAATAGTAATCACACAATTTACTCTATCACTGTGTTTTGGCCAGGTGCTAAGCATTTCGAATAACTAGCAACACTGAATGAAAAAAAAAAACATTACAGGATAGCTTATTTTTTATTTTAAAAGAATTTCTCATTAGGTTAGTTTTTTACATGAAAAGCACACAGTACCTTGAACAGAAACAATCCACGCCAAAAGTGTTTCCTATATAAGCTTGCACTACTGAGCTATAATTGATTCATTCATTTCATTAAATAAATTTGATCAAAGGCTTCATATTCATATATCGGCTCTCGAATTACGGGTTATTCCCATTGCTACGCTACTACAACACCCCCACCCCCCTCTGTTCCTCGTGCTGGGCGCCCATAGGATGTATATGCGAAACAGCTGTCTGCATCACCTTGCGGAGGACAGCTGTCAGTTACGGCAAAAATAAAAAATAAAGTGCATGCCTCACATGAGAGCGAACGTATCGGCTCAATGTGCGAATCGACATTGACAGATGCCACTTGTTACTTTAGAATAGAGCTTACCTAAGCGGCATCTAGGGTCATAGACGATCCTTTCTCTGGCTCCACACATTCCACGCCGAGTATTCTGACTGTCCAACACCCTCACGGGCCCAACTTTTCAACAGGTGCACGCTACTGAAGCAACAACAAATAACGCCTGCGCATGCACGCACGTGTAGACACACACGCGCGCGCACACACACGAAATGCTTTATCAATAAAATATCAATATTTCGCCTTGCGAGCGCACATGTGCTGTTATTGCACTATCGTTCCATGTTGCTGCGATAGGTGAGTCTGTTGGCGCACTGTTACCGAATACGCGTCTCTGCATGTCTCAAGCTCGATTCCCAGGTGTGATGACTTTTTTGTTAGTTTTTTTTCTTTTTTTCGGTGACATTGCCGGAGAAATAACCTGACTGCTTCAAATAATTCGTTGTTTTTTTTTCTTTCAGATGAAAATTAGGTGGTAGGCTGAAGCTGTATTTGAAAGACCCGACACGTACGTCGTTATTGCTTTTTCTGCTGGTACCTTATGCAAATGAGGCACCAGCATGGTCTTGCAGGCTTAATCTAGTGCTAGGATAAATAGTCCTGACCCCACGAAAAGCAAGTGGCAATCCTTTGCGCTCCAATAAAAAAACTAACTAGCTTTGGTGTCAATTGAAACCAAAATTATACGAAAGTTTGTGACAGCATAATAAATATTGATAGCGGTTTTATGCTTTTTCCTACTATATTTATGATTTGGAGCTCCGGTTCTTTCCATTAAAGGAACAAAGTTGATAGGCCAAGAAGATTTAATGCAATTATACCTATTTTTAGCGGTGAAACATTTATTGCTTTTTCGGCTTTGTTAGCAACAATGACGTATTACTTAATCACTTTTACGAAGAGTTTTGTGTGCGCAAACAACTGATCGCATGTCAACTGTTCTTATACTAATTATACCAGTTTGATAAGGTCAATAAGGTTATAAGTGCGAAGAGCGTGTGGTGCGGCTATGATTGAGCCGCAAGGACGTTGGCGACTTCACCCCTGGGGACGTCAACAGTGCTTACAGACAGCACCGAGGAGGAGACTGAAGGCCGCCGCTACGACACTGTACTTCTGCACACGACAGCTGAAGTAAAAATCTCATTTGCTCATTACATGGTCGGTGTATTGTGTGCTATGTTTAATGTCTTTTCTCGCTAACCTCGACCAAAAAAAAAATTGCCCCCCCCCTCTCTTCCGTACTTGCGATGTGCTCAAGCACGCCGTGTTCAACCAACTCGGCTACGTCCCAGAGCAATTGCTGGCCGCTAGCTAAATGTAACTTGCATATAGAATACTGTACGCAAAGCTAACAGGCGTAGCTTTGCGAGCGTCACGTAATGGGAACCCGCGAGAGGTTGGCTCAGAAAGCACGCGCAACACAAACACGAAGCTTTGCGTGCACTGTTCTCAAACTGCATATACAAAAGTATGTACTCACGCCGAGTTGCCTTCGACGCGATAGAGGCATTTCAGTGAATGCGATGCTTCGAGCAGTGTGCAAATCTATGGGATCATGGTTTATGATGATTTTTTCAATTGAAGTGAACCTACGATAGTATTCAGGTGACTTGTCGGATACCGCAGTTCTTAGTCACGTGTTTTGTCCCAAATAGAGTGAACGCGACAGGTGCGAGCGACTGATTATTATTATTATTTAAATATTTTCAAGCAATGTAGCCCAAATCAGGGCTAATACAGGAGTTTGGTACATAAATACAATAGGAAATGATAACAACAGGGTAACAAGTGCTTCAACAGAACAAATATTGTCGCAATCAAAGAATAAGAGGGTACATAAAGAAAGAAATAAACCATATAGGTTATCTTAGTGAACGATGTTCCTTAGAAAAAACTGTATTTAACATATTAGTACAAGCAAAAATGGCCTGAATATAGTGCATATGTCTAGTTGGAAGAGCATTAGCATACGGGATGTAATTATCATTAGATAGCCAACATATGTTCTTCACTGCGCTGCACCACAGCGCTCATGCTTCAGAAAAAGCTCGAAACAAGCATATGACCTGCGAAGCCTGAAGCTTACCAGCTTTTAGGTTCCTTTAGTACCACTCATATATTATTTTGCTCCGTGTGACTATAAATATCTCTTCAAGGGTTTGTTCACTAGCAGTTATTGTCTGCTAGTGTAGTGTTTCCAGCTCAAATGTGCAAGCTGCCCTGTGTGTCGACACCACCTCTGTTTATGTGTTCCTTGTGTCACTGATCACGGACGTCTTATTTTTAGATGCTATCATCATTACCTAATCTTCGCAATCAATATGATCAGTGCATGCCAGCCAAGAAAAAACGATATCAGGGCTCTCACCATCACTGCCATGTCACTTCGAGGCTATAATTAAGGCCATGCTTAGTGAGGCTGGAAAATACTCCTATTAGACTATACATAATGATTTCACAGTTTTGTAGCAGGAGCTACATTGACTACATTATTGTCGTTTTGCTGCATTCGGTGGTTGCGCCACTCACTGCGTCATCTGGCATGTGACAGAGAAGAAGCAAACCTTACTTTAACTGCTTTTACAATTCAAAGGCAACATTGTGCGTATGAGTTCAACTCTATTGTGGTGTTCAGCCCTAACAGTGGAGGGGCTGCATTGAATTGTGAATTGGCGGCTTGGTCGGAAAATTGTGAAGTGGCGGCTTGGTCGGAATCGTCGGCCGATAGAAAAAGTGAGTCGGAGCCATGGGCTTATAGGAGCTACTATGTGGAAGTCGGAACGAAACAAAAAAGAGGCAGCGAGCTAAGGACACAGAAGAACGAACCACATGCCTCGAAAAGTGTAACCGCTCTGAGAACCAATCTGAAAACGATTGACAGTCTTAGTGGGCATACCCAGCAGCTCTGTGGACGCAGCCCACCTGGCATTTCTTATCGGAGGCTTTGTTAGCAAAGCTGCTGCGGATGCTAGCTGAATTTCTCCAATAATAATAGCTGTACCTCTCGCTACACACACCCTGGCATAACTGAAATAAGTCAGAGCCATTTCTTTAGATGGCATTCCATTCCAAATCAACCAGCGTTTTTAAGATAATCACCAGTATGGCTGAAAAAATTTCCACATCTTTTTTAAAGTTCAAAACTCGTCCTGCTTGCCTACAGGGCTGTGTTATCGCTCATTCACACTGGCTCACCTAAAACAGTTATCACTATAAGTGAGACGTTTTTTGCCAAGTCTTGGCCACGGTGGCACTATATTTACTAAGTGGGCATTACAGGTGCTCCAGAGGTTTTCGCTGCTTATCTCCGATAAGTAAATCCTCCAGGAAACGTTGCCCACTTTGTTTTTAAGCGTGCAAATTGATACTAAATTGTGCGTGGTTCAGCACTGGATTTTTGTTTGTTTGGCCTGTTTAACAGCTTTCAAGTTTATTTCTTACTGTCCTCTCAAGGACAAATGAAGTTTAAAAGTTGGTCGATGACAATATTCCAAAATAATTATTGTCCTCTATGGTACAAGGAAGCCACAAAAACATTTTGCGAACTTCTTTTTTCGTATTCTTTGGTTTAACCACAACCACGCGGCAAGAATACTTTACGTGAGAGAACGCCACGAAGCGAGCGCTTGGCGGGGAGGGACCGATTATGTTCTCTCTTGTGGCATGCTGATAGATGGCTCACTGGACTGAGGACCGCGGCCGACTGCTGCAAAGCACACCCTGCACGTCGGTGACGGTTAACAAATCTGAAAAAACCGGGTATTCGCGCGATAACAACCACGTCACACGCATTAAGTGACGCTGCAAAAGTGGGAGTGATAAGGAAGGAGAATGACAGTGTGGCGAGGGTGTTGTTGCGACAATAAATGAGCGCCACTACTTTCCTACGTAAGAGTCGCGGTGGTACGGGGCTTTCCTACACCGAGAGGGGAGGGGGGGAGGCGGAAGCCGGGGCATACCCGGGCATAAGGTCCCTAGATGTCCATCCAGGGAACTTAACCGGAGCAAAGTTTGTAGCGCTTCTCTCGGGCTCTTCGCGAAGCAGAACAATATTGGACAACGGATAGTCCCGGCGTTCGCACACCTTAACGTAGCTTACGGCACGAAAAAAAAAACATGAGAAAAGGACAAGCGCTTGTCCTTCTTTTGCGTTTCTTTCGCGCCGTAAGCTACGTTAGGAATGAACCAACTCGTCCAACAAGTCCCTCACCTGAAAAATTTCTGCATCCTGAGCACAACAGAGTGCCCAGAAGCGTAGGCTACGACGGCTACGATGCACTTCGCTCGATAATTTCGCATTGTAGCAAGCGACCTAATTGCCACAAGTTACTGTTGAGACATCAAAACAGACCTTCAATGACGAGATTTACGACAAAATACGGCTGCTCTTTCACTCTCCGCGTGAAATAAAAACGCGATAAAAGCAGTGGATACTTTGCAATCCTTGAAGTACTCGCTGATATCAAGCATCGAGAGTAAATTGCAACCAAATCGAGTACCAAAGGCGCAGCCATGTTGCCGAAATTGCCACGCCAGCTTCTGGGCGACAAGTGATATTTTCTAGCGCACTCCTGACAACAGGCCTATTTTCTACGCCTGCGGCATTCCTGGCCATGTTTATTTATTTATTTTCCAGAAACACGCGACGCGACAAGCGGTGGTGACGGATGGGCTTCTGCGATAGAGAATCTGCTCGCTTGTCGCTGTTGTTTGTCGCTGTCACGAGGAAATTGCATGCACGCAGGTTAGGGCTCAACTTTCTTCACAGGAGCCATTAAACCCAGAATGTTGTTTCAATGCTTGTTTTGTTGTTCTCTTTATTAAAATAAATACTGAGCCCCATCCAGTATACCTGATTGATAAGAAAGATGCCATTTGCCTTTAATTGTTGATTCATTAAATGGTAATGTTGGGTTTAACGTCCCAAAACCGCCATATGATTTTGAGAGACGCCGTTGTAGAGGGCTTCGGAAATTTAGACTACATGGGGTTCCTTAACGTGCAGTCAAAGCTGAGCACTCGGGCCTACAATATTTCCGTCTCCATCGGAAATGCAGCTGCCGCAGCCGGGGTTTGATTCCGCGACCGGCGGGTCAGCATCCGAGTACCTTAGCCACTATACCACCGCGGCGTAGCAGCATCCAATTAATCAAAAGCCCGAAAATCACGGAGCTGTGGATATTTCGTTGTGGTGTTACAGGCGTGCTGAAATCTAGAGCGAGTGTGTTCGTTACCTCGCCTATCTGTTTCGTTAAGTGCCCTTCGTCTGCGTCCAAGACAAAAACGCATGAAGCGCTTGCGTCACCAAGCAGAAGAGCAAGCAAGCAGGAGCTTCTGTTTGTTATGACATTTTGTTTTCACTGCACAGAGGTGGAATAACTGCGGGCAAGAGGTAATCAGCTTCACTGTCAAGGCGATGAGATCAAACAACAAAAGCAGCTAAGGCATGATCACGAAAATGGGGGAACAGCTGTGAGACGCCGTCCCCCAAAAAAAGTGTTTCTTTAGCAAAACGTATGGTTAAACTAGTCGATTATCCATAAACACTGAAAAATAAAATACTAAGAACTGGAACGCAAAAAAAAAAACTCTCGATATGCGCAGTTGTGACTTGCGCCTTGTTATTCGGCAGGTTCCACTGTATAAAGTCGCCTCTGTATGCTCGATTTCTTGGTGTGTCTCCAATGCGATGCGATGTTCCACATGGGCTGCATAATTAATATGTGTGTTTAAACTTTTTGGGTGTGACAAAAATAAAGTGTGGTTTCTAGCGTCTGTGTTGCGTTTGATGTTCTTTTTGTTATCATCAGTTTTTAGAGCTTTTTCTTTCAGTGTTAATAAATATTTTCTCGTTTGAAACAACGTAAAGAAAGCTGGTGGTAAAGTGCGGTGCTAAAAATAAGGAGTGAAGAAATTCACTTCGTAGTCATTGTCGTCAAACGATCGCGTTTTTAGGTAGGTAGACAGTATTGTTACTGTAAGTTTGTTTGTTCACTCTTCGAACGCAACAGACAGCAAAGATGGCCGTCTTGAACACTGCGCACTAAAACGAAACTTGTTCGGTAGCTCTTCTGTGTGTACATGCGTATATCACTGGACGTATTAGTTGTGTGTATGTGTGCTTTGTATATATCATTGTCAACATCAAAAACATCTAAGTAATAATACGGTGAAAAACCACGCTAACAATATTGTGGTAAACCTTGAAAACTGTCTTCAGTCGATCTGATTCTGCGTAGGTGGGTGCATTCCACTTCCGAGGTGTGCTACGGTAGGATGTGAAATACGCCGCGACTGGTCTGGTTTCTTCCATAGACGCACCTTCCAGTTTGTCTTTATTCATTCGTTGTAAACTGTTGCGGTTGTTCCAGTGCAAGAAAACTAGTGCGAAGCACCAGCATTTCCAATTATTTATCGATCAGCCGCAATAACTAAAGAAGATGCGTCAACACAGATCTTGGATTGGTCAAAAACACAAAGCCGCTAAAAGGACTGCTAGGTTTTTGATTTAAAAAAATTATGAGAACAAATCTTTTCTCTCGTAGGACCAAGCATGACAGAGGCGTGGAGCTGGGCAGCGTTGTTTCTTTCTGTTACGTTTTACCTTCATTTCCTTCGTTCTTTCTTTTTTGCAGCTTTCTTTTTGTGTTTTTTCTCCTATATTCTACTTATTTCTGGCTTTCTTCCTAATTTATTCTTTCTTTTTCTCTTATACCTTTTCTCGTTAGCTTCCTCTCTGTTCTCATTCATTGTTCCTGCTTTGGTGTTGCCGAAGACATAGCGGTAACGTCAAAATTTGATGTCATCAAGCCGCTCAATAAACAAGAGGAAGAAGGCTCACTGGTGTGCTCTTTATACCACAGCAAGATATGCTACTTTATTTATTTATTTATTTATTTATTTATTTATTTATTTATTTAGCAATACTGTTAACTCTCATGCGACAGTCCTCACAGAGAGGGTAACATAACAAAATATTATAGGAAAAAGAACATTATTACCAAATACACAAATACAGGATGGATCAAGATCACACGCTACAATTGTACAGATAATCATCTAAGGTCTGTTCAAATTTCGACAAATCGTTCTGGTCAACAACACATACCGGCAATTCATTCCACATTTCAATTGCATTAGGAAAAAAGGAGTATTTGAAACTATCCGTACGAGTCCTGTACGTTTGAATGGCCCCGTTTTGGTTGTTTCTTGAGCTCTTTTTACCTGGTGGCAGTAAATATACTTCCTTGCTAATATTTATTTTGTGAAGAAGAAAACGCATTGTTGGCAAGCAACATCGCCACCGTCGCTTGGGTACTGGGTGCTGGGCTTGTCTGGCTCGGCTCGTGCTGATCATCACCGGCATCTGCTTGACCGTTGCTCTTGTCCGATCGTGTTTCGTCGTAGGACCACCGTCACAACAGTCGCCAATAAACCCTTTTTCAATTGGTGGAGGGTGCTGACATTCCCCGTCGCCTGAACCTGGGTGCTGCCATTCGCCGTGGCCTAAACCTGGAGCTGCGCAACCGAACGCTACCTCCCATCATGGCTACCAACAACGCGCAACCTGGCTCTTCCACTCCATCCCCCAGCAACCCCGGCGTTCTTCGTTTGCGAGAGCCCAAAGTCTTCAGCGGAGCTGATGAGACCGACGTGGATGACTGGTTCGATCACTACGAACTGGTGAGCGCAAACAACAAGTGGGATGACGCGGACAAACTGACTAACGTCATCTTTTATCTCACTGACGTGGCCGAAATGTGGTATAACAACCACAAAAACGACATTACGACGTGGTCCATCTTCAAAACGTCGTTTGCTGACGTTTTCGGCCGACCCGCTGTCCGCAAGTCCAGAGCCGAACAACGCTTGCGGACTCGCGCACAGAAGCCATCTGAATCATTCACCAGTTATATCGAAGACATTATTGCTCTTTGCAACCGCGTGAACAACGCCATGCCCGAGTCAGAGAAGATTCAACACATCCTCAAAGGGATAAATGACGGCGCATTTCAGATGCTCCTGGCGCGCAATCCTGCCACTGTTGCGGAACTTGTGACGTTATGTCAAAGCTTCGACGAGTTGAGGAAGCAGCGCGCCCTGACTAGGCCATTTTCCTCACACGCTGACTCACTATCAAGTCTTACTTCTGTTCCTGATTACTCAACAACCCTGCAAGAGATCAAAGACTTTGTGCGTGAAGAAGTAGCTCGGCAGCTGTCGCTAATTCCCTTCACGCAGCAGCCGCCTTCCTCTCGTCTGCCCTCCCCACTCCGCGACGTTATTGCCGAAGAGGTAGCTCAGGCTGTTCCCGTCGCTGCCCACCAGCAGCCTGTGGCCATGCCTGTTCCCCATGCGCCGGCTATGCAGCCCGTGGCCGCGCCTCTTACTTATGCCCAGGTGGTACGGAGCAGACCTCGCCAGCAGCTTTTGCCACCCATGCCTGCAGTTGCTCCCCACTCTACCCCTCTTTCGACACCTTGGGCCGCACCGCGAGTCAGCAATTCCTGGCGCACTGCTGACAATCGACCGATCTGCTACGCCTGCGGTACTCCAGGACACGTGGCACGATATTGTCGCCGTCGCTTCCAATCGCAACACAACACTACTTGGCCGTTACTGTATGACCCGCAGCCCACGCACCTACCTGCTCCCTATCCTTCACCGCAGTATGGCTACACTAATCTTCCCGAGTCTCAGTCACCCCGGCCCCCAGCGCCGACTCACTCTCCCCGCTCGCCGTCTCCTCGCAGGCGATCTCTGTCCCCAATGCGTCCCCGACCCGCTTCCTCCAACCGGGAAAACTGAACGCCGCAGTTCCAGAGGCAAGAACTGCGCCGTCATCGAAATGCCCAAGTCCTCGCACTTCACCTGCTAACGTCGTCGCCATATCTGTCGATGGTGTTTCTACCTTTGCCCTCATCGACACAGGTGCTGCCGTTTCTGTTATAGCCGCCCAGCTCTGCCGCTCCCTACGCAAAGTGACCATGCCGCTCTCTGGACTATCCCTTCGTACGGCTAGCGCACAACCAGTTCGACCTCTCGGCACCTGTACAGCCCGCATTTTCATCCAAGGCTCTATGTACGTTGTCGAGTTCATCGTCCTTTCGGTGTGCTCGCATGACGTTATCCTCGGGTGGGACTTCCTGTCACATCATCATGCCGTCATCGACTGCGCACGCGCTGAAGTTCAATTTTCGCACCTGTCTGACGAACCTTTGCACGAAGTTCTTGAGCGGTCCCCAAAACTCGTCGTACGGGAAGACACTGAAATTCCGCCAGCCTCTCTTGCCATTGTCCCTGTTTGCTGCGATGGCCATAACGACGCTACAGTAATGTTTACACCTTCCGACATTTTCATGAGCCGCAGAGCCGTTTCCTTGCCTTTCGCTACACTTGACGTCACTGCGGGCCGAAGCAATATTTTCGTCCACAACCCCCTTTCTGCACCGCTTACGCTACTTGCCGGCGAATGTCTCGGTCGAGTGGAGTACCTCGATTCCTCTTTATTCCTTAACATGCCAGACGAATCGTGCAGTAGCGCCTCGACCGAACTTCATGCCCTTTCCCCACTGGAATGCCCACCGAGCTCATCGAGTGACACCTTCTCGAGCTCCATCGCCGACACCTTAAGTGCCCATGAACGCGCCGAGCTTCTTAATCTCCTCCAGCACTTCGCGAATTCATTCGACGTTTCTCAGCCGCAATTGGGTCGGACTTCCGCAGTGCACCACTACATTGACACCGGTTCGCACCAGCCATTGTGTCAAAGACCGTACCGTGTCTCTGCTGCAGAACGTCACGTCATCAACGACCACGTCGAAGAGATGCTACGCCGTCGCGTTATTAAACCATCGCACAGTCCTTGGGCATCTCCTGTCGTTCTAGTTCGAAAAAAGGATGGATCGATTCGCTTTTGCGTCGACTACCGGCGATTAAACAAGGTGACGCGGAAAGACGTCTATCCACTACCGCGCATCGACGACGCCCTTGACAGCCTCCAAGGAGCCGAATTCTTCTCCTCCTTAGACTTACGATCTGGATACTGGCAGGTTCCTATGGCAGAAGCTGATCGCCAGAAAACTGCGTTCATTACACCAGATGGCCTGTACGAATTTAACGTAATGCCATTTGGTCTCTGTAATGCTCCTGCCACGTTTGAACGACTCATGGACAACACACTGCGTGGACTGAAGTGGTCTGTGTGTCTATGCTACCTCGACGATATCGTCGTTTTCTCTCCCGATTTTCCTACACATCTGCTTCGGCTCCAACTGGTTCTGACGTGTTTAACCAACGCTGGTCTCCAACTGAACCTTAAAAAGTGCCGCTTCGCCGCGCGAGAGCTGTCCATCTTAGGACACATCGTGTCCAAGCATGGTGTTCGACCCGACCCTGCAAAATTGCGAGCAGTCGCTGAGTTCCCGAAACCTACTACTCTGAAAGAATTACGCAGTTTTGTCGGACTATGCTCGTACTTCCGGCGCTTCGTGCGAAATTTTGCGTCGATCATGTCACCACTGACCAACCTCCTACGCGGTGATGCAGACCTTTCATCCTGGTCTTCTGACTGCGACGTCGCGTTTGCCACGCTCCGTAGTCTGCTAACATCTCCTCCAATTCTTCGGCATTTCGACCCAACAGCTGCAACGGAAGTTCACACAGACGCTAGTGAAGTTGGTCTAGGCGCCGTCCTCTCCCAACGCAAGCCGGGCTACTCCGAATACGTCGTCGCTTATGCGAGTCGCACACTTACTAAAGCTGAGGCCAATTACAGCGTCACTGAAAAAGAGTGCTTGGCGCTAGTGTGGGCGCTTCGCAAGTTCCGTCGTTATTTGTACGGTCGCCCATTCGACTTGGTAACGGACCACCATGCACTTTGTTGGCTCGCCACATTGAAAGATCCTTCTGGCCGCCTAGCTCGGTGGGCACTGCAAATCCAGGAGTACGACATTCGTGTCATCTATCGCAGCGGACGCAAGCATTCTGACGCCGACGCCCTGTCGCGTTCGCCTTTACCTCCCGACTCGGCCTGCGGAACCACTGGTACCAACTCCGTCGCCTCTCTCGACCTCGACTCCTTTACCAGTGAACAACACAAGGACCCGTGGATCGCTTCCCTTTTTAACTGTCTCTCTGGATCGTCAACCACTGCAGTACCACGATCTCTCCGACGTCAAGCTGCACATTTCGCCATTCGTGATCGGCTGCTACACCGACGCAACTACGCCCCCGAAGGTCGTAAGTGGCTCTTGGTTGTCCCACGCAGCTTGCGATCACAAATCTGCGCCTCCTTTCACGATGATCCCCAATGTGGTCATGCCGGAGTTTTCAAAACTTACGAACGCATTCGCCATCGCTTCTACTGGCGCGGAATGTATAATTTCGTTCGAAAATTCGTTATGGGCTGCCCTGACTGTCAACGCCGCAAATCACCGCCTTTCCACTCGTCCGGTGCGCTTTAACCGCTTCCGTGCCCTGCCAAACCTTTCGATCGGATCGGAATCGATCTCTATGGCCCTCTACCGACAACATCAGATGAAAATCGGTGGATTATAGTCGCCGTGGACCATTTAACACGCTACGCTGAGACCGCCGCCCTTCCAAGTGCCACTGCGCGGGACGTAGCATCCTTCATCCTTCATCGCTTCATACTACGACATGGTGCACCTCGAGAACTACTAAGCGACCGAGGTAGAGCCTTCCTATCAGAAGTCGTCACGTCTCTGCTTTCTGAATGCCATGTTGTTCATCGCAAGACCACCGCATACCACCCGCAGACTAACGGGCTCACGGAAAGATTTAACCGCACCCTTGGCGATATGCTCGCCATGTATGTGACATCCGATCATACTAACTGGGATCGCATTCTTCCATTCATCACGTTCGCATATAACACCGCGACACAGTCTACCACTGGATTTTCACCTTTCTTTCTTCTTTATGGACGCGAACCATCTCACACCATCGACACTCTCCTTCCATACCGTCCTGACGCATCCGAATGCCCATCTGTGTCCGAAGCTGCCCGAAATGCGGAAGATTGCCGTGAACTCGCACGCACCTTTACGTCACAAGAACAACAGCGCCAGAAAGAAAACAACGCCGACTCTTCACAAAGCCCCAGCTATTCCCCGGGATCACTTGTACGGCTGGCTGTTCCTTACCAAACCCCCGGCCTTTCCTCAAAACTCGTTCCAAAGTACGAGGGCCCATACCGCGTTTTGGAGAAAACCTCGCCGGTGAATTTTCTCATCGAGCCACTTTCCCCATCTGACGACATGCGCCGGCGTGGACGTGACATCGTCCACGTCGCCCGCCTTAAGCCATATCATAGCCCTCTGCCTCCAGACTCTTAGGTCGCCAGGATGGCTCTTTTTTGGCGGGGGCAAATATTGAAAAAGGGTTTATTGGCGACTGTTGTGACGGTGGTCCTACGACGAAACACGATCGGACAAGAGCAACGGTCAAGCAGATGCCGGTGATGATCAGCACGAGCCGAGCCAGACAAGCCCAGCACCCAGTACCCAAGCGACGGTGGCGATGTTGCTTGCCAACAATGCGTTTTCTTCTTCACAATTTGGCCATTTAGAATTTGAAGTAATAGTTTCAGACGATTTTTCTGCCTGCGCGTTTCTAACAAATGGAGCCCAGAAGAGTGGAGCATTTTTGTAACTGATTCCGTCCTTCGATACCGGGAGCATATAAATCGCACCGCGTACCTTTGAATTTTTTCTATTTGTTTCTTTAAATAATATTGATGAGGGCTTCATACAACAGACTTGTACTCAAGAACAGGCCTTATAAAAGTTTTTTAAGCAGCAAGTTTCACATCGGCTGGTGCACCTTCTAGTTTTTTTTCGTAGAAAACATTGCCTCCCATATGCCTTCGAACAAACATTGTTAATGTGTATGTTCCAAGATAAATTTTCCATGATCGTTAATCCTAGATATTTAAATTGAGTAGTATTTATCAAACACTTTTCTCCGATGGTGTATGAAAATAAAAGACGGCTCTTTTTTGTTGTAGTATGTGTGTATGTCGATTTAGAATAACTAATTTTCATATTCCATTTTTCACACCATTTTCTCAAGGCCTGTAAAGATATGCTAAGTTTCACTTGATCTTCTTTGTTTCCTTGATCCTATATGTGGCTTTGCCTGAGCTAATATCATCAACAGTGTGCTCGAAGAACAAGGTGAAGAACCCTTATACCTTGAAGCACGAATACCAACCTAACTATGTTGCTTTATCATTCTTACTGTGCAGACCTTTTCACGACAACATGAAGCACCGTTTAAACCTGAGCAAATTATTTTTATTTCCAATCCTGACCTATTATTCTCCGTACATTGGCCCAGATTTCACAAACCACGAATAGTATTTGTTCAATCGTTACATGAGCCTCTAAGTATACAAGTTCGTAATCTGATTTCTTTAACTCAACAACAAATTTCTCCAGAAATTGTTTGCTATGATATCTTCCCAATTCACGCTAAACTATTACCTACAGGCATTTTAAATAGTTTATTGCAGGACCATTTAGGTACTCTGCGAACAACTGTCATTATTGCAACGGGCGCATCTCAATCACATGAAAAATCAGGCGTTGGAATATATTGCCCTGTACTAGATTGGTCATTTTCACTTCGCTTACCAGATGTTCTTACTGTCTTTCTGGCGCAATTCATGGCAATATTGTTAGCTTTGCGAAAGGTAAATATTTCCATTCCAGTCGTAGCAGTCATAACTGATTCATTATCAGTGTGCTCTACTCTGTCCGCATCTGGTCGCTCAACAATACTGAAACTTTTTTAAATCATTGGTTCACTGTCATCGCCGAAGCATTCATTTAATCTGGGCACTAGGGCACAAAGGTTTGTTGTTAAACAAAATAGCTGATTCTCTTGCGAATGCATCGCTTTTCACAGTCATCATTCCTATTTTTCCTCATACAGTACACATTACGGTGGCGCGATTTCGCACACTTAAAATCAGGCAAAATTTATCAGACCCTGCACTGACGGCTTCTCCGGAGTACAACCACTTGTTGTTTCCCTGGCGCAGTGAACTGTCCAATTCAAGGATGATGAAAGTTGTCATCACGAAATTTCGTTGCCGCGTTACCTCCCTCAATTTTTACTTGCATAGATCAGGTATATTGAATTCCCCTATATGCATTTACTGTAATCAAAAGGAAACGATCAGTCATTTTTAATTACAATGTCGCCGTTTCGATTTATTCAGGCAAAGCATACTTGCACCACCTCTTCAAAGACTGGGCTTGCGATTATCACAACCTGATATTCTTTCATTTGGAGCCCCTACCCTGGGTTTCAGCCACAGAGATGTTTTATTCGCCATTCAGGAATATATCACTGCGACTAAACGATTTTCTTGCTAAATTACGGTCTCACTACTTTTTATTTTTTTCTGCAAACAATATCGGCATTTCAAATCAAAATAAATTACAAACGTTTTGTAGGATTGACGCAATGCTGAAAGTAGAGGGCAAATTTTTCTTATAATCGGCCCATCCCCTCCTTCGGGTACGAGCCATTTGCACAGGGAAACAACAAGAACAAGAACCCTTCGTTTTTAGGTGTGCGCGTGCACGCTCAATATGCCACTGCTGGCTGTGTTACAAGTGGTTTGGCCTGCGTTACGCGAAGAGACGACAACAGCTTACGACAGCCCGGCCTTCTAATGTGACCCACATTTACAACAACGGAACTTGTCAATATGAAGTAGAACTTTCCCACAATGTAGATATTCTGTTTGAACTATAGTAATCGGAAATCACTCGTTTCTTGTACCAGTCTTTTAAACACTCAACTTTGTTTCGCCATTTCTGCGTGACCAGTTTCATCAAAATCATGACATCACGATAGAATACACGCCATACAGGATAACACGATTTAATAAGACAGCTCATAGCGAGAAAAGAGCAGTACCCCAGCAGCACTAAAGAAGAACGGTTCTAATATTTACTCTAGCTCACCACACAACGTGTTTAATAAACGCGAACGCCGAAAGGCCCCCACTGGCCATCTGCACTATGCGATTACACAGCGTTACCCGTGGCGCCTTTGTCATTCAAGTTCTTTGCTGTGGCTATGCGCATTTCCATCACAATGGATAGAGCAACGACAAAAGGAGGATGGGTGCCAATGCGGTTTCTGCTGACGCATGAATGGGTGGGCAGCGGTGACTCATTCCCGTAACCTTTAACTTTACGGTCTCGTCATTCACGCTATTCCGTTATTGCGTGCAGCGATACTGAGAGATCCGGCATTACGTGTGCCTTGGTGGCTCAGCTAAGCGCTAAAAGAGAATGAGCGACTCACAACATGGGTTCATTGTAAATCTGACGTTAAACGTTATGACGTCATGTGTCCTAATGTTATTCCTGAGTGCTAACGCCGCAGGTTTTGGAAAATATTGTAGCCTTCAAAGAATTATTGAGTCTATATTTTTAGAAGAAGCTACTTTTACCGCCTGCTCAAGTTATAATTTTGAATCACTTATTCAAAGCGCTTATCTGAAGCGACGGGTGGCTCGTGTTAATCGCTGACAGTGGATGTTACTTCTGAGTGCTGGTTGCTTGGCATACGTGTTGTCCACGAAAGTTCAGCGCATGCCGCTTTTCTTGCGAATCCACGCTATGCGAAGCATGCGGATGGGAATGTGGCTGCATTGAACTAAGCGAAAGACTATGAAAGGACGCTATAGATATGTACAAATGTCATGTGCACATCCTTATGTTGAACAGTCACATATGTTTCATATAACCAGCTGTGTACAACCACGTAACGATGCCAACAGCAACTTGACTGTTAGCAACGCCAGAAGCAGTCAGTTGATAAGTAGCCCTTGTGATCGCGAAGCTGGCAGCCACGGACAGTGCCAAACAAGTCAACTTCAGTCGATGGCGCTTATCTATAATTACCGCTAACCCAACGTGATGAATGCGTGATAGAGGTGCATATGCAACGTTTATAAAACTACTAGCGGTATTGCAAAAACAATTAATGCTTCACCAATATTACGCCTGAACAATGTTTTTGTCCAAAGCAGTATCGAGACCAAACGTGTCTCTGTGGTACAATACCTGACTGGCGAGCAGATTGCAGTTCTACTCCTGCTGGAGACCTAATATTTATCATTTCTATTTCATGGGTCAACGCTGCTGATGTTATCTTTTGTCTTTGTGATTTGGGTCTACAATTACCAGTGTCTGTTCTCGCTGCCCAAGCATAGATATGAACTCTCAATCACCTTTGACACACACCTGTGGCTCATAGATGTGCATGCGTGGTATACGGGTAAGTGCCACACGTGTGTTTTGGAAAGGGTTTCATGGTATAGATAACGGAATCTTCACATTAATTATGTCATTACCAGTGAGTCACATTCCTCGAATTATATTACTCTCCCAAACTAATTTTGACTCACCGCAAGTTAAATGAGTGATAACGAGAGCACCCAAGCCTACAATTTTAGTCAAATCCCGGTTACAGTACACGCCCGCAGGCAGGAAATCAGGTAATTATTGCCGCCTCTAGGCGGATCTGTAGCCGTGTTGCAGAGAAACCGGCCCAATTCGAAGTGGCCTTTCGAATAGGTGGGACAAATATTAGCCAGGATTTTAGGTCAAATTCTTCCTGGCAAGATACGGCCTGTGGTTAGGCGGGACATTTCCATAGGCAACCCAGCCCTGACGCGGTGTTGAAAGAAAAGCATTATTTTACGCTTGTGAAAGTGGCTTCTCGACAATATTGCGGCGGAAATTATGACTACAGGCAATTAGAAAACCGTTAGCATCACAATAATCTACATCTGCTAGATTAACAGGCAAAGCAAACACAGCCCTGAAATCTAACTGGGGACTGCATGCACGTGAAGCAGATGTCTATATATACCAAGTGGCTTTTTGCGAACCGTCGGTGCAACTTTGAACTGTTTTGTGCCATATGCATGCATTTGATCAGCGACTAGTTTGTAGGGCTTTATGAACCCGAGACAACAACGGTGAGCACTTTCGGCTCCTACTTCGGTTCATGTTGAGCCGTTCCGCAAGAACAATTAACGTGTGTTTGTGCGTCGTTGTGGTGAGTGCTTCCCCGTGATCCGCGGGTGTTACGCTCACCGAAATTCGTGGACGAGGCAGTGTTCGGCTGTCGAAACCTACGTGCGTTTTTTACACGTGCGTGTGCTGCGAACAATTTCACTGATTTGTGTCGGGAGGTACACGCGTGTCAGTGACAGCAGCCTATTCTCAGCTGTTTGAAGACAATGCGCTTTCACACGTAAACGTTGCACGGGTGTTTCAGCGTGTCAACTCTAACATTTGCATTTCGTAGGTGGAAACTGCCGCGAGCTGCACGCTGGGGCAGCAGCGGCTTTTTAGCATTTTGAGGATTACTTATTTCTGCAACTAGGATTTCTGTGCCGTATTTTGTGATATAGCGTGGTATATATTCGTTTTCACTCTTTAACTGATCTTATTTATGGGGAGTGGCTACTCTTATCTTTATTCAGCATCACACCGCCATGAAAGTTTATGGCGAAACGCGCGCCAAGATCAAGTATGACGTACACAAACTAGCGGCAGACAGGTCGGTCTTCCTCCAAATAAATAATGCCTCAGCACATCTCTTTCGCGAACGTTCGCGTGCAATTGGGGAAAAGAAATGGTGCAGAACGAACCTCAAAGTCTTTATTGTTACTGCATGCAGTTGCTCTTTAGGAAATGGGGATTTTTATAGCTGGTACATTACTCTACAGCAGTAAACTGGTTGTCTTGGGCGTGGTTCACTGTTACAAATCTATGTTGCAATATCAGAACTGTACTTAATATTCAAAAGAGTGAGCAGATGTCGGTGACATACGCTCTCCTGCTGACTTCTGCACCCGACTTCTGTACTTGATGTTCATCATCAAATTGCGCAACCACTAATCAAACACCAAGCAATCGATTTTTAATTTGATTCTCCTCTAACTCGCTGTCTTCGGGTTGTTTCCTTTTTGCCATTCTTTCCTAATATCATCAGTTAGGCGTGTTTTGTAGAACACGAGCATGAACTTAAGTAGGCCAGTGTTTCAGTAAGCTGTCGCGCATGCACTAGTACTCTTTTATTTAGCGCATGACACAATACCATACCTCGACAACTGGTAAACGGAAAGTTCTTTGTACTCTTTTATTGAAATCAAGAGTAACACTGGGACTGCACATCCCAGTGTTTGCCCAAATGCAGGGAGATGTATATCTAGAATAAAGTGTGCCGTAAGGCACTGGAAAATGTTTCCGTACCATTCTGTAGAAAAACGACCATCACAAGGCAGCGGGATGAAATGGTTACGCACAAATGCCACGTTGTGCACGTGACAGGGAACGTGATACCGGCGCCCAGCGCCGAGCTGGTGAGGCGGCGGCTGAGGAGGAGGGGGGGGGGGGGCATTTTTTTTCTGCGCTTGCGCTTTTTGTCCCTGAAGGGTTCTGCGTAAGTTGATGCCGGCTCCTGGGGCCAGGCTGGCGCGACATACGTGGTGGCTATCTCCATTTTTTTCTTTTTTTTTCTTTCTTGCGTTTGCTCTTACCAGCTGTAGGCGTTTCTTCCGTGCCGCGCGGTTGTCGCGGATATTTTTTATTGCTAAGCTCCCTATAGACAGGATTTTAGTCAGTACACAGGAGCGCGCGGCATATATACCGTTCGTTATCCGGCGACTGACTTAGAGTCCAGGCGTATAGATAGATAGATAGATAGATAGATAGATAGATAGATAGATAGATAGATAGATAGATAGATAGATAGATAGATAGATAGATAGATAGATAGATAGATAGATAGATAGATAGATAGAAGTGGCTGCAGTACTGGAAAAAATGCTTCGCATTACTGATATGAAGAGTTCGCTGATGCCCCTCTACGGTATTCTAGTGACTAAGGTACTTGGCTGCTGACCCGCAGGTCACGAGATGAAAGCCCGGTTGTGGCGCCGGGATTGCATCCCGGCGCCACAAGAGGAGAAAATGTCACAGAAAATAGAGAAGAAAATGTGCTCATGTGCTCAGATTTCGTCTCATGTGCTCAGATTTCGGTGCGTGTTAAAGAACCTCATGTGGTTGAAATTTCGGGAGCACTCCAATATTGCGTCTCTCCCAATCATACGATAGTTTTGGGACATGAAACCTAACAAATCGATGGAATCATAGTTCACTGATATGTAAACCAATCTACACTACTCTTTGAGAGGCACAGATCATTGGCATTTTTCTAAAACGCAGATACACAGGTAAAAGGCCGATTTTTGCTTATAATTGCAATCTAGAAACCAAGTTCATATATAAAGTGTACCAGCTGCACTTTTATTCACGCATTTATTATAAAAACAAGATTTCAGTGGTTTTTAGTCTGGTGTTTCATGGTTCTGCCTTGTATACATGCTTTCTCGTAAATAAGCCATGACTGCCTTCAACACAGGACAATTTTAAATAACCTAAGCTGATGCCAGAGAGAGCACGAAATATAAAATTGTTTTATGTTTAAGGAAACGTATTATAATGTATGTACCACAATGGTGGCTTGGCCCCGCCACGGTGGTCCAGTACATGGTTAAGGTACTCGGCTGCTGACCCGCAGGTCGCGGGATCAAATCCCGGCTATGGCGGCTGCATTTCCGATGGAGGCTTCCGGAAATGTTGTGGGGCCGTGTACTCTGATTTGGGTGCACGTTAGATATCCACAGGTGGTCGAAATTTCCGGAGCCCTCCACTACGGCGTCTCTCATAATCATATGGTGGTATTGGAACGTTAAACCTCACGTATCAATCAATCAATTCGATGTGAGAGAAAGATAAAACCAACATCTTAGCTTCTATCACAATTTGTTCGTGCAAGAACACAAAAAGTGCACAAATAAAAATAACGAGCTTCGTTTGTCGGTGTGGTCAAATAATTAAATATTTAACACGTGGAAGGGATCCCGGGACAAAATTGCATGGGGCAGATCTCTAGAACAGGCATCATCATCTTAGTTTTTGTAGTTTTGTAAAGTTTATTCTGCGTTGTTTAGGGCACCTTCATGAATACAACGGGACACAGCGGCTACAAAGTACGGAAGTACATTGTTGGGAAGCGGCTAAAATTGGCGCGGAACATGGCGAATACAAAACCCGCAGATATGGTACCTGCTCAATGTTTGTTTTTTCCAATAAAGGGCAAAGCAGTTTGTTAGAGAACCAAACTTATTACGCAATAAAAAAATACCCCATCGGGATAGCCAATGAATACCAGTCATTTCGCACATGTACAGCGGCTTTCGGCTCTATAACCCGGAGCGGTACGCAAACAAAGGATGCCAATAGAGCGTGGAACTTCCCAAGCGTAGGCGGTGTGAAAAGAGGCTTAAGGCAGCATGGTATCTAAACGAAAAGCTGTTTCAGCTCGATTATTTTCGATAGGAAGTCCACCACGGTTTTCACACCCACACCGCACCCTGGCCCGCACTCTCGCCTGCGTCGTCTTGAACGCCCCTTGCCCTGGTGTTTACTCGAATCCGTTTTCTCTGACAAATAGCTTTCAATACGCTTGACGCTAGGTTGCGTTTCCAAGGAGATTCCATATTATCTGTGCGATAGGGTAAAGCTGATTGATCGCCCGAGCGTTGTTCTGCGTGCTTTTCGGCACTCTGTACAGCGTTAGGCTCTGGCACATCACAGGAACAGGTGCAAACTAGTAAGGTGGTGTCACGCCTGGTTGTCGCTTGGTTAAAGACGCTCCAACATCCTGTTTATAAAACAAATGAAATGCGCACGCTCTTGTTGAGGCGAAAGTCTCAGGTGCCTCATATAACGGGAAAATTAACCACCGGCAGCAAAGGCCCCGCAGCGTTAGGAAAGATTGATGCAGAAATTGTCATCCTGCGAGGACGTCACCACACCACGTCATCATTATGTCACCTGTCGCGAAAGCTTACGCTGTCTTCATGACGTGACGAATTATAACATGGCGTCATGCAACAGAACGTCACATGATTAGGCTCTTTGATGTACGCTTTGTCCGCTATAGGTTGAGGACCTCTGCGACATCAACTTCACTGCAGCTGCCATATTTGTTGTCACAGCGTACACCACATGATGGTCGGCCATACCACGGCGTTGGCCATACTGGTGTGAAGTTCCTCTAGAAAGCCCTCTAAGCAAAACGGTTTGTGCCTCCCGACAAGACGGCGAAAAGTTGTGAGTGTATGCTTAGAATAATCGCGTCCTCTTTCATTGTATTTTACCACAAGGTAGGTAAGGAACTTTTTAGCTCTTGGATTGTGGCATGCTTCATAAAGCTGTCACAGCGGAATCGTGCTATAGATATATGCTGTAATTTCTTCTGTTCACGCGACTCTATTAAAGGACGCACATTTGGCCTCCCTATACGCGTTATGTCGAGTCCACTTATAACTGTATTGATTATAACAATATATCGCATGTAACGGTGAACATCGATGACGCCGTTCACTTTTCTATGCTTTCGTTGGTAAATTAAACCACCTACTTGAATGCTTCGGTACCGCGATGGTGATTGAATATGGGTACAGCACGCATCAAAAACAGCAAAGTAAATTTACTTGCTTATTCTTCCTAGATGGGATTCAGCAATGAAATACGAAAATTCAAGTCATCGACAAATGTGCTATCGGATAACGTGATGACCCCTCATATAACTACACTTGCTGTAACATTACAAGTAAACAAAAAAGAACAAAAGACTAGGACGCTCTTCAAGCAACGCGGCGGAGGAATAAGACAAAATTCACGTATTATATATTAAATCTGCCATTCTGTCATACCACACCAGCCACAAATATCGGTACAATCAACGCAACAAAAGTTTCAAAACCTATCATTTGAAATAAAAAAAGAAAAAAAGGGAATATAGCAAAACGCAGTGCCATCTTTTTGCACAAAAAGTAATCATATTTTCAGCAAGCCGAACCGCACCATAGCTTGCCCTCTTTCTGCTTACACGGAAAATCGAGTCTCACGAACTGTTGTTGCGGAAAATAAAGGCAAACAAACAAAAGAAAGCGTTAACCACAGTCGCACCGCCATCGATTATTCGAGAGAGAGAGAGACCGAGAGAAATGATTGCTTGCAGTGGACTTGAACACTCGACTATCTCATTTCGAAACAAAACTGGCACTTTCGTTAGAGATTTGCGAAATGAAAAGACAAGTCAATGATAGGAGAAGAAATAATTAGCTGGTGAAGCGTGAAAAATACAGCAAATGTTCAAAAAACCTACACTGTCTTTTCGCTGCTTCTCATCTTTCAGTTGAGGCCATTTGCCGTCGCGTTTACGCACGACAGCGTTACACCAGATGTTCACGGGCATGCGCAAAGGCATGCGCACACAATTCAACAATAATCATACCTTAAATTGACTCCAATTGCTCAGTGGTGTTAAGCAATAATTCATGTGCTATCACGATAAGTGCAGGCGAACAGCACTTTAGATGCACCGCTTGAGATAATACAAGGAAAGTTTTAAGATGTGACGCAACCGAACATCTTTGCCTTGGTTCACCAGTTTAGTTACATTGTCATAAAGCAGTAATGCCAGCAAAGAATCACAACCTGTGAATGACAGCAGAAACTTCTTTAGGTGGGTGGCCGAGTGCGCTTTCCGTACTACATAAAAGGCGTCTATTTTCTAACACAACCTAATGCACTCTAAAGTAAATTGAAAAAAACGCACTTTTTTTCCACTGAAAATATGGTTGGGCCTGCTCAAACAACATTTTTCCGGTATGTTAAACTCCCCTAAATACGACAAATCTATATTGTGGATAATATTAACATAGCCAAATATCGACAGTATTGTGGAGTCAAGTTTGTATTTAGTTCGTATAGATTGAAACATTTCATTTGGACATGAACTAGCTCTTGAAATAGGTGTAAAACGGTTCAAATAATCGTTATAGCAATATTTTGCGATAGAATTGGCAACATACTTGCGCTTCCGCCGGTGAAGTGCTTTGACGCATAGGCGTAATGCCAATTACCAGACTTGAAGAGCAAGTGGTCCTTCGTGTCAACAGGCGCACTATTCTGGACTGTCATCAGTGTTTTCATGCTTCTTGCATGTATTGAAGGCCTCGAAAAGTGTTCCAGTTAGTTTTATCACGTCAAGTCAAGATCCTTGACAATGTTGCGCACACCTACGCTGGGGGATTAGCCAAGAACCACATAAATTTCATGAATTACTTCCTTAATAACAGGTTAAAATTAATCTATTTACGAGAGAAAGAAAGGTATAACAGGAATAATTTAATAATATAAAAGTAAATAATCTGTAGTGTAATGCAATAAATTGCCGCATCTCGTTTTAAGTGAATGTGAAAAAAATGGCAGCATATCCACGGAGTGAATGATGGATAGTGGGGCGAAGCTACCATCCGCCCATTCAATTTCGCTTCCGTCCAACCATGCGTGCGTCTGTCTGGCTGCCCGTGCGTTCATCCTCCCGTCCGTGCGTGCGTGCGTTCGTGCGTCCACACGTTCATCTGTGCGTCCGTCCCTGCTTTCATCCCTGCATCCACTCCTGCATACGTCCAATCGTCGATCCGTCCGTGCAGCCATCCGTGCGTTCGTCCATGTATCTGTGTATGTGTCCATTCGTCCACCTATTCAAGACTTCAAGTACCACCATCTCACATCTTTTCATCACATATTCCCCACATAGAAGCACCGCCATCCAGTGGACATTCCAAAGACTGAACGAGAGAAGGCACACGCACCCTTTATTATGGCTTGCGCTTCGTGTCTACTTCCCACCTTTAACCACCTCATGGTATATACTAGTTCACTGTACTCATGGCACTGCGGCCCAACGCTCGCTAAACCTTTTTAAAACCTAGGAGCTTACGCCCAGCGAGTATAACGTAGCAGTCCTTTCTTGTCTTCTGTGCGTTGTTGAACAATAAAAATTCGCAGCGTGCGCGTTAAGTAAAAGCCGAATTCTCCTGTCTCTAATTCCCCCTTAGCAGCCATTGGCTTGCACATTGAGCACTATTTTTTATTGTTCAACAATGCACAGAAGAAATCTCTCACCAGCACCACCTTGGAGGTCAAAATGTTATACTTGTTACACACTACTACAACGGCTACGAGGGACTTATGGGTGTTAATATAAGGAACTTTGCCCCTAAAATTGCAAAATCTACCGAAGAATCATTTCTACACGTAAACCTCTTTGAAGCTTTGGCGAGCTTCTGCAATGCATCAACGATCTTCCCGTGATGGTGGCCAAGACACTATGTCTCGGTGAGAGCACATTTTGTGCATTTAAATCTATTCCGAGAAAGTGGCAAACGGAACCTAAAGTGTTTTTGCGTAAGGCAGAGAATCTATTACAGGAACTTTGACTCATTTACTGCACGAAAAGGACAATGAGGGGAGCCCGCCAGGCCAGCCCTGTTTCAGTATAAATTTAGCTGCGGAATTAGGATAAAACTACTGTGGTACTTACTGAAGTCGTTATTTTATGGAGTGCTAGAATTAGCGCAAGAACTTCTGATTTAAACGTGGGCACAAAATCTGCAAGGGGAAGCGAAAAGGGCCAATCTTGGGCAAAAAAAAAGAACGATTTCACATTTTTCTACACTTCACATCAGTGATTGCGATTTCCATTCCTCGCGTTTGACATATTTTACTATTCGAATGATACAATGAGTGCTTGAATTCTGACGTGGCTATTAGTAAAGTTCAGGAAACGCCCTCTAACAGCAGTTTCCTCTTTGAACTTTCGCCCATTAAGAATTTTGTTGTCGGTAATACCTCAATAGCAGGCCCATTTGAAGATGACTTTCCCCGCCCATCTGACATTTAAAAACATGGTTAAAATGGTCATTGGTCAAATTGGTCTGGAACCCAGACCAATTTGATCAGATTGAGATGCAAAAGAACTGATTCTTTGAAAGACTCTGAGCATGCGAGTTCTCATCTGCAGTAAGGGAGGCACAGACTGATACTGAATCCGTTAAAATTACTGTGGAACTTACTGAAGTCGTTATTTTACGCAGTGCTAAAATTATCGCAAAAGATTTTGCTTCAAAGGTAGGCGCAAAATCTGCAAGTTGGAGCGAAAACACCTCGACCAGTGCAGTGTGTTAAATGCTCGCGTTATGGCAACACGGTGAAAGGCTGTAGGTCCGCTCTTAGATGCCAGATGTGCGGGGAGTCTCGCAACGCAAATGAATGTCAGAGCAAGAAGAAAAAAATGTTGCCTTTGAAATGAAGCGCACGGTGAAGATAATTCAAATTTCTCTGCCATGGCTCGAGAAATTCAAATTCTCGAAATCATAGATCGCAGACGCTGCTCCCGAAAAAGGCCTTAGCAAAAACTTAGGCTAAAAGTCAGGGTTATTCAGGGGTAGCGGAACGTCATACTACGTTATCGGATGCATCTTTGTCTAAATCCATAGCGGAAGTGGTCAAAAGAATAATGGAAAAGACTATGGAGCGCCTTGCTGCAAACATTTGTGATACTCTATCTCAAATTTTTACCAACAAAATGGCCCACTTTTTGTGAACGCCGGCAAATCATTTAATTTCTACGACTGCAGAGCTTCCACGACCGAATTATGACTTCTGACCGTGTCCACGCAGGACCCTCTCTAGATGACAACCAGAACCAAAGGAATGATGTAAATGACGAAACTGAGGAGTCTGATGATATGGAGTTGGAGTCTAGATCACTAAAACGCACTAGGTCTCCCCCATTGAAAAAATCCGCACCAAAGCATGCAAAAAACAAAAAAATGCCTCGAAGACAAAACAAGCCTCTCATGATAGATTTCCTAAAAGAAACTATTCTGGATAAGGCAGTCGCGGAGGAGATTCTTAAAAAAAATAGGGTTAATTAAAAATCTCCAACGGAATTGCAGATCAATTCACTCTTCAACAACTGATCTAGTCTATTTGTGTTCAAAATATACCCCAGATAAAATTGCATTGCAAGAGACATGACTCCCCGTAGATAAACCGTTTCATCTAATCAGTTATCATGCGTTTAGGCTGGACCGCACGTCCAGAGGTAGGGGACTAGCATTTTGCATCTGTAACAGAATCAATTTAAAGGCGAAAATCTCGTACAAGTATATGTCCCCAGATTGTGAAATTTTTGCGATAGATGTCACATTACCCGATGGCCAGCCTTTCTCCGTAGTTAATGTGTACTTTCCGGACGGTGTACAAGACATTAGACGATTGGATATGGCAATCAGACCTTGGTGTAAGGAGAAAATTGTATTCGGCGATTTTAACTCTCATCACACGTGTTGGGGTTTTAAAACTGATCAGTGTGGTAAACATCTCTGGGAGTGGGCAAGAGATAATATTCTATCGTGCTTAAACATCAGAACCCCCACATTTATTTGTGATCGATGTCAATCTGCCTTAGATTTAAGTTTCGTGAGCTCGGGTATTTCAAGATCGTCCTGGGCAGCGCTGAACTGTGCCACAAGTAGAGGTCATTTTCCTATAGGTTTTGATATTTCTTGCCCGAGAACCCCTCCTCGCCCTCAGGTCAGAGTGTTTGTGAACAAAAAAAATAGAGATAACCTAACATCATATTTATCGAATTCCTGCGAAGAGAGTAATAATTGCAAAGCGATGAAGTTGAACGCAATTCCTAAAAGAGCCTATAAACGAGCTGAATTTACTGTCGAGTCGGCTGAAAGGGCGCCCTCTAGTCCTTGGTGGAATGAAGATTACACGCGAGATCAGCGCCGTCGCCAGACAGCTTGGAAGCAGCTTATTCACAATCAATCTTCTAAAAACTGGTCTGATTATATATTTATAGCAGCTAATTTTAAACGCACAATCGCTAACGCAAAGGAGGAATATGATCGTTGACATTACGTCTTTCTCACAAAACCGAAAAATAAGAAAGCACTGTTTCGATACATGAGAAGAAGGAAGACCTGCCATCACCAGTAAATTCGGAATGTTAACTTCTATCATCTGAGCAAATGACTAAATCTGTGGATTTATTCGCTAAAGGCTTAGAGTGTAGATTTACATCAACTGTACCTACAAGGTGGCAGATTCGTACAGACCAGGCTGATTTTGAGGAAGCTTTAATGTCGGAACTATCCTAAGTGATAAGGCAGTTACCCCTTTCAGCCCCGGGCCCGGTTGGAATTACAGTACCTATGATCCAAATATTATTTGAAACATCTCCCTGTGAAACTCTTAATGTTATAAATTATTCTGTAAACCATGCATGGTTTCCTTATGTTTGGAAAATAGCGAAGGTTATTCCAATAGCTATGAAAGAGGCACCAATATTCAACATAGAAAATATAAGACCTATATCCTTAACTTCCAGCATGGTCAAACTCATAGAGAGGGTTCTGCATGGCAGGATCACTAGTTGGATAGAAGGCAAGTCCGTACTAAAACCTCAACAAAGTGGCTTTAGATCCGATTGTTCTCTCTGGTGTGCCCATGCAGACTTAGAAAGCCGAATACAGCTTGCTAAAAAAAGAAGACAATACGCGGCACTAGTGTGTCTTGACATTGCAAAAGCCTATGTTAGCATTGAACATTCAATTTTACTGAATTCACTGATGACTTTAAACTTTCCACGGTACATGACGGCGTGGTTAGTAGAGTTTTTGACCTCACGGGAATTTTATTGTGTCAAGGTAGGATGCTCGTCATTTATATACAAACAGAATTGTAGAGTTCTCCAAGGAGCAGTTCTTTCACCTCTTCTATTTAATATACTGATGAGTTCATACCGAACTGCGACGATATCTGTTTCTATGTATATGCTGATGATATAGCATTCTTTTCTGCTGACAATGATATTTATGCTCTACAGCAAAAATTACAAATATACTTGAACATGCTAGAAAGATGGTTGCAGTCAATTTCAATGGCTTTAAATGTAAGAAAGAGCGCTCTCTTGGCGTTTCCCATAGCTGATTCCATTTCAATCGACAATGAATATAATCAAAAACCCATTCCGTAAGCAGACTTCCTTAAATGTTTGGGTGTTTTGTACAATGAAAAACCTAACTGGAGTCCACATATAGAGTACATTGCGGCTATGGCTCAACGGGCTTTAGACTTACTGCGCAGAATGAGTAATCGCAAATTTTTCGTACGTAGAGACACCATGTTAATGTTATACAAAATATGTATGTGCCCAATATTATAATTCGGATATGTCTTGTTTTAATGGAGGACCAGAGTACAAAACTAAGCAGTTAGTTGTCTTGGAGCGGGAAGCTCTGCGCTTGTGTCTGGGGCTCCCTTGGTTTACAGCAATTAATGTTATTTATCAGGAAGCGCGTCTTCCTAGACGCTCTGTCGATTCCGCTTGTTAACCGTACACACATTTCTTAAATTTACAGCTTACTAGTGAAAAGAGGTGAATACGTTTTGATCGGTGACCCAGATTCGTTCTTTCTCGTTCAATGGCCTCGGTTTCATTGACCGCAGATAATCTATGTACAAAAGAAACTGACAAGTGTAAATGTCAACATCAGTGACGTAATTGCATCTGATATCTCAAACCATATTCTTAATATAGAAAATGTGAGATTTACCTCCACATTCTAAATTTCAATTCCGCAAATTCTTAGAGAACAGGCTAGCAGATTTTCTACAGCATACACAGACATGTAACATAATAGCCACAGATGCTTTCGTCAATGAGGAAAGGGCAGGTGTAGAAATAGTCACTCAATCACTTGGCTGGTCATTTGCTGTGAGGCCACTCGATTTCACTCCTGTTTTTCAGGCGGAGCTAATGGCAGTCATCATGGCTCTGCGAAAACTTCCGCGGAATGAGAACAGAGCAATCATAATTACGGATTCACTATCGGTATGTACAGCTCTTACAATTCCTCATACCTCTCGTGTCATCGCGACGTTACGATCATTAGTTCCGTCTCAGCTGAAGTACCTAAAATTACTACTGGTACCAGGTCACTGTGGGTTAACATTAAATGAAATGGCCGACGCCTCAGCCAGCTAATCGCTAGATCTCCCAATAATTCATGTTCTTCCGGTGGTAGAATACTTCACCGCAATTAGGTTTAGATGATCAGCTATCCACACAGATAGGACGGAAGCAATAACCACGTGGACGGAATATAATCACCTAAAATATCCATGGAAATCGCAGTGGGGCCATTCTCGACAATAAGAAGTGCTGATCACCAGATTTCGATGTTAACCATGTTAACCGAGGATTATAACAATGTTAATGACCCGGACGAAGTTCAAAAAGTTTTCCGAGACTATTTTGCAAAACTGTTTACTGCAGACCATGACGCTCAGGATGACGAGTTTTCTGCTTAACTCTCAGACTTTTGCGAAGGTTTGCCATCGATAGGCTTGGAAGACGGTTTAGTATTATATGCAGAAACTGATAAAGTAGTATAGTACGCCCAAAAGTCAATGAATACGACCACGTGACCAGGCCCAGACGGAATACTCACGGGATTTTATCTGCGTTTTTTTGATATCTTGGGAAATGCGATCAGCATTCTCGTGAATCTTTTGTTTCGTGATGGCTACAAACCGCTGTCCTTCAGCGAAGGAAGGGTGATTCTATTGCTGAAAGAGGGTATGGAGCCGTCAGATCCTAAATCGTGGAGGCCCATTACCCTTCTAAACACAGAGTATAAGTTAGTAGCCCCACTGCTATCACGGCGTCTGGGGCCTTTTTCGGAAGAGATTGCGTCCCCCTTGCAGTCATGTGCAATACCAGGACGTTCCGTCTTCGTACCTCTTACAATCATCATAGAACCCTTGGCATATAGAAAAAAAAACAAATCTCAGGACCACATATTTCTCTTGATCAGGCCGAAGCATTTGATAGAGATGAACATGGGTATCGTTTCGCCATTTTGCGCATATTTGGCCTCTAAGAGCAGTATGTGCGAGTGGTAGAAATACTTTAGCGGGACCTGTCAAGCTGTCTTTATTTCAACAATGAAGTGACCAGAAGCTTTGCAACTTAAAAAGGGGTGAGGCAAGGCTGTCCGTTGTCTCCCCTATATTCATTCTGTCTCTAGAGCCTTTGATTAGAAAGGTTGCAAACTTCGAGTGCATAGTGGGTTTCCCGATGCCAGGCAAAGAAGCCTTGAAAGATGTCGCATACACCAATGATATTTTGGTGTATTTTTTGTAACTTTTCTAGCTATAGTGCAATCGTTGACATTTTTGCTCAGTATTCTTATCTGTCTGGTGCTTTTTTAAACACCACCAAATGTAAGGCATTGCACTTTGGAGGCTTCAGAGAACTATTGCCAGGTGACTAAGAATACGTTCAAGCTGTTGAGATTTTAGGCGTTTACTTTGAGGAGAGGAGAAGACGAAGAAGTGTGTTTTGAATAGGAGCTACTTTTGCTAACTCCGGCGTATTTCAATTGTAATTTAAGTCTCTTGATCAGTTTCCGCTGCTCCCTTGGAGGGGATTGAAGTAGACCACCCCGGGCGCCTGCCGGCACCAGCGGCGTCAGTGGCGACCGCCTCCAGGAAGCGGATGGGACAAGCGAGCGACAGCGACAGTGAAGATACTCATGCTTACTATCTCAGCAGTGAGGAGTTCTCAGATGACGGTTTCCAACCTGTGCTGAGCCGCAAGGCGAAGAGAAGGAACAAGAGGACATCCTCATCCTCAACTATTCAAACTGTAAGTGAACCGCCAAAATCGAACACTTATACCATCCTGTTTCTGCCTGCACTTCCTACCGTCAGCATGAAACGCCTTAACAGACAGTCTGTGTCGAGGTCTCTGGAAACGCTCGTGCCAAATGAGATCACGGACATAAGAGGGAACGCCAGAAAGAATATACTGGCTGTGGACGTTTTGCACGCAAGTGCGTTGGGCGTTCTGCGCAGTGTAACTGACTTGGACGGCAACCAAGTTCGCTCTCATGTTCCCTTGGGATGTGATGTAGTAACCGGCGTGATCTACGACATTGATGGCGCTATTTCCAATAAGGACTTACAACTTCTTGTCAAGTCAACAACTGATACTCCAATTGTTGATGTCACCCGGCTAGGCAAGTCTCGCTGTGTGAAGATTGCGTTTAAGAGCACATCACTCCCCTCTCATGTGAAGGTGGGGTGCTTCAGACATGCTGTGCGGCCTTTCATTCCAAAGCCTCTCCAGTGCCGTAAATGCATGAAACTTAGACATGTGAGCAGCGTCTGCGAAAATTCGGTGGTATGCCACCGCTGCGCCGAGCACCATGAAGCGTATAAGTGCGTCGCAACTGTCAAGAAATGCTCTAATTGCAATGAATTCCATGAAGCCGCATCGAAGGGCTGCCCGCGGATTCAGAAGGAAATTGCCATCTTGAAGGAGATGGTGCGCAATCACTCATCTCATCGAGAAGTCGCAACTAAAGTCAGAAGGCGTCGTTCGCGTCGACGTCGATCTTCGAGGACGCCCGCTACCTCCTCGACACGTTTGTGTGATCCCTCATCAGTACCACCTCCTTTGCCTCCCAGACCACATGCCGTGGGAAAGGCTGTAAAGGGCAAAGCCAGTGAGCATACCCTAACTGCAACAGAGTGGCCTGCACTTCAAAGGGAAGCAGCATCAAGCGAACCGAAGGAGCTACATGACGGCCAGTCTGCGCTCCCGGTTCGAGACCTTTCCAACCAAGACAGGCAAGTGGCTGCAATCGTGCAATCATTAATTGCCACGATTCGCACGCTACTGAGCAGCATACAATCTCCGTCTGCTAAGAGTGCACTGCAAATACTGGATGCACTGAATCCAGTTCTTGCTAACTTCGTATAAGCACAATGGCTCAACAAAATCTCATCTTCCGCACTGAAGTTAAAGGTGCGTCGATTTTCCAGTGGAATTCCAGAGGCATGAAGTCCCGTATCTCAGACTTTCGCCAATTTGTTCCGGCCAATAAGTTTCCTATACTTGTCTTATGTGAACCAAACGTATCAACGCCTTATAGATTGTCTGGTTATGAAGCTTTTTGTTCAGCCGCTTGCGAAGAACGAAGCGAAGTAATTGTTTACATTCGCACAGACTTGACTTATCTTTCGCACCCAATAAGTACAAATGACGAAAATCAGTACGTGCGTCTTCGTGTGAAGAATAATGCAGTTTCGTTCACGCTTATTGGTGGATATGTATCTCCGTGATCGCGATTTGACTGCGACAGATTAAAAGACATCCTAATGAGAACCGATGGGCCTTGGATCATCACCGGTGACTTCAACGCCCATCACATGCTTTGGGGGAGCACTAGGATGAATGCCAGCGGCCGGAATATTGTTACATTTGCTTCCGATTACGACCTTTCCATCATGAACGATGGTACCCCCACATATCTGCGGGGTCTCACGTATGGCAGTTGCCTTGACCTGACATTGGTGTCACGGTGCTTCTCTCACAAAGTTAAGTGGTTTTGCTATATTGAGACTCATGGGAGTGATCACATACCCACCTACGTGACGATCGATGGTATCATAAAAAATTTCTCTTCCGGTGTTGCGATTGGCACTGACTGGTCGATGTTTGCATCGCGTGTTGAGAACGCTTGCCAAGAAGGCCTCGCCTGCAGCCCGGAAAATACCATAGTGGAAGCTATGCAAGCGTCCAAATGTAAATTACCATATTCGTCTAAACTAACACAGTCTGACATCGAACTGGAAAAATTACGAGCTATACGAAGGTGTGCTGAACGACGATACAGACGCACAAGATCAATATACGATCTGAGGGAAGCAAGGCGGCTCCAGAAAAAGATTCAACGACGCATTTACAGACTGGACAGCGAACGCTAGAAAGCATTCTGCAAATCTCTAGACCCTCATAAACCGCTGTCATATATCTGGAGAACAGTTCGTGGTCTTCACTCCTCTCCACAACAACGGCACCCTTTTAAAGCTTTGGCACTCCATCATGGGAAAACGGAACTCGAGGTGGCTGAAAAAGTTTGCAAGAGAGCTGCCGGGAATATTATGAACGATAGCATCGACACCGTGATCGTTCCTGAGACGCGATTACCAGAAATGGACATTCCGTTCACCATGGAAGAACTGGAAGGTGCGTTAGTCGCTTCTAAGCGCATATCATCGCCAGGTCCTGATGGTATTACTTATAGTGCGTTGGGACACCTTGGACAAAAAGCTAGAAAAGAACTTTTAACATGCTTCAACAACTCCTGGCTCAGCGGCAGTGTTCCCCGAAAATAGAAAATAAGTCGATTAATACCACTTTTGAAATTGGGAAAATTACCATTGGACTTGACAGCGTATCGCCCTATTGCCCTCGCAAGCTGCCTCGGAAAAGTGATGGAAAGAATGGTTCTATTTCGTCTCGAGTGATACTCGGAACGATACATCAAATACCCTTCTTGCATGGCAGGCTTTCGTCGGGGCCGCTCCTCTATTGACTGTGTCCTTGATTTATCGACATTTGTTCAACAAGAAAAAAGTCGCAAGCGCATATCAGTGGCACTCTTTCTTGACGTGAAGGGTGCATATGATAATGTAGGTGACGGTGCCATCCTCACTTCTCTCGCAGCAATGGGCATTGGTGGACGAATGTTTCAATGGATAAAAGCTTATATTACTGGCAGGGGTTTCTTTGTACAAACATATGAGGGTACAACTGCCCAACATTACACCTACTGCGGAGTACCTCAGGGAGGGTTTTTAAGCCCCACAATGTTCATTGTGGCCCTCATTGGTCTGGTGAAGGTTCTGCCAAAGTCGGTTTGCCTATCCATATACGCCGATGATATTTGCCTCTGGAGTGCTGCAGTTACTCACCCTCAGGTGCGTGCACGAATACAGCGGGCAGCAACCCTCACAACAGCCTACCTTCAGAAACAAGGCCTAAATATATCAACTGTGAAGTGCGCGTTAATGGCGTTTACACGCAAACCAATGACGCCATACCCTGTTTACATCAATGGGCAGAGGGTCAAATATGCACGGACGCATCGTTTCCTGGGCATAATAATCGACAGAAGTCTTTCGTGGAGCCCACATTGTGTGTACTTGAAGAAGAGACTGCTATCTATTGTGCATATCAAGAAATTCTTGTGCGGTAAAGCATGGGGAACTTCTGTGGCCTCCATGCTACAGCTGTACAGGGCCCTATTTCTGGGTCTATTGCCCTACAGCTTGTCGGTACTGACTAACACTTGCAAATCGAATACTCATTCATTGGAGAGTTTGCAGAGTCAGGCACTGCGTATCTGCCTAGGACTGCCCCGATGCGTTTCTACTTATGCCACAATCATGCTTGCCAAAGACCATCCGGTCAGGACATATATAGTTTTGGATTGCCTCAGAGCGCACGTCCGACATGCTAGCCGTGTTCCCGACCACCACTTGGCCCTTTTACCGTCCGGAAGACCACGTGCTACGTTTTCAGACGTCATAGCCAAGCACTTAAACAGGATTTCATCAGGATATACGCCAGCTGCGAGAACGGCATGCCCTTTGTGGTGCCTCGACCAGCCGCAAGTACGTCTAGAAATTCCGGGAATCAAAAAGAAAAGCAGTCACTCCAGAGTAGCATTGAAGCAAGCAGCACTGCTATTATTACATGAGTTGTACTTAGATCGAACGCAGATATACACTGATGGGTCCGTCTCATCCAGCAGCTCATCAGGTGCCGCTGTAATTCCGGCTGCAGAAATGACAATCAAGTTTAAGTTGTCGCATATGACTACATCTACGGCGTCAGAGCTTGCTGCTGTAACGGCTGCTTTACAATATCTCGTTCAAGAACGTCCAGGAAAATGGGTCATATTCTGTGATTCGAAGGCAGCGCTTCAGAGTTTGCAGTCTGCCATGCGTAGGAAAAGCCATGACCAACTGGTACAAGAAATAAGACATTGCCATCATGAAGCTCTAGCACGAGGGCATAATATTATATGTCAATGGCTGCCTGGACATATCGGTATTACCGGAAATCAATTAGCCGATGATGCAGCCCGCTCAGCCCATGAAGAAACCCATGTAGTCCCGATTACTCTATCAAGGAATGATGCAGCAAGACAACTTTACCTGCTGGCTCGAGATCTCACACGCACGTTCTGGTCGTCTACCAGCTTCCAAAGGTGTCAATTTTATGAACTGGATCCTTCGCTCAAGCTAAAGCTACCATCACAACTTTCCCGCTCCAATGCGACACTGTTATGCCGCCTTCGGTTGGGTGTTGCATTCACAAAGGTGTACTCCTTTCGCATTGGTATGGCAGACACTCCTACATGCGACTACTGCGGAGCTGAAGAGACCATCGAACACGTCCGGTGCAGCTGCGCTTGCTGTGACACACAGCGATGCCAGCTACGGATGGTTTTGAATCGACTTGACCGCGGACCATTTTGTGTGCAGAAGATACTAGGACCTTGGGCATCTGCCTCAGTTGCGCAGAAAGCAACTAAAGCACTGCTACTTTACCTTAAGTCAACAAACCTTGGCGACCGCCTGTAGACTGTGTGTGCTCCCCGATTGTGCTCGTGATTGTGTGTACCTTCTCATCTTTCTGCAACCTCTTTTCTCCCCTTTATCCCTTCCCCATTGCAGGGTAGCAAACCAGATGTGCGTCTGGTTAACCTCCCTGTCTTTCCTTGCATCTTTATCTCTCTCTCTACTTTGAGGAAAGAGATGTATCAAAAAAGACCTGGGATGACAAGCTTAGGAGATCTACCGATGTCGTAGCAGCAGCCACTCATTTTAATCTATCACTAACTGCAAAAGCAACAGTCATCAAGACACAGGCATGCGATTTTGCGGTTTACATAGCACACATCGCCCTGCTGCCTCGCCGTGATACGTGACGCCTCGCCTGTATGACGGGGACTTTTTTATGGGGAGGAATGCCAGCGAAGGTACAGAGGAACGTTTTACAGCTTCCCACAAACCGTGGAGGCTTGAGCCTCCTAGATATACGAATGTTCACGACAGCGCTGGCTGCAAAAACAACACAGAAGCTGTTCGATGACAGCAACTACCCAGGTACAGGCTCTCGATGTACTGGAGCAGTACACTAAAAGGTACTTTCACGGCCAATCCGTTCATTGGACCACGAGGACAAATTCCGCTTGAGTTTTACAGAGCTGAGAGTGGCTTAAAACGAACAGTGGAATCAATAGGTTCATGCAGTCTGGAAGATGTTTCATCGCAAGAAATAACGAAATGGAGGCGAGTAGCACACTGAGCTAAGAGGAAGAAACAGCATCCTGCATGAAAAAATGGAAACGATGGCGTTGCAATCGCGTACTTAACCAGGTGCGCGAATTTGACTGGTTGAGAAGATGGAGGGCGTGCCTACGCGTGACCGGTTAGCACGTTGGGGAGTCGTTCCAAATGACCGCTGTCCAAACTGCGGCAGACAGCCCAACATGCTCTGTTTTAGTGCGCGGTTGCGAGGGGCGTCTGGCACAGGGTACAACGCCTCTTTGGCTTTCGCACGGAGCGCATGGGAACAGAACGTGGGCTGTTTGCAAGACTGGTCTTTAAGGTATGTCACCACCTTTTTGTAATTTTTTTAAAATTTTGACCTTTACGATATTATTTTAAAATGGGTTTATGAAGGATCTTTTTAAATGATGTTCATATGCAGAAAAGGGTGAAAAAAATCAGAATTGGATTTGTTATTGACAAAACATTGCCCAAACTTGGCCTTTACGCGAACAGCCATAACCTGAGAACGGAGCGCCGGAATTATAAAGTTTTTAGCACAAAGGTAGCCAGCTCATGGTACTGTGACATGAACTACGATCGTTGCCATTTGATTATTGGGAATCAAGTTACAGTAAAAATACCAAGGAAAACAAAAAATGGTGTTTTTTTCTGCAATGCTTCAACTAAAGCATTTTTACATAAAAACTTACCAATCATTTTAGTGATCCTAGTTCGTTGCACAGTTCAGTAATAAAGGAACGAACATACAAAGTTTCATTCAAAAAGAATTATTGGTCATGAAGTTACAACTGCTGGCGTAACAAAAAAGTGCAAAAAATCAAGTTTTGAGCAAAACAAGTTTAAAGTTTTTCAATGCTTGTACAACAATATGATGGCGCCCTACACAGTTAAAATCCACCAGGCACCTAGGTAGGGCTTTCTTAGATGCCTTGAGCTCTTTTTTAGCTTTTGTTGCTGCCCGTCTTTTCTTCCGGTGTTGTTTTGCTTCGCCAGTCGACTGACGCTGGGCCTTCCTTACACGGTGCTGGTCCCTAGTGTAGCATGCTATGATAGTGTAGTGGCCAGGTTCGATGCCTGCTTCTTTCAAAATAGCCAGTACACTTCTGTTACCATCATTCAAGTGGCAAACAGCATCGTATAAATCAAAAAGTAGGATGGGCAGGCTCACGTGAACGTCTTTGGGAACCCGTTGCCAAATCATACCGTTGAAGCACTCGTTGGCATTTTGGGTTTTCCCGTGCGGGCACTTCTTCAAAAGCTCATCCGTGCAAAGGTCAGTGTACACAGGCTTCACTTTGTTGAGTACCTCATTAGATAGGCTTCCCTTGTGCTTGTAGTATCCACTTCCCAGTGCGTTCCGTCGGTTAAAACCGCACCAACTCTCAGGGCCAAGAGGGCACAGACCATGCCTTGGAGTTTCATCTGTGGAACTACAATGGAACAGGCTCGCTAATGTGGCTTGCTTCATTGCCTGCAAGTCTCCCACATTTGTTCTGATGGCAATACCATAATAGTTCTGCAGCCTGTCATTCAGAACATCTGTTGATTTTCCTTTCCCTCCAAGTCCGCGAACAGTCTTTTTGAGCTTTCGTAGGCGGCATCCTACACGCTTCTGCACGTGCCCAATACACTCAAGTTTGCGCACACAATTTGGCCCATATATGTCCTCTAAGGCCGCATGGCTCTTGGAGTCGCCATCTCCATAGAAATCTACATATTTCAAACCACGACTTCTTTCTGCACGCTCAAACAGACGGTAGAGCCCTACTGCCTCCATACCACCAGCACTACCGGTATAGTTGGCTTGGCACTGAGTATGGTTTGCCTTTCACTCCAGAAATTCAGCACTTGTGAAGCTTAACTTGCTTTTCGAATGCCATGCCCTGCATTTGCTTGACATGCTTTCTACATCAATAATTTTCCCAGTATCAATCGATATCCAAGACACGCAGCCATTCAATGAGGAATGCCCTCGCCTTTGCCACGTATCGTCACCTGACACACCACATTCAGTACTTCGCACAATACAACGCACTTCAGTAGCGGCATTCATCATTGATTTAGATGCAACATTCTCCGCAGCTTTACAAAGCTTTGCAGATATATTTTGGTAGGCAGAATACCAAGGCGGCGGCGGCATGTTCATGACTTTCGCCAGTGTCACAGCTCCAGAATACCCCTTTTCTAGCTGACGCATTGCGTATACCAGACGCAGGTTGTTCTCAATAGAACTTCCTGTCTTCTTTGATGATTCAAATGAGTGTACATATGTGCATGCACCACACAGAACAGCTTATGAGAAGGATATTCCATGCTGGGAGCACTCCTCCAGGCTCAGCGAGGTGTTCTTGCATTCTGAACAGGCGAGCATTGCAAAAACAGATGAAAGGATCTCCATGTCAATGATCCTATTACCCTGCGGTAAAGGGTCTGGCATCGGCACTTCACAGTTGTCGTCCAAGTTCGCAAGCTTCGCAGCACTCGCCGATACATCCCCGTCCACATGGCCGACGGTCAGAGCATTCACAGTGTGTCGATTGCCAATGAACTTTCGTTTCAGCCGTCTTTTTACCCTGAACTTCGCCATACCTGCTTACAAAAACGTTCAGCTTATATTTTCACTACTGTTACTAAAGATATCACGTGTAAAAAATACAAACTACGCAGAATTAACAGCAGCAGCATGAAGCGCGCGCAAAGTAAACAACAGAGACTCTCGTAGCTTCACGCGTCCCCCTTACGGATATTTAATGCAACGTTTGAAAAAACAAAGACTTCTAAGTTGTCTTTAAACAAGTTTATAGTTATCAAACCAATACACAACAGAAAAATTACAACATTTGCCGCTGATGTTCGCTACCTTATCAGTTTATGTTAGCACACAACACTAGTTTCCGTTTCGCAACCGTTCCCCACATGTTCGAAAATTGGCTAAAACTTCGGAACTAAACAAGATAAAAACTTAATTCTTTCGGCAAAATATTTAATATTTTTGAATGATTGGGGATTCCTGGAATATAAAAACTAAAAATGCGTTTTAAAAAATGCGTTTTTAAAGGAGGTGCCATACCTTAAAATAAGCTTGTACGTACTGTGGCGGCAACGCTGTTTAGCGGAAGTATGGCACAAGCCGCATAGAGGCGCCTATCTCGCACAACAGAAAATTCGGCTCATTGTGTGGAATTACCGAGATCTGCAGCTGGAAACGCACGGCGAAGAGGCCTTCCTTCGACGATAGCACACACGTTTCTTCAAAGCAAGAGAGGGACAGCTGAGGTTTCCAGTTGTCCCGTACTAGCCATGCACCGACTCTAGTACGCATACATATGTGTTATCCTATAAATTGTGATTAACTTGATTCTTTTAAATTTTCGTTTCACTTGTAACATTTAAATACCCAGTGATCAATTAGATTTTTGTGCTCATTTTTAAGATGTACACAGTGTCTTTACTTGTTTTCGATGTTTCGTTTGTGTACGTACAAGTTAATTAAGTGTACATAAACTTCCCTTTTTCGCCCCAAAAAGAAAGGAGAACTGCAGTGCGTGGTGTTGAGACGTGGAAAACTTTTCTCAGTAGAAGCACAGAACAATGTTTTAAATGTAATGGTTCGTTTCTGCTAAAATAAAACTTTGCCTCAGTCATTCGTTTATCAGTGTGCAGGTAACAGCGACCACTGTTAAAAGTAGGGGAGGGGAGCGCAATTCTTTAAATTTTTTCCCAGTAGAGGGGGGGGGGGCGACAGCCTCCTTACAGCTCCCCCCCTTTACGGTAGATATGCCTATGTACCCGTCCAATGCTCTGCACCAAATATATTTTCGGATTTCTCGGATGCTCAATTCGAGTCGGTGAATATTTGGTGGTGTAGTCCTGGTTATAATGATATAATACATGCAGAAGCAAAGCTTTAAACTTTCGAAAAGCTCAATTCGTCTTTTGGTGTCTAAGCTTCCTGTTTGCAAAATCTTACTATGCTTGCCGATTACCTGTGATGTATGGCTGCCCTAAAATCCTTCAGACAAAGCACATCTTCCGGAAAGGCGTTGAGACGCGGGACACGTGACAAAGAAGCAACTCCTTTACGGCAAACATTCTTTCCAGTAAATCAGATCCCGCAACTACTTTTCGGCCCTAAAGCCATACTCTCGAACGCCCGCATGACATCAATAGCACCGCGTTGGCAGGGCAGTTGCTGTGTCTGGTGCCTTTTGTCATCGGTGCAACTACTATCTGTAAATGTTCCGTTTTGGTGACAAGAGCAATTTACTTTAAACTACGCAACTTTTTTTCCGTGTGCTACGGGTATGAAGGGCTTCCCAAAGCGTGGTTTGTGTACATAACAAAAAGGCATTAAGTACATATACTGCTTCTCAGTTCTAGCATGATAGTGTAGGAGAATAGCTGACTGAGCAAGAAATACCGAAGTAAAAACATGACAGAGGAATGTGTGATTCGAGCAGGCAAATTGCGTTCCGTGACTCAGAAACAAATGCGAAGGAAATTTTGCATTGTATTTCACCATGCATTTCGCAAAATACAAACACCACAAGAGAGAAGTAAAAGGACGCGACAGAAAAGAAAAATCTGATTTCTGGTGTTTCACTATATATGGATTATTGGCTTGCCTACGATCATTTTCTCCATTGAATTGGGTTTATCTATTTGGGGACGTTAATCCTCTTTGGTGGTTCTGCTGACGGAAGGGACAAATTAAATTTTCTCAATATTTTGTTGTAGACTCAAGTCTTGCCTGACGTGCGCAGAATTCATAATCCCATAATGTTCCTTCATTCGGCAAAGCCACTTGCCTTGCGGCAAAAGTTTCGCTGACGCACAAACTTTCCACTCAATGAATATTCGAGATACTTGAACACACGCGGCGCTCTCCATCTTTTGTGTCCCTGTTCCCAAAGTCATGCTGAAGCGAGTTTAGTGCGCCTCCAGTTGAACGCGGAAAACAGTGCACGTTAGATAATTGAGAAACGAGGGTCTTTCAGTTTACGCTATGGTACTTACAAGTATAGGGACCTTATTTAACCTCTTTTTGACGTTTTGAAAAAGAAGCATTTTTCTAAATTTCCGGGCGTTACAATTTTCTTCGAAAAACGATAAACGCTTCACGAAAGCCATTTTAAGCGTTAAATCATCTAGGTGGTACTCAGATTGTGTAGTTGCTGCACCATCTCCGTATTACACTTCTACGAAATATGGAGGTGAGAGCAGGTGAAATGCAAGCTCTCTTGCTCGGAAGTCCGCGTGACTAGGAGAATTTGGCGCAGAAGCTGCAACGTAACGACAAGCCCCTCGACCCCAAATGCCCTGAATACCAAGCGCAATGAATGCAGTGTGTACAAGAGCACTTTACCCCAGAAGAATAATAACAAATCTGACGCTTCAGTGGAACCCTCGTTATGGTGTTATATGACACTCGCTTAAGTGCCACAGAAAACTCAAGATTGCCTCACCCTAAAGGGGATAATACTTCCAGTATTCCCTGCGGTACTTCCCGCGACGAGCCGAAGTGCCCACGATGAACCCTTTCTTTAACTCCCACTAGTCTCATTGGTACGCCTTCACAAAGAAATTGGCTACGTTAAGCATAAATTGCGATCGGACAGCCTGTTGTTCCATGCCTTAAATGCGAAGCAATCTTTGCGTACGGAAAGCACTTTTGGCATCTATCTATCTATCTATCTATCTATCTATCTATCTATCTATCTATCTATCTATCTATCTATCTATCTATCTATCTATCTATCTATCTATCTATCTATATGTCTGTCTGTCTGTCTGTCTGTCTGTCTGTCTGTCTGTCTGTCTGTCTGTCTGTCTGTCTGTCTGTCTGTCTGCACTTCTTACTTGGTCAAGAAATGCACTTCTTACTTGGTCAAGAATGCTGTTTTAGATTCGAAGCAGTTTATGGCGGAGTTCAACCAACACCCGCTAGAAAAATATGTAGGCCTTGCTTCTTTTCCCTTTCCACTCACGTTACGTAAGCAGATGGGGTGGATGCATGAGGTGGTGAGCACATTTTAGGCGTCACCGCTACACGACGCATCCACGCGTTCTGAGCACGCTGGTGCGCGGTGATCTCGCGTCTCCAGAAACTCATTCTGAGGCACGTAGTTACAGTCATACATCTCTTCTCTGTTCCGTCGGGCACGCTTTCTTCGCTGTGAAAATAATGTGAAAGCGACGACGCCATGATGCCGTGCAAATGTTGTGTATCTGGATGCCATGTAACCTACACGAGGGACACGAAGGTGCACGTCTTCAAGTTCCCAAGATATTAGAGAGCTTCAGTACTGCGGAATGGTGCTACGCACGCATCACAAAAGCGCCTTGCGTTACGTGGCGTCGTTTGCCACTAATCGGCTTTTAGTACGCCGTAGTACCCACGTACGTAACGAGCGTGAAGCGTGTTGCGCCACCTGGTAGAGCAAAATAGAAGCACGTGTTGTTAGCAGCCAATGTGAGCCAATCCAAGTGTTATAGCCAGATTATTGCCATATTGTAAGCCACAAAGCCGGTCGGTGCTTGCCTTCGATGCCACCATTTTGCAAAACGAAGTCTCGCGCTGTCGCGAACATGTTCGAGAGCGGCGCGATCAGCTCATACATACGCACGCACGCATCTCATGCGTGTGTACGTAGCGGCTGCGTACGTAACGCGATACATGCGCGTTGCGGTCTGCGCATGCGCACTACGCCGAACGTGGCCTCCTTACGCACGCAACGCCGCCACGTACGCAGCGTACGCAGTATAAAACTCTCTATTAAGCTTTAGGGGATGCTTAGATTGGGGCTGCGTCACAGGAAAACCTCACGGTCACCGAAATTTCCAAGGTAAGTTTTAGGGCCGAAGCTCCTTATAGCGGCACCCGTTCGTCCCTCGTAGCCGTTGTATTGTGTAACAAGTATAACATTTTGACCTCTAAGGTGGTGCCGGTGAGATATTTCTTCTGTGCGTTGTTGAACAATAAAAACAAGAGCATGCGGCTTTTAGATAACGCGCACGCTGAGATCCCCACTAGCAGCCATTGGCATGCAGATTAGGCACTATCTGACAAGAAAGGGTTGCTACACTACACTCGATCGCTGGGTGTAACCTCCTTAGTTCTAGAAAGGTTTAGCGAGCGTTGGGACGCAGTGCCATGAATACAGTGAACTAGTATATACCATGAACTCGAGGTAATTAAAGGTGAGAATAGACCCAAAAAGCAAGCCGTAAGAAAGCGTGCGTGTGAAACTTCTCGTTTAGTCCTTGGAATGTCCGCTGGATGACCGTGCTTTTTATGGGGAGTATACGATGAAAAGATGCGAAATGGTAGTACTTGGAGTGTTGAATAGATGGACGAATGGACACACAGACAGATGCATAGATGGACGCATGAACGGATGCAGGTGCAAAAGCATGGACGATCGCAGGGACGGACGCACGAACAGACGCACGCACGGATGTGCGGATGGACGCATGAACGGTCACACAGATGGACGCATGGACGGATGGAAGCAAGAACGAATGGGCGGACGAATGCGTCGTCCCACTTACAATCATTCACTCCGTGGTTATGTTGCCAATTTTTTTCAAATGCGTATGCATTTCTTAATCGGGTTATGTCAGTCGTCCGTCATTGTCCAATGCGTCCGCCCACTAGGAGGTGTGATGTCTTCACTCTGATTTCCTGTCTCATACTAACAGCTGCGGGAGTGCGCACCTATCCCCGCCCCTAACAAACGATGCATGATGTGCGAGAGAGTGTAGGAGAGGGTAGGTGCAGTGTTTCGCAACTCTTTCGCTCGCCGTTAGCTCTTTCTCCTCTTTGCACCCCACCCTCCCATCAGCTCGCTTATCAGCCTCGACCCTTCGCTAGCTGGGCGCCTCTCAAGGGCAAACGGAAATGTGTTGCCTAGACGCCTCTCTGAAACGCCAACGCCGAGCCGAGAGCGCTGGCGCCCCACTTTCCCATCCTCTCACTCCTCACTCTGCAACTCTCAATCGTTCACTGGCTGGGCTCCTCTGAAGGAGATAGCAGAAGTCGATGAAGGCGAATGTCTGACGGCACTGGTACCTTATCTATTTACCTTTTATTACCTTTTACTTTTTCTCACCGAGATAAGGTAAAAATGCACCAACCATTCCGAAGGGAATTGTGAAAAATGCATTTGCATTTTTCACAATGCCCTTCGGAATGATTGGTGCATTTTTATTTAGGTGTTAGTTATTTGAAAAAGTGTACACGTACATGTGTAGGTGGCTTATAAGCCACACGTTTTTGTGAACTGTAGCTGTCTGTTTGCTTATTGGAGCTCAATTTCTTTAGGTATGCTCTTCATTTCATGGACCAGGACATTATTGAAGACGCGACGCAAACTCATCCATCAACTGACCGTGTAATGGCAATGCCGCTACCTCATGTGCGTCCTCGCATGGGCGCTGTACCATCGAGGTTCTTGATTTTTTCATAACCAGTGCTTTCTCGTAGTTATGGTTGATTAAATGCATTTAACCTTACTTTGACTACAAAGGAGGCAGTAGTACTGGTGCTGCACTGAGCAGAAATAAGCTGCTAACTGTGCGCTCGTTTTCTTGGTGCACAGCCTGACGTGTATATTCAAAGAGGTTGCACGCCTCGAGCCACTGCACCGCGTAGAGGTGGAGTTCCTGCAAAAGACGCTTGAAGACGTGGTTTGTGGGCTAGAAAAGATTGGGTACCGAGTTGTGTGCGTTGTCAGTGAGAACTCTGTGAACAGACAAGCGATGTAACTTTTCGAATCACCTCCGCGTAACAGAATTGTGAGCAAACGTCTATAAAACCCTTCAAGGACAATGTTCTTTTACAGACCCATGCATGCGATGTAAATTGATCAATTAGACGAATGACCGAAATTGTTTCGACTTCCTAGATATCGAAGGAGTCACGCTACAATCAGGGCGAATGCAAGCAGCGTCATTTGTAATAAGTACAAACCTTCACAGAGCAGAGTGTGACCAGCTGATGAAATATGACTATGGGCAGTCAAAAAAAAAGTTTTGCCTTTCGGTATCTTGAACGGTGGAGCGTAAAGCTTGCTTTAGAAATTTTCAGTTAATATTTACCAGAGGCGTTACGTGCTTTTAGAGCAATGCACAATCTATTCTTTTGCGAGGTCGCAGCTGCATTTATTCAGAATATAGTTGTGAAAAATTGGGAACGTCAAAAGTTCATAGAAGGAAGAGAAGCTTAGAGATGACTTCAAACAACGAATGCTTTCTATTGATAATGATCTGAAAATTGACTTCTTGGACATGTTTCTGAAGTGGCTAGTCGCGTGGAAAAACAAAGGTCTTGACAAGGGTATTCCAACAAAGGAGACTCACGTTGCTCCCGAACACACCACCTATGCGCTTGTTGAGTTCTCCAGGGACAGCTTCGAAGATCTTGGCGTCTCGTATGTGCTTTTTGGGAAAATTCCGACTAACTTCTCTAAATATTGGTTAAAAAAGTATATTCAGCTTGCAGGTGTGCAATATCACATCTCCATCAAACAGATATATGAAGTCGACAACAAGCTGCGCCTGCAGAACACCTTGCCTACAGTTTCCCTTGAATAGCACTGCGAGTGTGTCCAAAAGCAAGTCGAGACTTAGCTTCTCAGCAGCAACGTTGTTGTTACCAGGCAGACTTTTAAGAAAATGCAGGAAGTCCTTCCAGTCATCGTCTCCGTTGCAGGTTATGCAGTATACGAGACCCTTAAATGGTTGAATGGCGAGAAATGGCGAGACTCATTGACCATTAACAAGAAGATCACATTCTCTGCCACAAACGAACATTATGGTCTCGTGAAGCAGCTGAACCAAGGAGGTTTAGTTTATCCATCAATATTCGGACTTTACGAAGTTGCTCACAGCTACATTGTAATAAAGCAGCTAGCTACAGAGCCGGCACTGCTTATGATGCCTGAACAACGCCAGGTCATCAAGAAAATGATGCTACAATTGCTGGCTAGTAAGGAGCATCTGACTTTATTTCGTGTGAGAATGGCCGCAAAGTTGGATTGGTGCTTAAACACATCTCGTTTTGCAGCACCAATATTCTGCCAGTGAACTTTTGTAGGAAGCTGAAGGACAAACTTCTCGACACCGACAAAAAATACAAAGTAAAGCCACAACTCTCAAGGTCGAATACCTGCAGATGCATTGCTTCTAATATAAAGTGAGTACAAAAAAGAAACTCGAATTTCTAAATAAACGTTTTGCTGCTACAGTTTTCTGGTGTTCAATTTTTTTAAATATACGCATGCTTGTTGTTGCAGAAAAGAAAATTGTTTCCGGAAAGTGCACTTTCGAGACAGCCGTTCTTAAACAGCACTTCATACATTTTTTTTTCAATCTGCTCATCGTGTGATGTCGTGCGAAGAGAGCTAAGGCCCTCATATTTTTTCCAGAAGGTGTTGGTTCAATCCAGTGGCGTACAGCATGAAGTCTTTCTGCATATGCGCAACATGTGACCTAAGCACTGCCAGAACGCGCTCCGGCTCTAGAGCGTTCCGACCTGTGTAATGAACCTTGGTAAGACACTGTCTCTCACCATTACACTTTCGGAGCAATCATGATGGCGTCGGGGAACGAGATTTTGCAAACACTCAATGAAGGAATGCATTGTAATATAGGCGCAAGGTACTGGCACGCGTTAGCACGTTCGGGCCTGTTCGGACCTGCGTAGGTGTGTGTAGGACGCTGTGGTCTGTCCCCCTTATACTCTTTCAGTGACCACGGAATGGCGCCTGTGAATTAGATGCTGCACACGCGCGATGCTCGAACAAAAGTAAAGTTATGATGTGCTTCGATTGCAAGGACGCGTTAGCATTGGACAGGTTGTCCGTTCAGTGCATGCACTGCTTCGCATGCTACTTATGGTTGCCTGTCCCGGGACAAGGTGTCATTTTTTTTTCACAATCACCCGCGTAAGAGATGCGAGCGCACCTGTTACCCAGATGAAGCTTGCCACTGGTCATATTGTTCACAAAAACCACCGTCATAACAGAGCGCGAAGAACCGCTCCTGCATTGGTCGACGGATACGGTGTTACAGTACGATATCTCTAGCTTGGTTATATCAGAAGTATTGAAAATGATATCTTCAGCTTGATTGTATTAGCGGTAATTTATGAAAGGGATCATTGCTTTTACGTACAGTTTTCAATCAGAATTTCGCTTCGAAGGAGCTGATCTTGCTGAAGACTGACAAGTCGCTGGTGTCACTTTCTAGGTGGCTATCGCGTTAATATAGCTACTTGCGCTCATGCTACCACTCACACGCGTGTTCTTCCTCAATTATGACACATGCGTGGAATTAAATATTTCACAACGCACTGCTGTATTTATTTCTATTAGGTAGATCAATACCGATCACCTAATAAGAATACAAAACACAAGAACTCATGCTCGCTCACAAACTTCGACGTGAACTTGTTGCAACCGGGAAACGCCACGGTTGCTTACTGGGGCAGGAAAAAGATGAAATGACTCGAGACAACCAGGAAACTGGAAATATAAAAAACAAAAATACTACACGCAACAAGCTTTCCCGATATCAATGCGAACAATCTTTAACATAGTTACTATATCTTTTTTATAATTTCCTTTATGCGACATAATGTATAATTGTTAGTGTTTGCGGACTTCATGCAGAAATGTAGTGTAAAGTGCGTGCTCAGGCTTTCTAAGCCTTGCCTGTGCTGTTACAGAAAATCGTCATGAGGTATAGTTGACACGGCGCGTCGAAAGACTTGCCCTAAGCAAGATGAGCTTCCACCCCTCCTCCTCCAAAAAAAAAACAAAACAAAAATTACTCACATCTCTCCGCAAGGAAAAGCTGATGGGCATGTGAAGCAGCTTTAGGCGATGTGGGGTTCCCTTAAATTTTTTGCTGGTCCCATGTAGCCTTATAGGACGCGGCTAGTGGAAATTTGTTCAATATATTGGACATTGTAACACAGCATACCACGCAGCTTTTAAAGCGATTGCCGGCTCTACGAAAGCGTTTTCTTGACTGCCTATTGGAGTATGGCATCTGGTGAATATGTCTGGCATCATTGGCATTTGGTGATTATGGTGAATGTCGCAGTGTTTCCCGCCTCTCAAGGGTGCTAAAATGGCGGGGTCTAGCACGAACGACTTTTACTGCTGCCGCCTCAGAATTAGGTGATTTTAGAATCATTGGTTACTGTCTCAAAGCGTGCTTGAGCTTTGATTTGTGTTCATAAGAGGAGGAAGCACACAAATCGATTCTTTTATGAGCGAAAAGTGTGGAAGCTTTTTTTTATGCGTTGGGAATTTCCCAATGTTCATTACAATAGGCATTGAGTGGTTATGACCACAAGTGCTCGATAATACGCTCATGCGCTGTTTCGGCACTCAACAGAGAGTAACGAGTTTTTTGCTGCAGTTCTGTCCTTATTGCTTCTAAACTTCACGTATAATATTTTGTAGGTAAAAGGCCCCGTGTGAAAAATTCCACAACTGAGGAAAACTTGCACCCCCTCAACCTTTGCCTTTACGAGTTGAACGTGATCGCGATATCCTGTCCGCAGTGCATTCTCTGTAATGAATAGCGTAATTACAAGCACAGTTATTATGCACGTGCAACTTTTCAAATTTTTCATGAATACTGTACGTCGTCTTAAGGAAATGCGCGCCGTAACATGAGTGCTTTTTGCAGTGAGTTTCTCGATTTAAACCAGCAGGTAGCTGTAATCAAATGTTCTGACGGCCAACGCCAATCTACACTCTTTGAAAACTTAGCAACCAGTTAGTAAACGCCTGTGTATACTAGTTCCCGGAGTATTTTACTACCTTCGTGGCATACTTTCCTAGCCACCAGCTAGTACAGGTTGTAACTTTAGCGCTTACTAACCAGGAAACCTTTCTCAGTGTTTTAGCTTAGCAACTACTAAGCTACCTACGTTGCCAGATCGGTCGTAGATGCCGCAGTACATTTCGCTGTAATGATGGGATTGGAAGCAAAATTTAGGCAATCTCTAAATTTATTGACTACCTTATAATAGAAGTTTCGTGCTACGTAATGGCACATACATCAGTGAATGGAAGGGGACAAGATGATGCATAGAAAACAACTATTATATTATAAATTCTGTGACTGCTAACCAGTACGCGAGGCGCGGTCCCAAAGCAGGGGTATATATGGTCTTGCAACTGCTGCTACAGCGGAATTCTGCTTTGTCCAGGTCTTGAAGATTTACTATTGGCATGCGCGTTCTCGTGATCCGTTCATATGAGTTCTCATACTCAAGGGAGCATATAATTATGTGAGTATGAGAATCATGTGTTCATATAAGTCCATATGAACATAAGGGATTCACATATGATCATACATATGTGAATCTGATTTGATCAAATGATCGTGTCAATTCTCTATAAGTATGTTGCTGTGTTGCGTACTTACCCCAGGTATAGTCGTAGGCAAATAGATAGATAGAGAGATAGACAGATTGATAGATAGATAGATAGATAGATAGATAGATAGATAGATAGATAGATAGATAAGCTCAAAGTCGCCGATGTTTGCTAAGAAATGCTTCGCATTTAAATTTAAGCAATATTTATCATATAGCACGTCAAATATGTAAGGACACAATTATATGACTACATTCATTAGCGTTACGATACGTGCGATATTGCTTTGTAGCTTTCACTGCATTGACAAGTGAAACTGTGCGCAATTATAGACGCAAAACTTGAGCTGTAGCCACCAACCTGTTGGAAACCCTGACCACAATAAACGGAAAAGCGACGCAAATATGATCTCCGCTTAGGGGCACGGAAGCTTGACAGTTTGTATGACAATAATAAATAAATTTATAGCGTCGAAACAGAAACATACAAAAAAACTGTGTCCTCTACCTTTTTTCGACTGTCCCTCTCTCCGGCGCTGTGCATTTATTTCGTAATTATCTTTGCTGTAGCCCAGCCTCAAATTTTCTAGGGCTGATTGTAAGAGCGCAACGTGGTGTTGAAGCGAGTACAAGGAGGCACGGGTCACTCAGCTTTGTTAGGAGCGAAGCACCTTATTACCGAGCTTTGCTGTTGTCCGCGCACGTCACGATGCACAGTACTGAAGCCGACGTTTGTTATTAATTACTAAAGAGACCAATACAGTCGCAGATGCTTATGTCAACTGTTAAAGAGAGCGCAATCAGTGAAAATGGTAGGGCAGCCAAGAGAGTTGTCACTGATGGTGAGTCACTGTCGCCTCCTTGGTCTCCCTGCAACAACTGCGAAGAACTTCCTTTTCTGGCATGGTCGAAGGTATACCCACCGTGCGAGGGCTCCTAGAGTTTGCGGTTCCTGCAGACCTTGCCGCCCAGTAGCCGGACGTCTTGCCTTCGTGCTCACATCTGTGCTGACAAAATACTATTTTGACATGCTTTTGACACATTTCCATCTTCTCTCTGACATATTTACTTCCCCTCCTGATCGTCAAAGGAACTGAGCCCAGTACGGGAGGCAGGAAATGGCTTCCTTTTTTTTCTTCCTTTTTCTTCAAACCGCTCTTACTCTCCTTCACAATTGTATACGCCAAACTTGAGGTAAGGTCGGATACTCGCGGCATGTTATACGCGGAGTTACAGCCAAGCTCAGCCAAGCGATGCAGATCCATTTTTGGTACGGATAGATGCTATAAACAAGGTCAGTGGCAGTGGTATTGTTGCCACCTGTCGTTTTATTATGGCATCTAAGAAATGACACTTCTGTTGGAAACGCACCTAATGCGACGGACGTGTTGAAAGGACGGGTTCGAGAACCAACCATGGATTTCACGGCTGTGAGGCATTACTTCACTTCAGCAATAATATTGTGACCACAGAGTGTTATATAGAAAAGGTACATTCGTGAAGTTCCCAGAGTACGTGGCTATGGTACCGAGGGTAGGATGCCCAGCCTCTCTTTTCCTGTGCCTATAAATCAGGAGTTTGACTTCCTTCAAAAACTCTTTTTTTGCTTTCTTGTGATGCGTCATTACCGTGACGGAATTACGTCTCTGATGTCTTCGTAGACACCAGCAGAAAACACTACAATGTTAAAAAAATTACTAAAACGTACGAAAACCTTGACCTTTGATACTGCGTACACCGACAGCTTTGCCGATGCACCTATATGCCGGACTAAATAGAAGAGTGAGAGAAAGATATATAGACAGAGTGAAAGAATATATTAAAGGTAGGGAGGTTAACTAGACTAAGTGCATTTTGCTACCCTACACGTCGGGAGAGGGGAATGAGAGAGTAAAAGAAAGGAAGGAGGAGGATATTCACATTTAACATGGTACAAACAGTGCATTTTCAGAGGCGGTCACACAAAAATGTTGTGCTCAAGAATTGTAGAAGGACTTGTGTGGCTTTCTAGGCTGATGTACTTGAAGGCCACGCACACAAGATCTCCAGAGTAAAGGGTCGATTATCCAGTCTTCTTAGGGCGCACAGGAGAGTCCGGTGATGATATTCAAAGTCTTGATAACGGCACAAGACATGGTCGAAAGTTTGTATCCAATGACAATTATTATGTAATGAAATGTTCGGAGAGCAAACTAACAGGACAAAAAAGAGGAGACAAACTCCTGTGTCCCGTTGGTATGCGGTCTTAATATTTCATTCTGAATAAATGCCAACTAGCCCGCCTATCAACCCTTCGGCAGTTATCTTATCACAGTTGCGGAAGTCAGCCATATCAATGCAATAACTGAATGAATTGGTAAAAGCAAGATCGTCCCACGACTGCCACTGCATTGTAGCTTCACGTCGCGGAGTCATTGATGGCAGCTGTAATTGGAATAATGAAGCGAGGTTCTTGGGGCATCGACTGGAGTTAAGTGGAAGACTCTAATGCATTGGTGTGGGATTACGCGCGATGTGTAAAAGTTTTATTGCAGCGTCAACCCTTGTCAGGGGTATAAGCAGTGTGGGTGCTCCGTCGTGGGCACTTCAGGCAGCGTTGACGGCGAAGTGGTGACCACCGATTCCACAGTGACCTGGTAGCCATTTGAATAGTATATCATGTGCTTCATTAGTGGCATGGTGACAGATTGAATAGAAGAATGCACTTAGTAAATGGACCTAGTGCCACATAGTGCTACAAGATGGCACCAGTTAGCTTTTGTCACTCGCTGCCCACCATTTTCCGTATTAAGCAGCCCGAAGTTCTCGCTGTGCTGGTTTTTGCAGTCCCTGCATTTGTAATGCTGTTCGTTGGTGTGGAATATGTTGACTGTTGTGCTGCATGAACTGTGTCACGCTCGTGTTGTATGGTAGTGGGTGCTTTCAAATATAAGCAAATTAAATCAGTTGTCACGCACAGAAAGTCTTACAAAGCAGACTTCAAACTTATATTAGCAGAATAAGCTGAGAGACATGATAAACGAGAAGCCGGGCCCAGACTCTACGTGACTAGTTTTTGAATTATCCAATGGAAACTCAGCAGTGTCACTACAGCATGTTAATGTGTTGAGATAGGCACGATGGGTGTATTAACAGCTGTCGACCAAGATTAACAGAAAACACATCTGCTTCTTATACACAAGAGCATTCTGCAAGTATTTCATTTGCCTAGGTAGATTCATTCTGTTCAACACTCTTTTGTAGTGACTACCTTGCAGCATTGACAGAGTAGACGTTATGATCACTACGACATATACGGTGCCCATCAATGTTGGTTCCAAAACGCTGGTGCAAAATTGTACTTTATTCACGAATGATGCATCAAGTTAGCTGTCAATAACGCATTCTAACTGCTGGCAATTCAGAAATGTAAGAACAACCTTAATCACTGCACAGTAACAGCGTTGGGAGCATATTCGACTTATGAACGCATACATTGCATGCGGAATACAAAACCGCCAGGCCTTTGGCTAGGCGCGGAAGACGCTGCCTAGTCAAAGTGAAAGTTAGAAGATCAGCCAATATAAAACGTTCTTTAAACACTCTTGGCAAAACTACAATAGGTACACTTGCATGAAACACACACACCATAAGTTGTCATAACTTTGGCAAGAGATATTAGTTCTTGGGCTCTAAAGTTCGAAAGCCACCATAAAATTATGATTGACTTCTAGTTGAGGGCTCTGGAAATTAAAATGACCTGGGTTTCCTTACCGTGCCCCCCAATATTTGCACATGGGCCTCAGACGTTTTCGCCTCAATCGAAAATGCGGCCACCGTGGCGGGAATTTCCCCACGACCGGCGGGTCAGCAGCCTAGTGCCTTAAACACTGAACCACCATGGCGGGTGATCATAATTTTTTGGTTCCTAGTGGGGATGCACTCTTTATGCTATGATTGTTTATTCTTCGAGAAAGTGTCGTACCCGCTACGAACGTCATAGGGATGATGTATATTTTGTTGAATTTGCAGCTTGCGACGGACAACGATTCTAGCTGAGACTTTCGCACTGGGTTGGGGTACTTAGAGACCAACATGTTACGCAATTCACATTGCGTGACGCCTGCTCGTTACTTTGCTGTTTTAAAACACTCTAATAAACGTGTAACACAATGATTTACTCGGCATGAAGACTGCATAGAGTCAGTTTGCAACAGTCTGAAGCACCAGCGTAGCTCAGTGGAAGAGTAATCGGCTGCCACGTAAAGGACCCATGTTCCATTCCCATTCTGTCATCCGCGTTTTTAATTGCGTGATGGTGGTTGCGGACACCGGCGGCAGTGGACAACTGCGGTGTCCCAATCGGCTCTTCTGATGCCATAGTACCTCTTGCTGTGAGAACTCGTCATTATGTTTATCTGCCTAGCGCACGGCTCTGTAGAGACACACCCTGCGCATGTTCCTGCACAGCCCCCGAGTTAATTTCCCGACTTCTCGACTACCTTCAACACTTGCTATGGAGGGAAGTTGTTGAGGTTCGGTGTGGGTGCCCCTCGACGACTCGAGTGCTCGGAGGCAGCACGAAGGAAGTGCCGTTGTTGGATCAAGAGACACTTTATTGCAGCACTCAGGCGTCTGCCCGGGACGAAGCCTGATTCTGCGCTCCCTGCAGCAGTCGAATTAGCTGCGCAACACACAACACGCCGAGGCGACCATCGGCGGCGTGTCGTGTGTAGCATAATCGATTGTCTTTCTTTTGAATATGATTCATTCATAGCACTTACAGATAACCTATCCACTGACATCAAAACATTTAGAGGCATCGTCACGTCATGCATAAAACGCTACGTACCGATCAAAAAGAAGAAAAGTGAGGGACTAAACCCCTGGATAAACCTGTCGTGAACATGCGAAAGTAAAGGTAAAACGTCTAAGAAAAAACTGAACACGACACCAACTATTTTTAGTAGGCGCTATTTGGCTGTAGCCATTAGCGACATGAGAAGTAAACTAAAAGATGCTAAAGATAATTACTTTGCAAAGATATTTCCCACATTTTTGATAAGCATTCAAAAAATTTCAGACATATATAAATTCAAAAAGAAATGATGCGCTCATGCGTTCTTTTGAAGACAACAACGATCTTGCCAACTCCTTCAATGATTACTTTCAATCAGTTTTCACCGTACATGACGGAATTGTGCCACTCATACAATGTTCAGACCATTCACCAGTAGAACCCTTGACAATTACCGAGCAAGGCGTGCTCAACCCACTAATAAATATCGATAGCAAGAAGGGCCCGGGTCCTTACAACATATCAAACTTCTCCCTTAAAAGGTATGCAGAATGAGTAGCTGAATATTTATGTGTAATCTTTTATAAATCACTGCAACGATGCACTATCCCCGCAGTAATTACAAAATAAAAGTGCTTCACAGAAAAATAATAAGTTTTAATTGGAGCAAGCATAGACTGACAGACTCAACGGCGCACATACTAAATAACGCTGGCATTCTAACACTACAAAAGAGAACAAAACTAACAAGACTAAAAATAATGTTTCAGCTACTCCACAACATAAAACAAATAGATTCTTCAAGGTATATATCTGTTTTTCACGGCAGACCAACCCGTCTTAATCATTCCCATAGTCTTCTAGAATACTCTTTTAACACAAATTGCTTTAAATATTGATTTGTTCCTCTAACCAATGAAGATTGGAACTCACTGAAACTCACGCTAACAACTTAATCATTCATAAACTTGCTTACAGCTTCGCTTGAAAGCAAATTGCTTGCCTCAGAAATCGCTCTAACGACATCACATCACAAATAAACACAATAAACGATGAGTCACCGTCATGTTACTAATACAAAAGTTTCGTTTTTTATGATTGTTATGTTTCAAGTGACATGTTTTTTATTAGTTTATTGTTCATAAAAATGTTTGAATAAGTTAATTGTTCAAAAAAATGCCTACTTGCTGTGCCTACCCCATATTACAAAGACATGCATTATCTTTTCGCAGTCATTTTTAACGATAACCTAGTTGGTGATTTTGCTATTACTAAAATTGTTTGATTGTGTGTTTTTAATGACAATATATATTCTACGATTTGTATGTCATTTTGTAATTCCGGCTTTTTCTTGTGTTTCGAATCATTATGACATTGTGTAAACAAATATTCGCTTTCATATGCCCTCCCTGCTATAATCTTGGATGAGATTGGCAGTATTGTTAAATAAATAAATAGATAAATAAATAAATGAATAAATAAATATTGTCCTCCAACAGAGTGCCAGTGAGAAATTTCTGCTGTGCGTTGTTGAACAAAGAAATTTCACAGCGTGCGCGTTAACTAAAAGTGGACAGTGGATCTCTGAGTCCAATCGGAGCCTTATGTCTCTCATTGCCCATTAGCAGCGATTGGCTTGTTTCAGTAGGAAACAGCGGCCTATGACTGCGTGATTTGCGCCTCGCGGTTTTTTTTTTCCGGCGCAACACCGCTGCCAGTGTAAGTGTTAGCGCCCGCTGCTTCTCATCCACACATGGTTCCCTTCAGCTGGAGAAGATGTTACTCTTTAAAGACGATAGTCTTCCTTGGGGACCTTCGACAGAAAAATTTTGGTCTGTCTGTCTGTCTGTTTGTACATTTGTCTGTTTTTCTGCCTTAACGATACCTCAAAAGGCATTGAACGGCCAACCCGATTCGCAGCGCCCACCAATATTGCTCAAGGTTCAGCGTTCATAGTTGTGCGATTGTCAATTAAAAAGCAATTATTCATATCTGAGGCGCTATAACAACACTTCAAAGTTTTGTATGTCGGCCTTTATACTAGAAGAGGCACACACAAGTAACTCTAAGGAATGTAGCGTGCAATCGCGCTGCGCTGACAGTGCAACGCGATGCTCAAAAAGTTGTTTCCAATGCTTTGCTTTGACATCATGTTGGTGGCATCTGCCCGTCGCTTTGCGTTCTACACCTTGTCACCTCCGAGACTGGCGCGCATCTTTCTCCGCGGCCTTCACGCCTTTGTTTTCGAAGATAAGTGCCAGATGGCACTTGTGTCTAACGTGCCTCGATGCGCTCGTTCGCCTCCGCTACACTCTCGAGGCACTTTAACGCAGTGCCTGCAGAATACCCTTCACCGATTTTCTTGAGCAGAACATCAAATGAACGTTTCGTTCGCTCTCTCCAGACGCAAGACTATCCTCTTTCAACTACATTTGTGGTGTAACATGGAGATTTGTAACCAATATTTTCTTAAGGCTGTTTACAACAAAGTGTCATGAACGTTCTTGTTATAGGTAAAGGGCGCATATGTACAAAATGTCACAGAATAGCCAACAGAAACTTCAGACTTGCCTGAAGCACCCATGGTTACTGAAACAAAATTTGAGTTGCAATCGTACCGTGTTCTAGAATTTGGATAAAGGATAGAGATATACTAAAGAAGACAGGTTTTTACTCTCCATGGACATGACGTGTAGTAATGCAGAAGAGAGCAGGCCCAGCAAGCTTCCTCCTTTCCTTTTCTCTTCTCTCTCGCGGTCCAAGTTTTAGTTTACAAACACAAACGCCAGTGGCAGCTGTTTAAAAAAAAAGGGGAGGGGGGGGGGGAACTTGTGTGCCCGGAATCGTGCACGAAAAAAAAAAGAACTGGCAAAGCGCGAGTTTCGCCTCCCAATATCCGCTTCCACCGAAAGTTGAAAGCGTAAACTTACCAAGCAACGCCTCTTTTTTTTTCTCTTTATGAAAAATGAAACGCTTGTGCCTAAGGACAAGAAATATCAAGAAATGCGCTTCTGGAAAAAGTTTTTTTGTTAACTTGTCAGAGGGTAAAGTGTTCCTGTTCTACAAAGTCTAGCAGAGTACATAAAACCTTCATATGCCATACACGTTTGAGAAATGCAGTGTTTGTGTTTCTTCACCATCGCCAGAATGTGACAACATTCAAGAAAGAACGACTGGCCCAAGGAATGCAAAATCTGTGTAAACTTCAGACGTCAATTGGCGGTTTCTTAAATGGTCTGGCACTAATCTTGCTATCTGGCACTTGCTATCTTGCTATCTGCTATCTTGTTATCTCGTCTGGCACTAATCTTGCACTAATCTTGCTATCAATTGACAAACTGGTGTTCTTTTAAACCCTTTACGACATGTAATTGATGATTGGGTGAAATGAAATCTAGCCTAGAAGGAATGCTCTCCAGCTATATACAACAAATATACAGCTATAATTCTGCTATATATACAGCTTCTTCTTCAAACTTTTGTTTGTCGCCAAACAGCGTAATTGTTCCCTTATGCGTAAAAATAAAGAATATGCATCAACAACAAGCTCCCAGCAGTCATCTTCAGTTTTTGTGTTGTTCGTCAACTGACCATCCTAAAACTTTAGCCCGAAGCGAACTGCCAGACTTTTTATTACGTTGATTAATTCGTTAATGAGGTAGTCAAGAAACATGTTTTTTTTAAGCAGCGCCACCTCGCTTTTCGCTTAGAGCGAGTGTGTTACTGATGCTGTATACATTTGCACACACATTATAAAAAGCACGTGCCAATATCTGAACGTATACATGCCCCAAGAAATGCGCTGCTTCTGTATGCACAAATTTTTTGTCGATCGCTTTTCGCTAGAGCGAAAATAAATTTCGTGCACGTGGAAAGTTTTCCTTGATCAACGCCCTACAAACATAGGAAGGGGAAACACTTCGGCCTTCCAAGGTACTGGTTAGTTTAGTCCCTTAGCGGCAACTTGGCTTTTTTTTGCATAGAGAAAGTACGTCAAGATGCCTTAGATTTAACTAGAGGCCGCTAACACCACGGAAATTACAGTCTCTGGGAACAACCACTCAGCTTCACTGTCCTGGTTGAGTGTGAACGGGCAGACAATTTGGGATTCTGGGAATAGTCAACACATGCAGACTGATTATTTTGATTTTGCAACACACCTCTTATGCAACGAGTTTTTCACTTCAATTGGTTCTTTAAAAGTGTCACTCGCCACGACGTGTTTAAAAACAAGAGGTGGTTTTTTCCTCTCCTTCGTACACATGATGCATCCTCCTCGCCTCTTAATTATAGTATGCACGTGAACAATATCAGCACTAAGCGCTAGAGCCTATCGGGATTTCGCACTTCTAGGTTGCACAATGTTATCGCCGCTAGTGCAGTTGTAAACACTAAAAAATAAAGTTTGATCGGTTGATTGCGCAAAATAATGATTAGAGACAAAAAAGAATGCATGGGCGGCTGCATGCAAAGCAGTGCAGGAGACAAATCACCTGTGATATTTCACGTATATTAACGAATCGAGAGCAATTGGAAAGAAGTTTATGTAGCGCGAGGCGGAAAAACGAACACAGGAAAGAATAGACTGAGAGAACAGAGCACTCTGTCCTCTCAGTCTATTCTTTCCTGTGTTCGTTTTTTCGCCTCGCGCTACATAAATTTCTTTCAAATGTTTCACCAACAAGCCCACATCGCCACTCTTATCAAGAGCATTTACGCTGTAGACGTCAAGGGAACTACTGTCTACAACCCAGTAGTTCGCCAAGAAGAACGAGAATTATCAGGAAAAAATATTGCGCTCTTTTTGTATTTTGGGAGCCAGGTGAGTGGCCCTTTAACAAAAACAAGTTCTCACGTAAACGAAGGCGGGAACCTCGTTTTCCAGAAAGTACAGCGTTTGCACTAACGTAAGCACTTCTCTGAAAAAAGCATTCCGAAGTTTGCTCCTTGAATGAGGTTCCCTTAGTGGCTGCATAATTGGGCACCAACATGGCTCCCCCGGAAGTCAGGGGCATGCCATGAGAGATTACTGAAGGCGTATTTTACAAACGTAACCCGTTGTAAAAGACACGTGAGTGTGAGCGCCCGGCCGACAAAGAGTGCGTGTTTATGCCATTCTCGTTGAGATACGTCGCAACGTGATGACAAGCGCACCTTTCTTTTGAAATTGCTTTATTCATTCATTTACTTATTGTTGTTGGTGAAACCATCTGCTTCATTTTCTGTATTCTTTACTTCTGATTGTATATTTCTCAGTAATTTTTTTTGTTTTTTCAATAGTTTAAAGAACGCGAGCTAACAAATTAACAGTAATTCGTCAGAACTATCCGGTTCTTGGCCAATCCCCCACCGTGGATGTGTGCCACAGTTTCCAGGTACTTCCATTCTTCCTTCCGTTAGCGTGGTGCAGTCGTGCGGTGTTTGGACAGGCGTTTTTGTCCCTTTATTTGAGAGCTTAAACTGAATCTTACTTTGGCGAAATTAGCTGTGGAATGTGGCAGACAACATATAGTTGTCTGGTAATCTGCGTGCAAAAAACTTGCCCCGCTTGCTGACTGTTTATCTCCGGGAAGTATACACACACATGGCCTTCTCTGCGATGAACAACGGCACCGTCGTCAAAATTAAGCATTGTTTATTGGGGCGTGTATTATGAGTTGAAAGACATCGACAGTATTTTGATTGACTTATACGGACGGTCGCACTGAGAATATTGTGTGTGGGTCGTGTTGCGTGCATAGTGGTGCATCTTGTTAACAAAAACCTTGCCAGTCATTGTGAGACGGTGGCAGTGCCCTCTTGTCGAAGAAAAATCACGATTCGACATTTTAATGAAGATAATAATGCAATGGACGCGATTATCCACGAGTGCGTACATCCGAACGTTTGCGCTAAGTGTTCCCAATCAAAGTTCATGTGCTGCGGTCTGAAAGTAACGGCTACATATGAGCTATTAGCATGTTTTTGCATGACCTAAACTACACACCCACTTTGCACCAGTGAAAACGTCCACCGAATAAAGGTATAGCTCGTGATATCGAATACATCATACGTCTTGTTGGCATCAAGAGATATTGTTCTTTTTCAGATACATGCTACCTTTTACGTCTGATGCTTTATGACGGGTCAAGGCGCATTGTAGGTTTGTGTATCAGGTCAAATGGAGCGAAGTAAATGTTAAAACTCCTTGTAGCCATCAGATGCACCTGGTTAATTGTGCAAGATATCATGTACAAGAATAAGTTATTGGTTTGTACTGGACAGAAATGCGCCGAGGTGGCTTATTAAAGAGAGGAGGCTACCGAGTTACTGATAAAGCCTTTGTTCCGGTGAATTCCTGCGTTTTCCTTCTCGCTGCCCTGCACTACCGGCCAACGACTATGTCACCTAGAACGTCTCCTTACATTTGGTAGATGTGCGGAGTATTTCCAGACCTGAAACTTCGAAACCACACACTTTCCCTGTGCGTGTCCTGCCTGATGACGCTGGGCCGAGCAACCCTCCCCCGGCCTCGCCTGTTGTCTACTGTTCAGGTATGCGCCGCCAGCGAAACCGAACGCACAGAAAGGCACCAGAAAAAAGGACCTATTAGGAAATTGTTAGTCTCCACTCTTTGAGCCACCTCCCCACTGCGAATGCTATGCAGTACAGGTTTCACAGTTGAGTAAATTTTCTCTTAGTTTTCACGGAAATTGGTAATGAAGATCAACGATCGGCAAAAAAAGTGTTTCTTTTTTGTCGTTTTTGGTCTGTTTTTTTTTCTAATTTCCGCCCACAGTTTTACGCAGTGAGTAAGCCTCTTATTCATTACCTCGCGCATACAAGCTATACACTATGCTTCTGCCAATGTTGTACCTTGTTTAAAAAGGCCGTGCGCAAGACATTAGGGAAACTGAGTTTGTTCCATCCATGCCATGAAAGAATTTCTGAAAGTGCTGGTTTTCATGAACGCACAAAAGAGGACAAAATGTTTAATGGCTCTCGAAACATTATCAACTAATAAATTCACTTAAAAACGCAGATATACCACAATACTTTGTAGCGTGAGTAGATTCCTTCTTAAACGCCAGGGAAATTTACTGTTATCATTCTGGTTTGTCGTCTCTAAGGCACAAACAAACCACAAGTCTCCCACAAGGATCAGTGTTATTGCCACTATTATTTGATATTACGCTATGCACTATTCCTGTACACATGGACGTACAAGTGTATGTATATGCCGACGATATCGCTATTTTTGCTACAGCTGCAGGTATACATTCACTTTATCAAAGTCTGCAGACGTATATGAACGCTCTAGAAACGTGGTTAGAAAAAGTAAATTTATTACTGAATGTCAAAAAGGTGCGATGATAGTTTTTTGCTCCGAGTGTTCCGGTCCATATCGCTTTGCATTACCGGCAAACGATATCCCGCAGGTAGAATCTGTTAAGTATTTATGAATCACTTACACTGAAAAACCTAATTGGAGTCCACATATAGAAAACATGGTTGCCAAAGGAACACGTGCGCTGAGTATGATTCGTAGACTCAGCAACAAAGGCTCAGGTTTTCGCCGTGATGTTCTCATCATAATTTAGTGCATGTATATAAGCCCGATATTAGAGATCGGCTGCGTCTTGTTTCCAGGTGCACCTGCATACAAACTACGACCACTGGTTCTCTTAGAACGCGAATGACTACAATTATATCTTGGACTTCCAAAGTTGATATCAAATACTGTTTTATACGAACAAGCACGCCTGCCTTCTCTTCGTACTCGGTTTAACGTCGTAAACGTGCGTACATTTCTAAATATCTATGCATCGCCATTGAGGAGATCGCAATATATTTTTTTATTCATCCGGTGCAAATTTTTGGCCATCTGTGGCCAAGATTACGGTGTCCCCAAGTTATTTTTGCACAGACACAATTAGAAACATTACAAATGATCCATAAGATACTAATCATAGGCATATCTGTACAAATAAGTCGAATAAAATTTGATGACATATTTCCCGAGAATTGCAAACATTTATCCAGTAGATACTTAAATTGCATTTTGGAGTACATTTATCTAGATTAGAAACGGCTGCAGTAATAGCAACTGGCGCTTCAGTTTGTAAAGAAAAGGCAGCGGTGGGATTTGCATCATTACATTTAGATTGGTCTTTTTCAATTCGCTTACCTGACTTTACTCCTATTTATCACGCGGAATTACTTGCCATTATATTAGCTCTACGGAAATCACCCTCATCATTATCAGACGCCGTCATTCTGACAGACAGCCTATCCATCTGTTCCTCTTTAACTGCATCAAAGTTTTCAATTTATTTAGAAATATTTCATTCCCTTATTCCAAGACATATATGCATTATTCGCTCGGTATGGGTACCTGGATCTCTAAATGAACAAGCGGACGCACTCGCACTTTTATCATGTAATGGTCCGATAATGTCTATTTTGCCGACGTTGGCGTTTGTAACTGCGGCGCGTTTTGAAAAAAATTGCCGTATCGGACAACTTCGCAAAGTCTCCGTTGTCAGTTTCTCAGTTCCCTCACCTCAATTAGCGTTCGAAGAATCGATGGTGTTTCGTCAGAAGGACCGAGATCACAGTTACCAAAATACGATGCCGAGTCCCCCCGTTGAATTTTTACCTACACAGTCACCTTTATGCCTCCATTGCAATGAGTGTGAATATCTTGATAATTTTATTCTAACGTGCAGAGTATTCACCAATCACAGGAAAAGACTTCTAGATGATCCGCTTTGAAGGTTGAGATAAAATTTATCCCTTCCGGCTCTTCTTTACTTTGGGGCAACAGTGCTGGGTTTTAGCCAGAGAAGCGTTTGCGAAGCAGTTTGCGATTTCCTTCGCGAGACGAGAATAATAGAACGCTAAGTTCATCGTTTGAAAAAGAATCAATATCAAGCATATTCATTAAAAACTTAACATTTAGAAATTATGAACATTTTCTTTTCAATAGCAAGACACCGTTCGTTTCATGGCCGATCCCCCATGATGGGTTGCAGCAAGATAAAAGGAACAAACGAACCTGCTGCGACTAGCGAATTACCATATGTTAAACAAACACAATCGTAGAATACAGGCATTGAATTTTTCTACTGAAAGCTGTGACTTGAATATAGCAATTCGCTGTAACTTATGACGAAGAAATGCAGACACACGCAGTGCTGCTATAAAGGAAGATACCTCCGGCGGGACTGTCTTGCCAACGAGCACCTGCTCTGAGGGAAGGGAGGGTCGGCACGGTGCTTGAAGTGACGTCATACTGTTTGTAAATGCGCAGAGGTCTATGGTTACACTTCTAGTACTGTCTGCCATGGCTGCATATAGCTCTCCCAGTCACGTAGACTCATGGGCGTGCTCACGGAAGAACCACGGGGGTGGGGTGGGTTTGGCCTCTTTCATTAATCACCTGAGGGATGTGCACTAACCCTCGTATTAAAAACCGCTCCTCGACTCGACTTTCACCCTTCACTTGACATTGTTGAGTACTGCGTCACCGCTCGGCTGAAAATCACGAGGCGGTAGTCAAGAATCGCTGCAGATTATCGCTCATATGCAGTGACTTGCCTTGCCTAGAGACGGTGCTCCTCTCGGCTTTGTGAAGCATTGAGGTGAGCCGTTGAGGGAAGGGACGTTCTGGAATATGGGGGTAAAATTAGGACAAACGTTTACTCAGTTAAAGCAACGCTGATTACTGACAGTAATGGTGGCCTGACCTCCCTGATGTAGCAAGCCAAGAACTATTTGCTTCCCTTGTATATTCAAGAAAATCCGGATCCATTGTGAAGCATTCAGTTCCTTGGACTTAACCAGGAAACAGGGTAACACTGCAATAAAACTTTGCTCCCCTACCAAAAGAATACCTTTCTCCGCACGCATTTGCGCACGCTCAGTCGATTATGTAATAACGCTGAACTTTATCGCAAATGTAGGCAGGCCGTGAAAACTAAATCGGAAACGTTACGAAAAAAAAAAAGCAGAGTGGCGGCCCCAACAAAGCACCCGGTTCATACCGTAGGCTTTTCACTTTCCTGCGAGCGCTGTCCAATTCAATTGACTACCACGTAAATGCTGCAAGAATCGTACTCTATGTGCAGCTCAAACTACTGCCTTGAAATAAAAACAGCATATCTTGTATCTTGTGTTCTACACGTCGATGCTTTTTTGTTTTCTATGTTTCAAGGCACTGACACGCGCTACACGCTCAGTATCGACTCAAAGCTTAATAGCACTTACAGGAAACCAACCTGAAAAGAACGTCGTCTTCCTTCACCAGCGCAGAACAAATCTTTTGTAAGCAAACCATTGGCCCTAATAACTGACTGCATATCCCAAATTCAGAAAGTTTGTACAACAATGCGCATACGAAGCGCGTTCTTGTACAAACGTTTTCAATTTCAGCTTGTCAAGAGGTTTTCAACTTTTCAAGAGGCAGTTATAGTTGTGGATGGGCCCAGCCCTTCGGACACAAGCTGTCATTGTAGATGACTGGCAGCCCACCCCACACAGCTGTCACTGGTCCCGTTAGTTAGAGAGGCAATCACCAAGCTATTTTCCAGGGCTGATGTATTATCCCTGCGAACTGCTCAAAAAGGGCACGAACAATTCAGGTTTGGTCCTATTTGGTGCACCAGCGAACGTCGACTCAGGTCCGGAGAACGAATCAGAGCCGAGAGTTGATAAACAAACAAAAATATATTCTCAAATATGGCAGATCAAACGACAAACAAATATGTAAAAAGTTCGCCATACTCATTTAGTCCAAAGTTCTTCGAAAAAAAAGAACTTGAATGATTCTTTTCCACGAACCACTCACTCAAAGTCTAGTGCTGTTGTCGTTCCGCAGCCTCCGACGTTTCTCTTCCAGGGAACCTCACGCCGTCAAATGTCCCTACTGCAATCACCAAATTTCTTCACCGGTGACACGTTGGCCTCTCACACGCTGTGATTGCAGAACACTTTTTCGTCCACTGGCGGGAAACACACACTTTTCATCTGCTTGTAGTACAAGCCTTCGCCAGATGGTGGAAAAACTCGCATCTCCTTCTCTACGCACGTTAGCGCATAACAGCTTTCATCTCCTGACCACCACCATCCGCTGCTGTCTTATATTTGTTGCACCCTGCGTAACAGCGAATTTTTCAGCGCATTCCACAGCCAAAGCTTAGGAATGCAAGAGACGTTAGTAGTCGTTTCATCAGTGTGCAAGTTCAGCACTTCGAGCTGAACTTGCACACTCTCTTGTGGTGCTCGCTCGATCTCTTTTTGTTTTTATTCACTCGGTTCCAATGAACCTTTTCAGATGACGGTATTTGAGGCAGCGTTATCGGCACTGCTTAGGTGATATCCCGTTGGAACGGCCACTGCTAGTTCTTCGGCAGCTCGTGCACGACGCGGCTTTCGGCGTGTCTAGCCGACATCGACATCTTTTACACTCTTGATTGACGGCGTTCGTTTTGTTGCAGCCTCACCTGCACAGCATGTTTTACCGTCGGGCACGATGACCGCATTGTCCGTCCCTTGCACCACAGCTTCGCCTCGAGCTCGGGTAGAATGCTTTACGGCCTTTTCTTCTGCAGTATCCCGACTCAATGGTTCCCGCGTTGACAAGGGCTCCATCTTCGAGTCAGCACTTACACGCCCGGTGTCCATATTGCGTTTCGAATGAGGGTTCATCCTTTTCTTTTGCAGTTTCGCAGTATATTCTCGGCTCGCGGTGATATGCACTCGGCTATATAATTACGACACATTTCGTGCGAATCTCAGATAATATAACGAGAATTACTGTGAGAAACCACAAGGGCAATGGCGACTTCCTCATTCCGTGTTGCAGAATAAGCCTTAAAGGTTAACCCATCCACTTGTGTGCCTTCGTGTGTACCACTTCTTGGGGGTTAGGCCAGTAACATCCGTGCTGTACACACCTGTTTTCTGTTCAAAATGTCACTCCAGTGCCAAGCGCGTGCGTCACGTTGCGCGGTGTATTCACCTCGGCCTATGGACCATTTGCTGGCTGATGAATGTGTAAATAAATGCTTACGGTACAAATTCTCGTCTCGTCAATAACTTTTGCCATTAGAAATACGACGCTGTGTACTCTCGGCGCAAGAAATGTATTCCGCGATTTTTCACTGTCGATACATATCAGCATTCTGCTTCTCGTATTGGTAATAGCTATGTTGCTGCTGGAATCGTTGCACAACTGTAAGCAACTGGTTACATAAAACTTATGCTACTGTTAAACATGTCTGTGCGTACAACACTTGTAGATAACTCAAGAATATTTTCGTAACAATTTGCACGATGGAAAATTACACTACAGCCCTTTTCACTCCGTGTGCTTCGCAAAACATCAATTTCTCGCGTACCTGAGATCAGCTCACAAATCCCTTGCATCTATACAGATGATATATCATGATGTGGTGATCACGGTGGTTCATGAATTTCGCCATCATGTGCCTAGACCACATAGTTGCAGCTTCTAGACTTGTAAAGAGGCGAAACTTTATGTTTAATCATAGCTGACAACGCAATAAGATGCACCCATAATGAAGAATCAGTAATGAGAAAAATGTGGGTTTCGCTCCCACCTGCCGCAAGCTGCCTATATATGACACACTGTTTTACTTTTTATCCTCATTATTTCGGTGCTGTGCGTAAACAATACAGTTCACCTCCGAAGAGTTCACAGAGCCTTAGCTCTATTGTTTCTGCCTAATAAAGGGATGCATGTCTTGTGTAATTTCTAATGTGCGTAAAAAGTATCAAAAATTGCACTAAGGTTGGAGTCAGATAACATTTATTAGGGGCGGAGCTCTTTGTGCTACCCGCAAAAAATTCAATGTTCCCGTAAAACCAGCGGCATCCTGATCATTGGACAAGTCCCACTACCGATAAGAGCAAAAGAAAACTCTCTTTGGTGCAGTGGAGCCAGCGAAACACGCAAGAATAGGAAAGCAAAAGACATAATGAGTTAAATGAAAAGAAGAAAAAGAAATTGAAAGCTAAATAAGACAAGCAAAAAAGAAAAATAATGACAAATAAAGAGAATGAAGACAGAAATTCAGGCAGACAGAGATATAAAGAAAAAAAGGAGCAAAGGAGAGACGGAGCTTCTGAAGCGGAAAGCTAACCCAAATGAGGGAGAAAGAAGCGGAAAAAGAGAGAGAAAAAAATCAGGGAAAAGTGAATATTGACAAAGAATGGACATTGAGAGAAACAAATACAAAAAAAGGATTTGAAAAAGCAGAGAGGTAGACAAAAAGTAACATTAAAGATAAAAAATGAAATAAATGGGAGTAAATAACTTACTTTATAACATCAATGAATTATTATTAAGTCAAAAGGTAATTCGAGAGAAAGGGAAATGCCCCTTTCCCACACCTGCGCTCTGCCTTTAGACTTTATTCGAACAACTAGTGCTTTATATTACCTTGTGGTTTTTGTTCTTTGAGATAACTTCCCCATCTTTTCCAGACTCAGTATTTCCCACTTGCAGTGCCGTTACACACTGGGTCAGTTTATTCAATGTGGACCTTTAATTTTTTTTTTTCAAATCGCACACCACATTTTTTTATTTCCGGTGCCGCTAGGTACGCAGAAAAAGCACTCTAGGTACGCGACCTTGTTTAAGGTAATTGACTTACATTTTCTTCAAATTGACTGAGTCTCTTACACTTTTTTTTGTTTTGTAGATGTATCTCTGTTCTTTACGGCATCTTTTCTGCACTCGATCATCAAGACGGTGTTTTAAAGACGATGTTTTGAGGCTGGTAACTATGCCTCACGCTTTTACGTTTGTTTTTTTCATCTTTTTGTGACACTATTCCTTTTTTCCGACTACCTTTGATTAAGGAACACCATAATTACTTCATAAAATTCCCCTCCTAGAGTTTAATCGTTCTCTCAAAATAACAGGATCCTTTATCTAAGAGCAGCAGACCTTCCACTTGTAATTCTTTCTGATTCTTCGAATTTGTTTTGTTACGGTGCGTCTCCATCAAATTTGAGGTTTTAATTTTTCTGAAAATTCAAGTTTTTTATTTCTTCCCAGGCTCAATTTAATCTAACTTTCCTGCGGACAATACTACTAACTGAACGAAAAGTACAAGAGGAGACGAGGAATAGGTACAGACATGTATGGTTTTCGTTCCATGTTGAACGCTTCATTAGACTATGTTGTGCACTGCAGAGATGAAAAAAAGCGAATGCGAGTTCCTTGCTACGAACTACTGCATGCATTGTCGCCCAATACAAACATGCTCGTTGCTATCTTTTGTAAGATTATATATATATAATATATATATAATCGCCGTCACTACGCCGTCACTTATATATATATATATATATATATATATATATATATATATATATATATATATATATATATATATATATATATATATATATATATATATATATATATATATATTTATTTATATAAGTGACGGCGTAGTGGTTAGTAGAACATCAACCTCACATGCAAGAGGTCCGTGGTTCGAATCCCAGTGCCACGCAGTTCCCGACTGGATTATAAAAAAAGTCCGCGTTCTGATAGAACTGCATTAAGAGGCCTGGGGTGTGGCCTCACCGGTTACCACCACCGGTGACACACTGTCTCACCAAAGAAGAATTGGCCACCCTGGTGCACTATCTGGCCACTACTTTCCAGATGCATACGTGAATTAACTCACGGCCCTCTGACCTCAGCGGCTGTAATGTAACTGACCATGGCGGTAGTCAGATCTACAAGACAGCAGAGGGTGATAAGAATCTCTGGATCCGTACAGGCTGCCATTGGAACCTGAACTTGGCAACGTTTAATGCTGGAACCTTATCTATTGAGGCAAGTTTAGCTGTAGTATTCGGGGAGCTAGAGCGCATTGAATGGGATGTAATAGGGCTCTCAGTGAGGTTAGGAGGACAGATCAGGCCTATACAGTGCTACAGAACGGGCAAGTCCTTCGCTATTGGGGCTTGGCTGATAGAAGAGATCTAGGAGGGGATTCTTTATACACAGAAACATAGTTTGCAACATAGAGGGATACAATAGCATTATTGAAAGGGTGGTAGGTATCGTAATTAAACTCAATAAGATGTACAATGAGGACGAAGGTGTTACAGGCTTATGCACCTACGTCCAACCATGGTGACACGGCAGTTGAAGGCTTCTATAAAGAAGTGGACTCGTCAATGAGTAAGGTAAGAACACAGTATAACATACTGATGGGAGACTTCATTGCAAAAGTAGGGAATGAACAGGCTGAAGACCAGGCAGTAGAAGAATATGGAATTGGTACTGAAAATGCCAGATGTGAGCTACTAATAGAATTCGCAGAACGCAATAATTTAGGGATTTTGAATACCCTCTACCGAAAGCAAAAGAATCGCAAGTGGACACGAAGGAGCCCTAATGGCGAAAATAAGAATGAAATAAAGTTTATATTGAGTGCACACGCAGGCATCGTGCAGTATGTTGAAGTGCTTGGCAGGGTACGATGCAGTGATCATAGAATGGTACGGTCTCGAATTCACCTAAACTTGAGGGAGGAACGACAGAAACTGATACGCAAGAAGCCTATCAATGAGCTAGCACTGAGAGGGAAAGAACAGGAATTCAGAGTCTCGCTTCAGAACAGGTAGTCGGCTTTTAGTGAGGAAACCAACCTTTGCATAGATACAATGAATGATAATTTGACGAGTATTATTACGGAGTGTGCAGTTGAAGTTGGAGACAGGGTAGATAGACAGGACACTGGCAAGCTTTCCCAGGAAACGAAGAATCTCATTAAGAAGCATCAAATCATGAAAGTCTCAAGTACAACAGACAAAATAGAACTGGCAGAGCTTTCAAAGTTGATTAATTGGCGTAAGGTGTTCGATGTAAGAAGGTATAACATGCAGAGAATTGAACACCCTGTTTACGGGGTGTCTCCTGACGGGAAGGGTACCAGAGTCTTGGAAGAACGCTGACATCATCTTAATACATAAAAAAGGAGATGACAAGGACTTAAAGAATTACAGGCCGATTAGCTTGCTCTCTGGAGTGCACAAGCTATTTATTAAGGTAATTGCTAATAGAGTACAGAAAACATTAGTATTCAATCAACCAAAGGAACAAGCAGGATTTCGAACAGGCTACTCAACAATTGACCACATTCATACTATCAATCAGGTAATAGAGAAATGCTCAGAATATAACCAACCACTATACATAGCCTTCATATGTTACGAGAAGGCGTTTGATTTAGTAAAAATATCAGCCGCCATGCAGACACTGCGGAATCTGGGTGTCAATGAAGTGTATATAAACATCCTAGAAGACATTTACAGGGAATCAACTGCTACCATAGTGCTTCACAAAGAAAGCAACAGAATACCCATCAAGAAGGGTGTAAGGCAGGGGGACACAATCTCGCCAATGCTATTTACCGCGTGCCTACAGGAGGTTTTCCGAAGCCTAGAATGGGAACAGTTAGGAATAAGAGTTAATGGAGAGTACCTTAGTAACCTGCAATTCACCGATGACATAGCATTGCTGAGTAACTCAGGGGACGAATTGCAACTCATGATTACGGAGTTAGACAAGGAGAGCAGAAAAGTGGGTCTTAAAATGAATCTGCAGAAAACGAAAGCAATGTACAAAAACCTCGGAAGAGAACAGCGCTTCGATATAGTTAATAGTGCACTTGAAGCTGCAAAAGATTGTCTACTTAGGACAGGTAATAACCGCGGAGCCGAACCACAAGACTGAAGTACCTCGATGAATAAGAATGGTGTTGAGCACAATTGGAAAGCACTCTCAAATTATGACAGGTAGATTGCCACTATCTCTCAAGAGGAAGGTATATAACAGCTGCATCTTGCCGGTACTTTTCTATGGAGCAGAAACCTGGAGACTTACAAAAAGGAATCAGCCTAAATTCAGGATGACGCAGAGAGCAATGGAAACGAAAATTGTAGGTGTAACCTTTTAACAGACAAAAAGAGAGCAGAGTGGATTAGGGAACAAACCGGGGTAAAGGTTATCATAGTTGAAATCAAGAAGAGGAAATTGACATGGGCCGGGCTTATAGCACGTAGAAAGGATAACCGCTGATCATTAAAGGTAACTAACTGGATTCCTAGAGCAGGCAAGCGGGTTGCGAGGACACAGAAGGTTAGGTGGGCAGATGAGATTAGGAAGTGTCCGGGTATTTATTGGCAGCAGCAAGCACAGGACCGAGGTGACTGGCAGAACATGGGAGAGGCCTTTGTCCTGCAGTGGACGTAGTCAGGCTGATGATATATATATATATATATATATGTATATATGTATATATATATGTATATATATATATATATATATATATATGCGGTAGAAAAAGAGGTCGACAAACGTGCGAAAAAACACTAGTTTTACTAACGTTTCGGCAGGTGGGCCTGCCTTCGTCGGCAGGCCCACCTGCCGAATACATATATATATATATATATATATATATATATATATATATATATATATATATATATACATATATATATATATATATATATATATATATATATATATATATATATATATATATATATATATATCTATATATATATAGTGGGAGTAATAATTCAATGGGCCAGTTAGTCTTTGTGAAGGTATGGGATATGTCACAACGGGAGCGTTGTCAACAAGGATAAATATGTTTATTTCCCAACAGTTTCGGGAGGGGTCCTCACTTCATGAGGGGATGAGTTATACTGACATGAATTTCCAAACTTCATTGCTGCTGCGTCCCTCTCGCCTTGAAACATGTTTGCGAGAGTGAGAGGGAACTAAAAAAGGGAAGGAAGAAAAAAAAGAAAATGAAAGAAAAGAAAGAAAGTATATATATATATATATATATATATATATATATATATATATATGGGACGCTATGATGAATGGGAGACGTGGCCTGGCTCATACGCCATGTTTATTCCAAAAGCCCTTCTTCTTCCTCTGCTACTACCAACCATCGCTTCATACGTCACACGATTCCCCCTCCCCCGGAAAGAAGGCATGGATTACGAACAAGAAAAAGTTAACAAGTAGAGGTTAAAAAGTCACAAATGTCAAATATTCACAAGTGGTTCTATGCTCCAGGCGAGTTCCGTAAACATTCAAAGACTTCAGGGGAAAGTGCAGCAGTCCAGTTAACGCTGAAGTTCTGGTGGGCGAGACTGGTGGTTGTGTCCTGGATAACACAAAAATGCTTTGGACGTGGAAACAGATGGAAATACAGCCGGTATTCTTGCAAAGAATGAACGAGGTCGGAACGCTTTGCAGGATTGGATGTTTCGCGGGCGTCGCATTTTTTGTCGTGGGTCATACAAATGCTGTGCATGCAATTTGCGCGCCCGTTGATCGCGGCTGATTAGGCGCTGCTTGTGCTCCTGCAGAGCACAAGCGGTTGTTTGGTGGCTTTTGGGCAGTTTTCTATGGTGATGACGCAGATGTTCAGACCGAAGGCGCAATCTTGAACGCTGGTGTGGAAAAGTTCCTCGGCTTTTCTTTTTGCGAAGATAGCTCAGATGCGGAATCAGTCTTTTCTTTTGTGTATGTTGATCACGACGCTCTTCAGGCCACAAGTATCCTGGCAATGTAGTTTTAGTTGTTCGTTGCCGATGTTGGTGTAGGCGTTTTAGCTGTTGGGGTTCCTCTTGTTGCTTTTCTTGGTATTGCTGATGTTGCACTGTCCGACGGGGTGGACTTTCTTTGGATCCATGAGCCCGCTTTTCTTTGTCGGTTGACGTGACCAGCAAATAGTTGATACTCGTTAGGGTGTTTCGATTTGTGTCAGGCAATGAAGATAGTGCGCCAGAATTGGCAGAAAGATCTGCTGAGGCTCTTGCAACGCCTTTCTTGATGGATGTTTCTGGCACAGGGCAGTGCTTGAAAGTTGATCCTTCCGAGCCTCATGTGTTGATTGGGCTCTCAGGTGGCTGGGAACTCGACGGCGACACTGCGAAAGGATTAATTTGGTCAGATTTTACTTGGGGCTGTTTCTCTGTGTCCGCACCTTTGGAGATAAACTGTTCTGATGCATGAATGAGGACGGTTGGACCTGGGCTTGGCTGAGTATATTCGGAGTTCCGCAGCTCAATCTCAACCGTAGTGGGCGAGTGAGGCGTGAGGTGAGCGTTGTGAGCGATGAAAGAGCCAAGTGATGTAAAACCAGGATTTTCACTCTTCGAGTAGTCATGGCGCTGTTCGGTATTTTCTCCATGCGTAAGCTGGTCTACCATGAGCAAGGCGTCCTTATGAGGCGAATGGTGAGCGATAGGGGCGCTTGAAAAACCACGTGACGAAAACCCAGGTGGTGGACCACGTATGCGAGACGAAGAGTGAAGGACATCAGGTGTTCGAGCAACGTCTCGGGTCATATGCTGAAGCGATGACTTTGGAAATGCTGACTTTTGCGCAGAAGGAAGGCGCGATTGACGGTTAGGTTTTTCCCCATATACGCATCGACTTCTGTAAGTAAACTCATGTGCCACTTCGTCTTGAGGCAGTTGTCGATTCGCGCAGGCCTTTCGAATGGTTGAGGACTGCTTAAGGAATTGACGATAGTTTGCGGTTGTCTCTAGGTGGTTGGCATTGAGCAGGTCTTGGTCATAGTCGCTAAACCGGGTAATCATCTCCTCTTTGATTTTTTGCCATGACTCGTCGTTCTCGAATATGTGGGTGAGGTAAAATTTGAATGCCTCACCTGAGATGTAGTCAGTGAAGTTGATGATCATCTCCCGTTGCGACCAAGATGCAGCGGTAGCGTGGAGCTCGAATAGGTTAAACAAGTCCTGTACGGGTCCGTCGTCCGCTGATCCGGTGTACTTGGGGATGTCAAGGTCGTCTAATGGTGCTGCCATGATGCTGGTCTTGGTGTTAAGTTGGGATGTACTTTTGTGGTCCACGTTCGGTCACTGCGTCTTGCTGAGACGTTCGAAGATGGTGGCCGGTTGATGAAGTGGCCGCCAAGTCTTCATCCTGCCGACTCGTGTGACGCTATGATGAATGGGAGACGTGGCCGGGCTCATACACCATGTTTATTTGTTTTGTTTTGTTTTGTTTCCCTGGGAGGATTGGCTCATACCCACTCAGGGGGATTGGCATTCCAAAAGCCCTTCTTCCTCTGCCTCTACCAACCATCGCTTCATACGTCACATATATATATTTATATATATATATATATATTGAAATAACTTGCAGATAGCACATTAGAAAAGGATAGTATTTACTAACGTTTCGGCCGTGGCACGGCCTTCTCTGACGAAGGCCGTGCCACGGCCGAAACGTTAGTAAATACTATCCTTTTCTTATGTGCTATCTGCAAGTTGTTTCAATATAGAAAATACCCGGACCTGTCGTGCCTTCCCTTCAAGTTCTATATATATATATATATATATATATATATATATATATATATATATATATATATATATATATATATATATATATATATATATATATATGATGTCGGAAGGCAGTGACTGATAGGAGAGGCTGAAAAAAAAGCAGTGCATTTGGAATAAACATGGCGTATGAACCAGGCCACGCCTGCCAACTACCGCGTAGGTATGAGAAGATACACATTGGTACTGATATATCGCATGTACGTTCGTCCTATTTTGGAATTCGGTTGTGTACTTTTCGCTGGAGTTCCAGTTTACTAGTTGCTGCCTCTAATTTTTCTGGAAAGAGAAGCTTTGCACTTATGCCTTGGCCTGTCCAAAACAGTTGCTAACAATGTGTTGTATCTCGAATCAAGGGTCCTTCGACTCTCTTGTAGAATTCGTCTTCTTACTATTGAGACATTCTTAAGAATTTATGAAGGCCCATTACGACATTCAGAAACAGCCTTTATTTCCACCTCGGAATCATTTTTAGGTGCAATATGGCCGCGATTTCACACCCGACAGATCGTATTTGTGCAAAATATATTGGAGCCTTTAAACTACGTATAGGTGAAATCATGCCGAGTCGTGATAATTCATACCATGCGGAAATTCAATTTGACGACAATTTTCCTGATACTGCCAAATTACTTCATCATAATAATGTTTCGTCTACGAGAAGGGTTTATTCAGAGCCGACTTAACGGTCGACTGGACGGTATACAGCAGTGAACGCGCACCAGCGAGCTGTTGTTGTTGTTGTTGTTTCCCTGTAGAAATGGCTCGTACCCAAAGAAGGGGATTGGCCGATTTTAAGGTGAATTTGCCCTAAACTTTCAGCATTGTGTCATTCCTACAATTTTTTCTGTAACTTAATTTTGATTTGAAATACCGATATCAAGTTTGAAAAAAAAATAAGAAAAATTTTGAGACAGCAATTTAGCAAGAAAATCGTTTAGTCGCAGTGATGTATTCTTGAACGGCGAATAAAACATCCCTGTGGCTGAAACCCAGTGTAGAGGCTCCAAATGAAAGAACATCAGGCTGTGATAGTTGCAAGCCCAGTCTTTGAAGAGGTGGTGCTAGTATGCTTTGCCTGAATAAATCGAAACGGCGACAATGTAATAAAAAATGACTGATCGTTTCCTCTTGATTACAGTAAATGCACATAGGGGAATTCAATATGCCTGATCTATAAAAGTAAAAATTGAGGGAGGTAACGCGGCAACGAAATTTCGTGATGACAACTTCCATCATCCTTGATTTAGTCAGTTCACTGCGCCAGGGAAATAACAAGTGTTTGTACTCTGGAGAAGCCGTCAGTGCAGGGTCAGATAAATTTTGCCTGATTTGAAGTGTGCGAAATCGCGCCACCGTAATGTATACTGTATGGCGGAAAATAGGAATAATTGGTGTCGAAAGGGATGCCTTCGCAAGAGAATCAGCTAATTCGTTTAACAACAAACCTTTGTGCCCTGGTGTCCAGATTAAATGAATACTTCGGAGATGACAGGGGATCAACGATTTAACAAATTTCACTATAGGTGAGTGACCAGGTGCGGACAGAGAAGAGCACACTGATAATGAATCAGTTATGACTGCTACAACTAGAATGGAAATATTTACCTTTCGCAAAGCTAACATTATTGCCATGAATTCAGCCAGAAAGACAGGAAGAAAGTCCGGTAAGCGAAGTGAAAATGACCAATCAAGTACGGGGCAATATATTCCAACGCCTGATTTTTCATGTGATTGAGATGCGTCCGTTGCTATAATGACATTTGTTGGCAGAGTACTTAAATGGTCCTGCAATAAACCAGCGAGCTCTTGCCACCAACCGAACGTCCTCTTCTTTTGCCACCGCACTGTTCCCCGCTAGACAGGCACACATACCTAAATTACGTATGTGGTAACATTTCCCTCCGCGCAGATGAAGCCAACTGGGTGAGTCAAACAGTCTTTCGAAGAATAAAGCGCTTCAAACGTGCAACATGAGCCAGTTCAGTTTTTTCAGACCGTCGGCCGTTCGAATAGAGACGCGCTATGCAGTAAACTAAATCACTGATACGGTCTAGAAGAAGATGAGGCCCCGCATAGTGCGCTAGCAGTTTCTCACTCAAACCAAGTTTTCTAGTTGGTGCCCACAGCAACACTAGGGTGCCGCAATCGTACGTCACGTGTCAGAATGGGTGGTCAAAATGTGCCTTCGAGTGGTCTTGCAAAACAAGAGTGCGCAAAAAAGCAAGGCATCTAGCTTCTTCTGCCCGACAGATGATCTCGGATATGCAGGGATCATGGTGGTCGAAACACGGAAAGATGGTATTCAGGGTATGACAAGGTGGTCGAGCATATAGATGAAAGAAAGGACTGTAACCGGTAGTTTCATGCTGTGTGGTGTTGAATGCATATGTGATAAAAGGTAGAATATTGTCCCAGTCCTTGTGATCTGATGCGACATGCATAGACAGCATGTCCGAGAAAGTTCTGTTCGTTCGTTCAGTTAGACCGTTTGTTTGGGGATGATATGTTGTAGAGGGCAAAACATTAAGGCACAGACATGAAGCATCTCTTCCACTACGCCTGCTGTTAATTGTCGGCCACGGTCACTGATTAAAATTTTGGAAGGTCCATGTCGAAGAATTACAAAACGTAGCATAAAGAGAGACACACTGGCTGCTGTTGCTGATGGTATGCCAGCTGTCTCGCAGTACCGTGTTAAATGGTCGGTGCTGACGACTATCCAGCGATTTCCATCAGAAGACCGGCGAAAGAACCCAAGGAGGTCAATCCCGACTTGATCGAATGGAGTTCTAGGCGGCGGCACCAGATGTAATCGCCCTGGAGGAGCACTTGTTGGACGCTTATGACGTTGACACTTGTTACAGCTAGACACGCATTTTCGCGTCGTCTGGCGCATTTTGGGCCAGTAGAATTTTTCTTAGAAACGGCAAATAGTTTTCGCTGTGCCTAGATGACCGGATGTTGGGTCATCTTGCATAGCCTGTAAGACATAAATACGAAGACTCTTCGGAACCACCAGGAGATATTGTGAGCCCGGTGCTGGCGTAGTTCTTTTTGTAAACTAGCCCGTCTCGGATACAGAAGCGTGTAGGCAATGATTTTGGTTTGGTAGCAAGAAGTTGCTGTAGGATGCTGTCCCTTCGTTGCTCATCCTTAAAGGTCTTGGTATCGGGAAATGGTTGGTCCAGTGATGTGATGTAGGTGTCGAAGTTGTCCGCGTCACATTCCGTCGTCGCAAGCGGAAGTCGCGAAAGACAATCTTCGTCACCGTGATGTTGGCCGCTTTTATAGGAAACCATAAAGTCATATTCTTGTAGACGAAGTGCCCAGCGCGCCAGTCACGCAGATTGACCAACCAGCAGCGAGAATGATGGTCTGCCACGACGGTAAATGGGCGTCCGTACAGTGGGCTTCGTACGCGCAGGGGGAAATGTTACCACATATGTAATTTAGGTATGTGCACCTGTGTAGCGGGGAACAGGGTGGTGGCAGAGAAGAGGACGTTCGGTTGTTGTAGGTGTTATAAACGAGATGGCTGACACACTTGCGCGAACATCTCTTGATCTTCCGATTGTGCCAGTCATGCCTCCCACAGCTTACGTAACAGCAGCGAGGTTTAGAAAACTTTCCCTTCTTGAAGACTCATCAAAAAACGTGATACCGAATCCAGATTTCTCGCACCTGCACTTCACACAGAATAATAAATGGTGTCCCACGCGTAAATTGGAAGTCTTGATAACAAAATTGCGTTGCCGTGTAGCACCTCTTAATTTCTACTTAAACAGGTCTGGTCCGGTGCCATCCCCTCTGTGCACAAGCTGTAACGAATCTGAACATATCGACCATTTTCTTATCACATGTCACCGTTTCAAAAATCAAAGAAACAACTGCTTCGAAATTTTATTCAGAAAATTAGGAATATCACTTAATACTCCCAATATTTTGTCTTTTGGGGCCACTTCATTGGGACACAGCGACAGGAACATCTGCGAGGCTCTCTGCGAATTTATACATAACACAAGAAAATGACCTTGCTGAGTCAGCGATCAGCTCTAGAATTTTTACTAGAAACACTACCACTTATTATTTAGCTGATACACTGCAATGATTCAACTTTCAGGAGAATTTCATATAACGATTCCACCTCAGATATTCAACAAATTCTATTATTTCTCTCTCCCCTTTTTTTCTTTTTTTTTACATTTCGCCAAATTAATTTCACAGTAAAAACACTGTAACCATATTCCCCTAGTCTAGAAAATCTATAGGTATTGACTTGCATTAACCACCAGCTTCTTGGCCAATCCATCTTAGTGGATGAGAGCCACAAAAGAATGGAACAAACAAACAAACAAACAAACAAACAAACAAACAAACAAGACTTGCAAGACGACGGCTCCGGTGAACTCCGAACAGCTGTGGCTCTGTTGTATGTCGACGTGCCGCCCCCCGCACCTCCACCACTCTGTTACGTCTACGAGAGGGGTTTATTCAGAGCCGACGTAACGGTCGACTGGACGGTATACAGCAGAGAACGCGCACCAGTGAGCTCTTGCCTTGTTTGTTTGTTTGTTTGCTTGTGCTGATGGCTCATGCCCACTCAGGGGGATAGGCCAAGAAAGTAGTGCAGGTTTTCGGATATCAATTTAAATGTGTATAATGAATTTGTAATATAATGTGACTAATGTAATGAAAACAACATAGAAAGACCAAACGAGAAAAAAAATGGATAAGTCAAGTTGAGCAATTTTGAGATTTCAGGTGTTGTGATCACCACTCAGCTGCGTTTACTTCACTTCGACTTCGGGAGTAATAAATAATAATTAATTGATTGAAGATCACAAAGGTATACGCTTGGTTGCCTGAATATAATCAAAAACGGCATTGAAAGCATCCCTGCAGCAAAATCCCAAAACGGAGGCACCAAAGCTTAGCGCAGTTTCCGCCGTCAATCTAACGTCTATTTTCAGAAGTGAACTAACTAGTAACCTCTTTTCGAAGTATAGCGTAGCGGCGACAATACAAAAAATAATGTTCTAGTGATTCCATTTCTCCGCAGAATGCGCAGAGGGGTGATGTTGTCTGACCAGCTCTGTGTAGATACATGTTTAGGTGGGGGACTCGACATCGAAATCTAGTAATTAAAACCTTGAGCTTTCTGGACTTGCTATAGTGGGGTCGCCATGGAATCTTGAGGTGGTTGTATTTTGTCCATGTAGTTACATTTTCTATCATATCAGTAGAGATTGCAGCTTTTCGATATCTGATTGCTGTAATATATTAAACATCTGGCAGTATGAATAAAAGTGGCCCATCAAGTGTGGCTCGTGCTAAGGAATCGGCCAGTTCATTTAATCTTAATCTACAGTGTCCCGGAACCCAAAGTAACCTCAGGAGTCTCAACTTCGGGGGTACTAATGTTTTGAATGTACTTAAAATTCGCGAGTTCTCTGAAGCTGTCAGAGCTGCACAAACTGAAAAAGAATGTGTCATAACGACTGCGTTGTTTTGATTTGACGGAAGTTTTCGAAGAGATAAAATAATCACCACGAGCTCCGCTTTAAAAACTGGAGTAAAATCAGGCAGTCTCATTGAAAAGGACCAGTTAAGCGAATCAGAGGCAATGCCTACGCCTGCCTTTTGATTGTTTACTGCAGCATCTGTGGCTATTATATTTTTATTTTCTACATGCTCCAAGTAATCTAATAATATGTTATTTAAAAGTTTGAGAGATTGTAACTTGGAGTTTTGGGGCAATATATCATCATACTCAATTATAACATGACAATTCGAGTCATTAGTCTCAATTACATTTATAATGTTCCCATTTACACTTTGTAGATTCTTTTGAACAAACATTATCTGAGGTGCGTGAAACCGTGGCCAATGAGCAAGAAAGAAGGCGTCTGGGTTTGCAATAAAAGCATATTGAGATCTTTTTGCCAGTAAGCTATGATATATTAAAAATGCTTGTACGATCGAAAATTTGAAATCGACAAAGTAGTGTAGGCAGGCGCGCTTCCTGGTACAGTACGTTGATAGCCACAAACCTAGAGAATCCCCGACACATTCGCAGTGCTTCTCGCTCCAAGAGAACTAGAGGTTTTGTTTTATAAGCAGGGACACCCGAAAATAATATGCATCCAAATTCCATGATGAGGCGCATGTACATCTTGTACGATGTTATCAAGGTGTGCCTCCGTAACCCATATTTCCGGTTACTTAGCTTTGTGCAGTAAGCCTGAATCCCACTGTGCTTTGGTAGTTATATGCCCTATGTGTGGACGCCAGTTAAGTTTGTCATTATAAATGATTCCCAAACAGTTTATAGAGTCTACTTCCTGGATGGGTTCCTGTTTATATAGAACTGAAATTGAAATTGGTTATGCAAGCAGAAACACCAAGAGCGCACTTTTGTTGACATTTAACGATAAAGAATTCGACTGCAACCAAATTTCTAACATTTTATTATATCCTTGTAATTTAAGTTGTAGTGAGTAAGTATCACAGTCGGCAGCAAAGAATGCCATTTCTTCAGCATAAATGTAGACAGTAACTTCTTGATCTATTGAAATTGTGCTCAATAAAGCATTAAATATCACTGGAGATAAGACTGCTCCTTGGGGAACTCCGCGTGTTTGTTTAAATCTAGATGAGGAACATTCATCCTTGACGCAGTAGAATTCTCTTGATTTTAAAAATTCTGCCACCCACTCAATAAAAAATTGTGTGAAATTTATTCTCTTCAGCATATTTAACAATATGAAGTGCTCCACACTGTCATACGCCTAGACTATGTCAAGCGTTACTAAAGCAGCGTATTGCCTTCTTTTTCGCGCGAGCTGTATTCGGCTCTCTAAATCAGCGTGGGCACACCAAGTATAGAAATCACTACGAAAGCCGATTTGGTTCAGTTTTATGACTAAATTGCATGCCATTCAGATACTTACTCGGCTATGTAGGACCCTCTCTACTGGTTCAACCATTTTGGATGTTAGAGAAATTGGTCTGATATTATCGACTGTTAATCCTACACCCGAATTTTTTAATATAGCAATGACCTTTGCTATCCTCCATCCCTGCGGCACCCATGAGTTTTTTAAGGAGTAGTTAATAACATTGGCGAAGTCAGTAGGCGATAAATTTAACAGAATTTTTATCATGGGTACTGTGATTCCATCTGGGCCAGGAGACGCACAGGGCAAATGTTTATACACGTTGGATATTTCAGTCTGTGTCAATTTGTCAAAGCCAGACTTTGTCGTAGACTTGTGCCAGTTGTTTGGCCCTACTGAAGTAAATCTGCTTTTCAGACCTTTACCGATTGCCTCCAAAGTAGTAGTCATTTCTGCGCCGACAGATTATCGCAAGCTGCCTTAACTGGCGATGACAAGATTTTCCGAGCTCTCATATATCAGAGCAGTGCTTTCATATATTTAGGCTGCGACAGGTATTCATAATGTCTTCTGTCATATTCTTGTTTAGCTTGAGCTACCATCCTCTTAAAGCCCGCTGCAATGAACTTATAATCGGCCCAGTTTTGGGGGATTGATTATGTAGGAGCTGCTTCCAAGCTGCCTGACGTCGTCGGTGTTTTCTCTTACATTCATCATTCCACCAACGGCTATACACCCTTTTTGTGGATTCAACAGTAAATACGGCTCTTTTGTAGGATCTTTTAATGACTGCGTTTATCTTCAGTGCTTTTGTATCATGGCTCTCTTCCGAGTGAAAAGCCAATGCTGTCATCAGATCATTCTTAAATATAGTGTAATTTATAAATACTCTCACATTTGCACAAGATAGAATTATCGGGCAAGAAATTTTAATACTTATCGGTAAGTGGTCACTGCTAGTGCCACAGTTCAGTGCTTTTCAAGAAGAAGTAGAAATGGCCGAACTGACAAAACCTAAATCTAAGGCCGACCTAGAGTGATTAGGAATAGATGTGGGGGTTCTGACGTTGAGGCACGTCAGGTCATTAGCCATTGTCCCCTCCCACAAGCGTTTCCCACTCAGATCAGTACTAAAACCCCAACTCGTGTGGTGGGAAATAAAGTCTCCAACTAAAACTTTGTCCTTGCACCACGACCTTGTATTAAGATCCAAACTTCGTGTGTCTTGAACTCCATCCGGAAAATACATAATAACTACGGTGAAAGGAGGGCAGTTGGGTAACGTAATGTCTACGGCCAAAAGTTTGCATTCTGGCGACATATGTTTGTATGAGCATTTAACTTTATAATTATTCTATTATTACTAAAGAAAGCTAGAGCCCCACCTTTTGACGGACCGTCTAGTCGAAAAGACCGGAAGTTATTTAACTGGAACAAATTATGTACAGATAGCCATGTCTATATTATTGCGATAATATCAGGAGCAAATTTAGAAGTCTAGTCTTGTCTTGTCTCCTGGGAGATCTTGGCTCATACCCACATGGGGGATTGGCCACACAGTACCTCATAATAGATCATTTTTTACAACGCTTGAAAAAAAATAAAGAGAAATTAGATAGGAACAATAATAATGTTCCTTTGAAAAAACGTGAAAAATTGCAAAAGAAGGCGATAAACCAGAATATATAAAACAAATTAACAAGAATGAGGAATGGGGAGAAATAATTGGATATATCTGGCAGTACCACTAGCAGCGTATCTTTCCGGTTGCCTGAATGAATTTATGTAGCACTGAACTTATGAACTTATGTAGCACAGAATAGCACTGCGGCCCACACCAAACTGAGTGGCTCTAAACGATAATAGGGTGGATGTATTGGCTGGAAATCCGAGCATACCAATCGGTCTTTCAATAATTATTCGGCACAGTGAGGCGAAGCAGCGGCATGTGAGAAGAAAGTGATCTATTGTTTCCGGTTAATTGCAAACTACACATAGGTTAGTTAATGAAAATCCTGTTTTGTTGAGATAAAAATTTAACAGAGGAACTCTACAGCGAAAGCTTGTGAGGGTCACCTCACATTGACAGGAAAGGCATTTTGCGGCGTTCCATGTGAATTGCAAGTGCCGAAATTGTTGATTTTTAGGATTAAAAGGCGTTTCAATGGTTCGGCAGTAATAAAAAGAAACTGTGGAGCTTCTAGCACCACCAGGAAATTTAAAGATGCCGAAGCGAGCGAATCAGCAATTTCATATAGTTAAATTCTAGCATGCCCGGGGGCCTAAATAAACTGAACTTCTGATAGGCTATGCATTACGAGAGATCAAAATCTTCTGAGAAGAGGAGACTTCTTTGTGGACGTGAAATGTGTACATACAGACAAAGCATCCGAAATAAGAATAGCTTTTGATTGCTGATAATTTTGTTTTCGAAGAACCAATGTAATAGCCAGGAATTCTGCGAGATGAATTGGTGTGAAGTAAGGCAATCGGAGCGCAAAAGACCAATTAAGCTGATGAGAAAAATTACCTACACCAGCCTTCTGAAGATTTTGCGTTGCGTCCGTCGAAATTACTACGTATTTAGGAAAATGACTGAGATGGTCTTGAAGGAGGCCCTCCAGAATATGCTTTGGAAGTAACTTAGCATTTTTCGGAAAAATATCATCGAAAATTAAGTCAACTGGCACCGAGCAATGGGTTTGGGAGGTTCAATTCCAGAGGGAAACGTGAATATTTGATAACAGAGACTCGACAAAAATGACTTGGGGTCTTTGATAACGAAACCACGGGCGCTGAAAGAAAGAAACTGGATGTTTGATGAAAACTGTCTGTGACCAGAAGAGGGGCGCATCGTAAAGTTTTAAAATTATTTGGACAGTAAGCTGTCGAAATCTAGCATCAAGTGGAATGATTCTAGCTTCCAACTAAAGCACGCTATTCGCGACACACCTAGGTAGCCCGAGACACAGCCGCAGAGCTTGCCTTCCTAGCAATATAAGATGTCTTAGTTTGTACTAAACACTTCCAGAATACAGAATGCAGCCAAACTCCAGAATTGGACGTACGTAAAGTTTGTATATCATAAGTAACGTATCCCTGCGTATCCCTGACTTCTTATTGCATAACCGGCGGAGCAATCCCACGGCGCTTTCTGCTTTACGGGTGTTTGATTCTATTTGTTGCTGCCAATTTAAATTGTCCACGTTAACAATACCAAGATATTTTAGCGCTGTTACTTGTGGAATCGGATCATTTCGATAATGCAGTGAAAGAAATACGGGAACGGATAGAGGGAATACAAGCAGAGCACATTTGCTAACATTAAGAGAAAAAGACAGCCCACCAAGCCATACCTCAAGCTCACTAAACTATAACTGTAAGATTTGATACAAACTATTGATATCTCGGGATGACGAGAAAAAAGCAATTTTATCGGCGTGGACGTAAAGAGAACATTTTTATGAACGGGAATAGATGATAATGATATATTAAATTAAAGAGGTGACAGGACTGATCCTTGCGGAACACCTCTTGTTTGCTTATATGAAGCAGAAGTAATTCCCTCGTGGCAACAAAACAATTGTCTCTCAAAGAGAAACTCCTGAACCCAAGATATAATGTACTTGGGAACCTCACAGTCCACTAATCTTGAAATTAATGTACTGTATTCCACACTATCGTAGGCTTTTGCGATATCTAACGTGACTAATGCAGAAAGCTCACCAGATACTTTTGCAAGGCGAATTCGGCTTTCCGAATCAACATGAGCCGACCACATAGAGCACCCCTGTCTAAATCCTACTTGCCTTGGTGAAAGGATGTCCTGACGAGCAATGAATTCACTGAGCCTTCTATGAAGAATTCCTTCAATTATTTTAACTAGGTTTGAAGTAAGCGAAATTGGCCAAATATTATCCAGGACATATTCGAGGCTTAGATTTTTTCGCAGCAACACAACTTTAGCAATTTTCCATGCGCTTGGAATCCATGTGAGCTGTATGGAGCAGTTAACAATATTCAAAAGCTCCTCGGGATGGGAATTAAATATCAATTTAATCATAGAGTTTGTAATCTGATCAGGACAGGGAGCCGCTTGCTTTACAGTTAGTATGACATCTGCCAGTTCAGCCCTAGTGACCTCCCGAAAGTCCGAGGTTGCGCTTTTTAATGTCACTGGTCTCAGGCATGACGAAGCGAAACGCGCTTGAAGTCCTTTCGCGATGCCCCCTAACAAATCTGTTGTCTCGTTAGGAGACAGCACTACTGAATGCGAATATGTTGGTACCTGCGTCGATTTTTTGTTCCGTAGAAACCTGTACAGGGCAGATCTTTTATCAGGTTTTGATAAACGCGAATGCAAGTCAGAATTGTGTTTATCTTTAGCTATTGCAACTGTACGTTTAAACAGCGCTGCGTGGAATTTATAGTCAACCCAATTTTTCGGAGTATGGTTGTGGCGTAAACGTTTCTAAGCAGCCTTACGTCGCCTATACGCAAGCGTACCATTTTCATTCCACAAAGCGGAATTTGACGGTGTGCTGCCGTACTTAACAGTAAACTCTGCCGGCTGGACAGAGTCACTTAGACACTCTACGACTGAAGCAGCTCGTTGCTGTCCGACGCGTGCTCTCAATGACGAGAGCGCGGAGTTTAAAACAGTTTTAATAATTTTTATAGTTGGTGAACCGTTGTTTCCGGAGAGCAGAGGTAAGTTGTGGTAGCATTATGTCACAGGTTTTTTCTACATGATCACTACTCGTCCCATCATCAAACGTTTCCCACGATGAAATCATAAACTGGCCAAACGAAAATGTTAGGTATATTGTTGATGAGCTTATCCCGCGTAGAAAGGTAACTTGTCCAGAGTTATGACAGCGAAAATAATTATCCTGCAACCAATTTCACAACCTTTGTCTATTCTATCTGTTTTAGGCCCCCAAGAAGTGTGATGCGTTTTAAAATCCCCAGCCAATAAAATTGAATTTGACGAAGAATTCTTGATAACATAATCTAGGTGATCTGTTCGTCTCACTTCATTCGGAAAGTACGCATTAATCACTGTAATCCTGCTGGATTCAGGTAACAAACAATCTATTCCTAACAATTCACAATCCGGACAAATATGTTCAAAAGGTACAGTAACATGATGACACATTTTTGAAGACATTAGAACCAATAATCCACCTCCTCTACCTGGCCGATCCAGACTTGAAAATATTTCAAAGTAAATGTTTGGTTTACTGAAAGCCAAGACTCTTCAAGTAAAATTATATTAGGATTTGTTTGCTGTATGAGATAAATAGAATCTGTGTAAGCGGAAGACACGGAGCGACAATTCCACTGAAGAACTTTTACAGGGGCTATGAAGGACTTAATATAGTTGACTCTACTGCAGAACGCAAAACGTCGTGCTCATTGTTGGTATCAGTAATAACTTTTTTTTTGGTTTTGACATTGGCAAACTGGTTGGAGACAATGGAGCATTGCGTCGCTTATGAGTGATATTACCAAGCCTCATGTCACCAAACGACCCACTGGGCCCCACAGGGGTCGGCGACTGAGTGCTGACGAGCGTTTCAGGGGTAACATCTTCTTGACGCTGAATATTTTGTTCATTGTCTAGGTGCTCCGCTTCACCCTGGACCGTGACAGTGGGTGCAGCGAAGGAGGGAATAAGGCCGTTTAACCTGGCGGCGAGCATCTCGGTCAGACCTTCAGCAAAAGTGTTGAAAAGCCATTGCATAATCATCGGCATGGCCTTATCTAGTGCTGCCGACACTGCTGAAGCGACCGTCGCTTCAAGCGACCCACACTGGCGTGACGTAGCAGCAACATATCCCACTTCGTGCTCTTTAATGAAGGAAGTTGCCTCAGACCGAGAACAACGGCGTTTCTCCATTATATCTAGAATTTGTGTTTCACGTTCTCGAGCAGGGCAGCTATCGTCCATGGCTGTGTGTGCTCCATAACATAGGCAACACCTGTAGTTGCCTACCTGACAATTTGATGCGGCATGTGCCGCACCGCAATTCGCACATCTCAATGAGGACCTGCAAGCATTAGCGCTATTTCCGAATCGCCAGCAGTTACAGCATTGCAGTGGGCGAGGTGTCAATGCCTCTACACGGAATAGATAAGGCCAGGCCTTCAGATCAGAGGGGCGTGTGAGACCAGCAAAGGTAACGATGACGCTTTCAGTAGGAACTCGCGTATCCCCTACAGGTCTGGTGCATCTGTAGACAGATGTCACGCCAGCCGGAGAGACCATCTTTAAGAATGCCTCAGGACTAATGTTAGTTAGAACACCACGAACAATGCCCTTCACGCAAGCAAGATGAGGGGGGATAAAAGCGCGAACAGCAATGAACGCAAATCTCGTGGCGGTCAGTAAGTCTGTTAAGCATTGAATATTTGAAGACCTGCATAGTATGCCAGTCTTGCCGAAACGCCTCACCTCCGAGATGTCCAGAAAATGACCGCTTATGTTGCGAAGTTCTTCTTGGAACAGCTCCGTTTCACTCAACCAAATGGCTCCACTATCAGTGGGCACCAGCACGACAAGCAAACTGCTTACACCGTTCTTGGGGAAACACTTCAGTGGTACCAATTCAGCAGGGCGACTGGCCGACCAGGGCGAGCCCTGGCCAGGGCTGGAGACCAGCATTGATGGCTCTTGAAAAATCAGCAAAAAGAAATTCTACCGCTAATAAAGAACTAAAGGTGATGAGTGTGGCCAATCCCCTCTCACAGGCCGTGCAATCGAAAGCGCCAACTACTGCAGCAACAGTCGCTTTCTTCGCTCAGGCCTTCTCCAACTGACCCAAGACGTGCTGATGCTGATGCTGATGACCTGTGATGGATGGCGCTTACCCACAAAGGGGGATGGGCCAAGAACCGGGCGGCAGGATACTTAAACGAAACTAAATTGAAAATGAAGCCAATCTGAAAAAGTAGCCTAAAATATTACTACCAAAGAGCAAAACGTTTGCTGAGCAAGCGGTCAAACCATCTTTTTGTTTTTGCTAGCTGCCTTGCTCTTGCCACCAACCGAACGTCCTCTTCTTCTTCACCACCATGTTCCCCGCTTCACAGGTTCACATACCTAAATTACATATGTGGTAACAATATTTTAGATGGTTTACTACGAGATCACCTGCGCAGTATTACAACGAACTTTATTATTGCTACAGAGGCAACGCAATGTGACAAAAAGTCTGAGGTTGGTCTTACCAGCCCGATTTTAGATTGCATTATTGTTCTTCGACTACCCGATTTCATACCCGTTTTTGTGGCTGATTTTCTGGCAGTAGTGCTCACCATATGCAAGTTAGATACAGCAATTCCATCAGCTGTCATAATAACCGATTCCCTATCTCTCTCTGTGGCACTTTTTGTTGGGGCTGATAATCAAGTAACACAGGCGTTCCGTGCACTAGTGCCTGCGCATTTGAGAAAAATTCGATTAGTTTGGGTGCCTGGACATAAAGGTTTATTTTTAAATGAAAGAGGCGATTCCTTAGCTAAGTTTTCAATTATCGAACAGATTCTACCGCACGGTTCATCATCCGCTTATGTGACTGCTGCTCGATTCCACAGACGTACGCTTATGGAAGTCTTCAGAGGCACAGAACTGACAAACTCTACAGAATATAGTAATTTATTTTATCCCTGGCGAAGAGTCTTTTGGTGCACTCGTAAACGAGAAGTAGCTATCACAAGGCTGTGTTGCAGGGTACCAAATCTAAATTTCTACATACACAGGTCTGCTCAGGCACCTTCGCCACTGTACACATTCTGTGATTAACTGGAAACAATGGATTATTTCTTTTTGACCTGCAGGTGGTTTAACGCATTACGAAATACCCTTTTAGAGATACCTTTACGTGGTATTGGTATGGACTTAATATGCCGGTCATTTTATCTTTCTGGGCTTCGATTTCTGGGTTCTCTACTGCGACAGTATGCGCGGCCGTCCGGGACTATATTTATGAAACTAATATGTTGACAAATTAACCAGTTTCGTTATCTTAACATATCCACAAAATTATATATGTATGAAAATCAGCATATTGCAGTGTTCTAAGAATAAATTCGTTTATGTAAATTATTGTATGCATTACACCAAGCACCACACTTTCCTAGGTTATCGGTAATCTTTCTGGTATTTCTCAATCATTCTAAATCTGAACAATAATTTTTAAACCACCTGATTCTTGGCCGATCCCCCGTAGTGGGTGTGCGCCACGATCAATAGGTGAACAATAACAACAACACTCATCGTAGCGTCACATGAGTTGACAGGTTGAAGACCTGGTCACCGCTCATCAGCCTTTTATCATACACGAAACTACCGGCAATATGACTCAACTGAATATCAAGCACAGAAGAGGCGATCTCAGGCGCATGCAGTTACCGGCATCATGACAGAACCATCGATTGACCTTCCCAACCCCAATCACACCGGAGCAGCGGATAATGGACCTGTACAGGACTGGTTCGACCTGTACGAGCTACACGCTACCACTGCATCAAGGTCGGAACGGGAGATGGTTACAAACTTCAGCGACCACGTGAGTGGTGAAGCATTCAGATTTTATCTTATTCACCTCTTCGACAACGACAAATCGTGGCAGAAGATCAAAAAAGAGGTGATCGCCCGTCTTATTGACTACAATAAGAATTTCCGTATTACCAATCATGTGGTGACAATCCCACTCTGCCGCCGCAGTTCTTGCTCATTCCTTTAGAAGACACAGCTTTCCATCAGGTTTCTCTTATGCACGAAAATCAGCATTTTCAAAATCGTCGCTCCAACATATAACACGAGTCGTCGCTCACCCTACTGCTGTCCAGCACTGTACACATTCTGTGATTAACTGGAAACAATGGATTATTTCTTTTTGACCTGCAGGTGGTTTAACGCATTACGAAATACCCTTTTAGAGATACCTTTACGTGGTATTGGTATGGACTTAATATGCCGGTCATTTTATCTTTTTGGGCTTCCATTTCTGGGTTCTCTACTGCGACAGTATGCACGGCCGTCCGAGACTATATTTATGAAACTAATATGTTGACAAATTAACCAGTTTCGTTATCTTAACATATCCACAAAATTATATATGTATGAAAATCAGCATATTGCAGTGTTCTAAGAATAAATTCGTTTATGTAAATTATTGTATGCATTACACCAAGCACCACACTTTCCTAGGTTATCGGTAATCTTTCTGTTATTTCTCAATCATTCTAAATCTGAACAATAATTTTTAAACCACCTGATTCTTGGCCAATCCCCCGTAGTGGGTGTGCGCCACGATCAATAGGTGAACAATAACAACAACACTCATCGTAGCGTCACATGAGTTGACAGGTTAAAGACCTGGTCACCGCTCATCAGCCTTTTATCATACACGAAACTACCAGCAATATGACTCAACTGAATATCAAGCACAGAAGAGGCGATCTCAGGCGCATGCAGTTACCGGCATCATGACAGAACCATCGATTGACCTTCCCAACCCCAATCACACCGGAGCAGCGGATAATGGACCTGTACAGGACTGGTTCGACCTGTACGAGCTACACGCTACCACTGCATCAAGGTCGGAACGGGAGATGGTTACAAACTTCAGCGACCACGTGAGTGGTGAAGCATTCAGATTTTATCTTACCCACCTCTCCGACAACGACAAATCGTGGCAGAAGATCAAAAAAGAGGTGATCGCCCGTCTTATTGACTACAATAAGAATTTCCGTATTACCAATCATGTGGTGACAATCCCACTCTGCCGCCGCAGTTCTTGCTCATTCCTTTAGAAGACACAGCTTTCCATCAGGTTTCTCTTATGCACGAAAATCAGCATTTTCAAAATCGTCGCTCCAACATATAACACGAATCGTCGCTCACCCTACTGCTGTCCAGCATGCTTCGTCTCGCATACATGGTCCACCACCTGGCTTTCTACCACGCAGCTCTTCTAAGGCCCCTAATGGTCGCTATTCGTGCCATAAGGACGCCTTGTTCACGGTATACTAGCTGACACGTGGGGAAAACACCGAACAACCGCAAGACGACTCAAAGAAGGAAAATAGATCTCACGTATTAGAGAAGCCTACTTCCCATACCGCACACTTTGCCCACCTCCTGATTTCCCATCGCTTGGCTCTTTCGTCGATCAAAATGCTCACCTCACGTCTCACACGCCTACTATGGTCGGAATAGAGCTGCGAAACTCGAAGGTACTCAGCCATGCCCTGCAGCTTCTATCCAGATGCATGCGTCATAACAGCTGAGCTTGTTAGTTGCACAGAAAGACGGACATTTCAAACTGAAATTTGAACAAACCACGCCTGTTGTGGTGTCACCGTTCAGAGCGCAGTGACCTGAAAGTGCAAACACCGGAGGCTCAGAAGCATCAACCTTGACAGGTTGCCAGGTGCCAGAAGCCTACGTAATGAATGCTGCCGCATGTGCCTCTGACGTACTTCAAGTAAAATCTGTCCTACCAATTTTGCTGTCTCAAAAGGGTTGCAACAGCTACCAACTGGACACTACGTCAAGTTGCCAAAACAAGCATTGTCCCGTTTCAAAAGGGCTGCCACCTGAACACTTTTCGCAACATGAGGAAGGCCAGAAGAATGAAATCGACCTGGCTAAGCGCCATGTTATTCAACATGGACAGCTAGAGACGTCAAAAGAACACACACGGCTGAAAGAAATACCTTTACAGACGAGTCAACCAAATCGACAACATATTCAAGATGTCTCGCTTGAGAGAAAGAAGAGATCAAATTCAAGACGTTTTCCCGAAAATAACCATCAAACGATTTTTTTCCAGCAGAGGTCAAAACGGAGCCTGCGATCAAAGCGATTGAAACAATAGGGGGCAAAACGACACATGCGGCGGGAAACCACAACCTGTTTTCCGGAAATTCAAAGAGATCACCCCATACGCCAACGAATACGCAAACTGGTAGTGCCATGTGCATAAAATTCAGGTACGCACGGGCCTGCGAAACTCGAGCTATGAGTGTTCCATGGCGTTCTACTTTTGTTCATTCTTCGCAAAAACTGATGTATCATCAACAATTTTCACGTGAAAGCTGTGCTTGTGTTGTCCCGAACACAAAAGCCAGCCTCGCCCACAGGAGCTTGACTAGATATCACCGGATTGCTGCCCTCTCCTGTGAATTTTTGTACAAGTTCATGTAACTCTTATGTGGCGTGGAAATGCTGCATTTTCTGACATTTTTTTCTATTATGAGAGACAATTTGTTTGACTGATGGTAGAGGCAGCGAAGGAAGAAGTGCCTATGGAATAAACATGGCGTATGAACCAGGCCACGTATGCCACTCATTATAGCGTCATATATATATATATATATATATATATATATATATATTAATATATAATATTTATATATATATATATATATATATATATATATATATATATATATATATATATATATATATATATATATATATTGATATTGCAACGGATATGAGCCGAAAACGCGGTAATGAAGTATATATATATATATAAATACCAGGGAAAGAAGCGTATACTATAGGGCTCATTTTTCCGTGTTTCGATACAAAAATATTGAGATTTAACAGACAATAATGCCAAGAAATGTGCAATGGAAGTTATTAGACCCATAGTATTGTAATTGTGAAGAAAGAAAAGTGGGTGAAAAGGTAACTTGCTGTGAGCAGGAACACAATCTGGGACCTAAGAATAACACGTTTGATGCTCTACCACTAAGCTAACACGGCGGCTATCCCGCCAGCAACTTTATTGGGTTTATATGTGAATTTAAACGTGGTAGTGTCAGTCAGCGCCACATGTAGCCATGGAGCTGATTGTGTAACGCTCTTTCTAGGCCAGTTTGGCGTCACGTAGCACGTCAACTTATTACGAGCTGGCAGCTGACCAATAGTTCCTCGTAAACAACCTAATTGCCCCAAGTCTGCCACTACTGGACCCTCGTTAATGAATATTGGAAAGAAGTGTATGCTTGAGGGCTCTTTTTTCCGTGTATTGACACAATAGTAATGAGATCTAACAGACAATAATGCCAAAGAATGTATAGGAGAAGTTGTTAGACCAATTGTAAAAACTTGGTATATATATATATAAGAAGTGTATACGTAAGCGTTCGTTTTCCCTTGTTTTTACACAATAATAATGAGATCTAACAGACAATTATGCCAAGGAAAGTATAGAGAAAGATAATAGAACAAATTGTAATGTATATATAAAAAGGTGGGTTAAAAGATAAGTTGCCGTGGGCAGGATCCGAACCTGCGACCTTCGAATGCCGCATTCGATGCTCTACAAGTGAGCTACCACGACAGCTATCTCCCCAGCCACTTTGTAGGGTTTCTATGTGTATTAAACGTGGGAGTGTCAGTCAGCGCCACCAGTAGCCATGGCGGCGAGTGTGGGACACTCTTTTGAGCCTGCTTGGCGTCACGTAGCACATGAACTTGTTACGAGTGGGCAGCTGACCAATAGTCCCTCGTATACAACGTAAAGGCACTAAGTTTGCCAGTACGAGACCCTCGTTAATGAATAAGGACAGAAGTGTATACCTAAGGGCTCGTTTTTTCGTGTTTCTACACAATAATAATGAGATCTAACAGACAATATTGCCATGGAAAGTATAGAAGATATTAGACCAAACTGTAATGTAAATATGAAGAAAAGTGGGTGAAAAGATAACTTGCCGTGGGTAGGATCCGAACCTGCGACCTTCGATTGACGCGCTCGATGCTCTACCACTGAGCTACCCCGACAGATTTTCCCTCTGCCACTTTATAGGGTTTATATGTGAATTAAAGGTGGGTGTGTCAGTCAGTGCCACCAGTATCCATGGCAGCGAGTGTTATCTTTTCACCAACTTTTCTTCATATTTACATTACAACTTGGTCTAATATCTTCCTCTATATTTTTCTTGGTATTATTGTCTGTTAGATCATATATATATATATATATATATATATACATACACACATATATATATATATACATACACACACACACATATATATATATATATATATATATAAAGGAAAGGAGTTTATACCTAAGGGCTCGTTTTTCGGTGTTTTAACATATTATTAATGAGATCAACCAGACAGTAATGCCAAGGAATGTACAGGGGAAGTTATTAGAAATAATGGAATGTAAATATTAAGAAGAAGAAGTGGATGAAAAAATAACCAGCCGTGAGCAGGAATCGAACCTACGACCTTCGAATAACGCGTTCGATGCTCTCGAACACATTATTCGAAGGTCGTAGGTTCAATTCCTGCTCACGGCTGGTTATTTTTTCATCCACTTCTCTTTCTTCTTATTTACATTCCATTATTTCTAATAACTTCTCCTGTACATTCCTTGGCATTACTGTCTGTTTTATCTCATAAATATATATATATATATATTTATATATATATATATATACGCGTTATTCGAAGGTCGTAGGTTCGATTCCTGCTCAAGGCTGGTTATTTTTTCACCCACATTTCTTTCTTCTTATCTACATTTCATTGGTTCTAATAACTTCCCCTGTACATTATTTGGCATTACTGTCTGTTAGATCTCATTAATAATGTGTCAAAACACAGAAAAACAAGCCCTTAGGTGTACACTTCTTTCCCTTAATTATTAACGATGGGTCTCGTTCTGGCAGACTTGGTGTCATTAGGCTGTACACTAGGGACTATTTATCAGCTGCCCACTCGTAATAAGTTCAAGTGCTACGTGACGCCACATACGCGCATAAAAGGGTGTTTCACACTCGTCACTTGGCTTAGAGATTGCACTGACTGACAGTCCTACTTCGAAATTCACATATAAACCCAAAGAAGTGGATGGAGGGAAGGCCGCTGTGATAGCTCAGCGGTTACAGCATCGAACGCGTTATTCGAAGGTCGTAGGTTCGAATCATGCTCTCGGCTGGTTGTTTTTCACCCACTTTTTTTTCTTCTTATTTACATTTTATTGGTTCTAATAACTTCCTCTGTACACTCTTTGGCATTACTGTCTGTAAATCTCATTAATATTGCTACGTGCCAGTGCATGGAGCTGAAGAAGACAAAGCAGATAGACTGGCGTGAGCTAATCTGTGTGGCTGGCGCTGCTCGCCTAACCGGCTGTAAATACATCGGTCACTACCCCTCTGAGTCAGTCTCCTTCCCGTAACATATTTGGTGGAGTTGTGTGATCCCCGTCCTCGCCACGGAACTTCGAAGCGGACGCTCCTTCGCGGCTTATAACATGACCACTCAAGACTCGGCTACATCCTCTCCAGTCGCTCCCCCTTTTGCCCGACCTGTCAACCCAGCGCCAGCAACAACTTTCGTGACGCTTCCCACGCTCAAAGACCCCGGCGTCTTCTCGGGCAGCAAGGGTTCCGACGTCGACCAGTGGCTACGCCTCTACGAACGTGTCAGCGCCACTTACAGGTGGGATCCCACTCTTATGCTCGCAAACGTCATCTTTTATCTCAACTCATACCCTCGTGTTTGGTTTGATAATCACGAGCATGCCACAACAAGCTGGGACAGCTTCAAGGCAAAGATCCGTGAGCTTTTTGGCAACATCTCTGGTCGTCATGATGCTGCGAAAAATGAGTTGTCGACTCACGCACAATCTTCCATGGAGCCTTACAACAGTTATATTCAGGCTGTCCTTTTGCTATGCCACCAAGCTTGCGAAAATATGTCTGAACCTGAAAAAGTTGCGCATATCCTAAAGGGTATCGCCGACGATGCCTTCAACTTGTTGGTATTCAACAATGTGTCATCTGTTGATGCGATCATTCAAGAATGCTGCCGGTTCCAAAAAGCTAAAAGCAGACGCATCTCCCACCAGTTCCAGCGCCTCCCGAACACCGCTGCGACGTCCTCGTGTCTCGACACATATCCACCAGACACCGGTGACAACTTGATGCGAATCGTCAGGCGGGAGCTTGAAGCGGCTGCTCCAGCTAAGGTGGGACCAACGTCTACTGACCCCTCTCCGCCATTTACGTTGCCTCTCATTCAAGCAGTCGTCCGGCAGAAAATCGCCAGCTTGGAAATTCACTCTATCTCACCACCTCCACGCACCGACTACCAGCCCCGATACACGCCTGCACGTCCCTTCCCGACCGGCTCTCCCTCAACGTTCCGTAATCGGTCCGCATGGCGAACACACGATGACAAGCCGATATGCTTCTTGTGTCACAGAATCGGGCACATTTTTCGCCATTGCACAAGTAGCTGGGGTCCCCCAGCACAACCGTGCTCTCGTCCCTTCTATACACGTCCTGCCTATCGCCATGAGACCAGCCGCGACCATTTTTCCCAGGAACCTACTTCCGAACACCACTAATCTCGCTCTCCATCCCCCCCCCCCAACGTCGCCAGTCTCGTTCTCCACAGCCCCGCCGACCATCTTCCCCGCCTTCCCACGAGATTCCCCGACGGAAAACTAAGCGTTGCAGCCTCGGAGGTGGCGCTGCATCGCTCAGACTGACCGAAAATCCTCTTTTGACGATACCGACGAAGCGGAACCTCATAGACGTACAAGTAGACGGCGTACATGTCACTGTTCTTGTCGAAACCGGCGCCCAACTTTCCGTGATGACGAGTGATTTTCGCCGCCAGCTCAAGAAGGTTCTCACACCTGCGAGCACTCAATTCGTCCGTGTTGCGGATGGCGGAATAGCATCTATCGTTTGAATGTGCTCCACTCGTGTGAGCATTGCGGATCGACACGCAATTGTTCTCTTCACCGTTCTTGATGAATGCCCCCACGACGTAATCTTAGGCCTCGACTTCCTGTCCGCGCATTCTGCCCTCATAGACTGTTCGACCAGTAGGCTCCGTCTACACTTGCCCGCAACACAACCTCTTACACAACGGCCACGTCGCCTGTGCACAACGGGACACGCGCACCTCCCTCCACAGACACTGACCTACATAGAGTTCGTCTCAATACCACCAGTTCCCGACGGTGACTATGTTCTGACGCCTATCACCGATGTCCTCATAAGCCGTGGCATTACATTACCACACACCATTCTGTCCGTCGCAGGAAAATCTACGTGCCTCCCAGTTGTCAACTTTAGCTTGACACCTCAAGTTTTGCCACAAGGGATCTCTTTGGCGTTGTTCTGCACCTTAGAAGACAATGCGGTAGATCTTTTCGCGATGGCCGCCCCTTCAGACCCCCACGCTCAACATCAAACTGCCACTTGCTCCGACAGCGCTATTCCTTCGATCATCGCTTCCAACTTGATGCCGCAGCAGACTAATGAGCTCCACCGGGTTCTGCTGTCCTACATCGACGTTTTTGACATCAGCGGCCGTCCGTTGGGAAAAGCTACCGGTATGAGCCACCGCATAAACACTGGTAATGCGCATCCTATTCACAGGCGTCCATATCGGGTGTCGGCAGCTGAGCGTGACATCATCCAAAATGAGGTCAACAAAATGCTCGCCAAGGATATCATTGAGCCATCCTGCAGTTCTTGGGCTTCTCCTGTAGTGCTAGTCCACAAGAAAGACGGTGCATGGCGTTTCTGCGTGGATTATCGACACCTAAACAAAATTACCAAAAAAGACGTCTACCCTCTGCCACGAATAGATGATGCGCTTGATTGCCTCTATGGGTCCCACTATTTTTCCTCCATAGACCTTTGTTCCGGCTACTGGCAGATAGAGGTAGGTGAAATGGACAATGAAAAGACGGCATTCGTCACCCCCGAAGACCTATATTAGTTCAAGGTCATGCCCTTCGGCCTTTGTAACGCTCCAGCCGCCTTCGAACGAATGGTGGATTCCATGCTCAGAGGGTTTAAATGGTCCACCTGTTTGTGCTACTTGGACGACGTCATCGTCTTTTCACCAACATTTGAAACTCACATAGAGCGCCCGTCGCGCTGGCCTGCAGCTCAACTCGTCCAAATGTCACTTTGGACGCCATCAAATCACAGTGCTTGGTCATTCAGTAGACGCCAACGGTGTACAACCAGACCCGGCAAAAATCAGCGCCGTCAAAAACTTTCCTGTACCACGATCTGCGAAAGATGTACGCAGCTTTATCGGACTATGCTCCTACTTCCGACGCTTCGTGAAAAATTTTGCGCACATAGCGAGGCCGCTTACGCAGCTCCTCAAGAAAGAAGTCCTGTTTTCATGGGGCTCCGAAGAAGCTTCTGCGTTCTCGACTCTCGTCGCTCTTCTCACTACCCCTCCGATTCTGGCACACTTCAACCCTGCTGTCCCTACGGAACTCTGTACAGACGCAAGTGGGCATGGCATTGGTGCAGTGCTGGCTTAGAAACAACATGGCCATGATTGCGTTATTGCATAGGCCAGCCGCCTCCTATCCAGCCCTGAACGTAACTATTCGATAACAGAGCGTGAGTGCTTGGCTCTTGTATGGGTGGTGGCGAAATTTCGACCTTGTCTATATGGACGCCCATTTTCGGTAGTTACCGACCACCACGCACTCTGCTGGCTCAACTCTCTGAAAGATTCATCAGGCCACCTTGGTCGCTGGGCTTTGCGCCTACAAGAGTTTTCCTATTCGGTGGCCTACAAATCTGGCCACCTACACCATGATGCCGATTGCCTCTCCCGGTACCCTGTCGATGATCCTGAAGACACTGACGAGCCCACGGAGATTTCTATCTTGTCAGTGTCCGACTTCCTTATTATTGGGGAAGAAGAGAAGCGTGATCCAGAGCTGCTTGACATCATCTGCCGTATGGAATCCTCCACAAATGATGCTTCCGTCCGCTACTTTGTCATTCAAAAGAGTGTGCTATACCATCGCAATTTCCGACCAGACGGGCCCGACCTTCTCATTGTTGTGCCTAAGCATTTGCGTCGCTGTGTTTTCACCGAACTTCACGACGCTCCCACGGCTGGACACCTTGGCGTATCCCGCACGTACGCGCGCGTCCGGCGCCGTTTTTTCTGGCCAGGCCTTGCTCGTTCGGTACGCCGATACGTTGCCACGTGTGACCTATGCCAGCGTCGTAAAATACCGTCGCTGCTACCCGCTGGCCATCTTCAACCAATTGACAAACCCGCGGAACCATTTTGCCGTGTTGGCTTAGACCTGCTTGGTCCATTTCCCACATCAACATTGGGAAACAAATAGATAGCCATTAATACAGACTGCGCTACACGCTACGCTATTGCGCGAGCTCTACCGACCAGCTGTGCAACCGACGTCACTGACTTCTTGTTACGGGACGCTATATTGTCGCAGTGCAACGCGAACAAAAGTTGACAGCAGCTTACGGCAGCGAAAAGAGCGCATTCAGCATCAGCTGTACAGCAAGATGCCTGCTTCGTTGTCGTCCCGAAAAACCACCTGACCCACTAGCTGGAATCCACAAAACACTCCTATCATCGTTCTTTTTCATATAAACACGTGTCACTTGCCACTCCTTATAAGAGCATCGCCCCGATGCTGATTCAGACCCACAGTATTTTTTTAACGTGCAGTCAGTCACTCACTTACGGCTTCATACGCGCTACATGAACAAGTTCAGGCTGGTGCTGGCGACGCCTCGGGCATTGGGGACTGTCGGAGACGACCTCGTAGGTGACGTAACTTAGCTGGCGCGATACTCGGTACGGCCCAAAATATCGCCTTAGCAGCTTCTCGGACAGTCCACGTTTTCGTACGGGTGTCCAAATCCACACGCTGTCACCGATTTTGTACGTTACAGTTCTATGGCGAGCATTGTAGCGGCCTGCATAGTAGTCTTGTCGGTGGTGAATCCGCATGCGGGCGAGCTGCCTAGCTTCTTGCGCGCGTTCAGTGAACACATCAGCGCCTGTGTCGGTAGCGTCCCACTCATGTGGCAACATCGCATCCAGCATAGTCCGTACCTCCCGTCCGTGAACCACGCTGAATGGAGTCATGCGAGTCGTCTCTTGTTTAGCCGTATTGTATGCGAACGTGATATAGGGTAAAATGTTGTCCCAATTCTCACGTTGGACATCCACGTACATCGGCAGCATGTCTTCAATCGTCTTGTTGAGGCGCTCCGTTAGTCCATTCGTTTGCGGGTGGTACGCAGTGGTCTTACGGTGAGTTGTTCCACTAAGCACCAGGACGTGGTCTAAAAGAGCAGCCGTAAATACTGTTCCGCGGTTTGTGATCACAATAGTCGGGGCACCGTGGCGTAGCACAATATTTTCTATGAAAAATCTCGCCACTTCGCCTGCGGTGCTCTTTTGGATAGCTTTTGTTTCGGCAAACTTGGTTAGGTAGTCTGTTGCGACTATAACCCAGCGGTTCCCTGCAGTAGAAGTAGGAAGGGGTCCCAAAATATTCATTCCTATCTGTTGAAACAGTGTACGTGGAACCTGAACTGGTTGCAGCAGACCGGCGGGTCTCTTTGCAGGTGACTTGCGTCACTGGCAATCGATGCAAGTGTGAATGTGGTGCTTGACGGCTGTTGTGAGTCGTGGCCAGTAGTATCCCTGCTGTACTCTTGCCAATGTGAGAGTGTAGCCTAAATGGCCAGACGTCGGCTCATTGTGACATGCTTGGTGCACTTCAATTCGAAGGGGTGCAGGATTATTGAGCAAATAGGAAGCTCCGATGGATGAAAAGTTTCTTTTGTAGAGGACGCCATTGCGTAAGCAAAACGACGATAATGTCCTTGCAAAGACTCTAGGTGCCCTCGAAAAACGTTCGTTCACGTAATTAATCAAATCAAGCAATTCAGGGTCACTTTGTTGTCGTTGGGCAATCGTGGACGCGTCGAGAAAACCAAGGAAGGCCATATCATCGTCGTCAGAAAGAGAAGCTGACTGTACTGGTGATCGAGACAGGCAGTCGGCGTCCGTATGGCGCTTCCCAGACTTGTGTATCACCGTCATATCCAACTCTTCTAACTTCAGACTCCACCGTGCTAATCGGCCGGTTGGATCTCCTAAATTAGTCAACCAACAGAGTGAATGATGGTCACTTCTAACTTTGAAAGGGCAAAATTTCTTAACTGCCCAGACCACGGTGAGGCATTTTTTCTCAGTTGTTGAATAATTGGCCTCAGCGCGTGTTAGCGTCCTGCTTGCGTAGGCGATCACTCGTTCCGTGTCTTCTTGCCACTGCACAAGAACAGCTCCGAGGCCTACATTGCTTGCGTCAGTGTGAAGCATTGTTGGCGCTTGCTCATCGAAGTGAGCAAACACTGGAGTTGTTTGAAGACGTTGGCGGAGTTCATTAAACGCTGCTTGCTGTTCGTGGTTTCACTCAAAGGTGGCGTCGTCTCTAGTGAGGCGAGTTAACGGCGACGCAATTCATGCGAATTCGGCGATGAACCGGCGATAGTAGGCGCATAGGCCCAGAAAGCGTCTGACAGCTTTCTTATCAGACGGTACTGGGAACTGTGCCACGGCCGCAAGTTTTTCGGGATGAGGCCGAACGCCGGTGCAGCTTACAACATGACCAAAAAACAGCAGTTCTTCAAAACAAAAGTGGCATTTCTCTGGTTTCAATGTGAGGCCTGTGGAGCGTATGGCTCGTAAAACAACTTCTAGCCTCTTGAGATGCTCGTGAAAAGTTGGGAAAAAGACTATGACGTCGTCTAAATAAACTAAACAGGTCTTCCATTTTAACCCTGAAAGTACAGTGTCCATGAGCCTTTGAAAAGTAGCGGGCGCAGAGCACAGACCGAAGGGTAGAACTTTAAATTTATATAGGCCATCCGGCGTCACAAAAGCGGCTTTTGCCCGATCTCTTGGATCTACCTCGATCTGCCAATATCCACTACTGAGGTCCATTGAAGAAAAGTAGTGAGCGTTTCGAAGCCTATCGAGAGAGTCATCAATACGTGGAAGCGGATACACATCTTTTTTAGTCTCTTGATTCAGCTTCTTGTAATCCACGCAAAAACGCAGGGTACCTTCCCTTTTCTTAACTAATACTAAAGGCGATGCCCACGGGCTCTGTGATGGCTCAATCAAGTCATCTTCAAGCATTTTAGCGATTTGTTGCTGTATCACTTCCCGTTCCTTTAGAGCCACACGATAAGGATTCTGGTGTATATGCCTTGCTGCGTCGTGGGTAATTATTCGATGCTTTGTTAGCGGCGTTCGACCGACCCGTGATGTCGATGAAAAGCAGTCCTGGAATTCAGCTAGCAGCTCAAGAAGTCTCGTTCGTTCGTCCCTTGACAACGTAGTACCAACGTCAAGATTAGGTACTGATTCTTCTTGAGGTGCTTCGTCTAGGACCGATAAACTGCCTTGGATTTCTGCAGTAGTGTCAAAGTAAGCGACGGCTGTACACTTCGGGAGATGTCGGCGCTCAGTACTGAAGTTAGTGAGCAGCAAGTTTGTGCGTCCAGCAGTGACAGTGACTAGACCTCGAGCAACTGAAATACCGTGGCTAAATATCAGCGAGCTTATTCGGTCAGCAATACCGTCGCCGTCAAACGGCTGATCCCCTGCCACCGAAACAAGCGTACACGATCCTGGCGGTACGACTACATCGTCATCCGCCAGACGCAAAGGCCCTGAACAAGACGTATGTCTCGGCTCTGAACAATCGACTAAAGTAGGGCTGTTGTTGCGAAACGTGATGACATTGTCAAGGATGTTGATGATGGCGCCATGTTATCTCAAGAAATTCATTCCGATAATCAGGTCTTTACAGCATGAAGCGAGAACGACGAACGTCGCCACAAAAGTAGAGCCACCGATGCCGAGCCTTGCTGTGCACATTTCGACAGGCATCAGTAATTGGCCGCCTGCCGTCCTTCAGTGAGGTCCCATCCATGCTGTCTTTACTTTCTTGAGGCGTACGGTAAGGTCATTACTGATAATAGAGAAGTCAGTCCCGGTGTCGACTAAAGCTTTGACTTACTGTCCATCCACAAGAACGCTAAGGCCTGGGGTCACAGTTTCGTCGGTATTACGTCTTGTCGGCTTTACAGCGTCCTGAGGTGGGAGTAATGGGGGATTTTTTTCTTCGTCTTGACAGCCTCTAACCTTAGCCCCTGAGGTCGCCGCCTTCAGTTTCCCCGGTGTCGGCTGGGTGACCTCGCTCCTCTGGAGTCGGCAAAAGTGCGGCGCTGCATCGAAGGTGACTAGGCAGGAGAAGGAGAGCGTGGTCGATGTCGGAAGACCGGCTCGTAATCAGTTATAGTATCGTTGTCATTGTTACGGCGGCCGTCGAGTGGGGGTTGAGGTACCGGACGTCCTTGAGAACCGACATCGCCACGGCGGGATACGTAGTCGTTGGCATGTCGAATGTCAAACCGTGGCCTAAGAGGGTTAGACGGATCGGCGCGGGGCCGGCAATAGCGGGCTATGTGGCCTACACCTGCGCAGTTGAAACAGAGTGGACGCCTGTCGACAGTGCGCCAGGTGTCTGTTCGGCGAAGCTCTGGTTGCCATGATGACTCCTCACGCGACGAAGGCCATGGCAGGCCAGAAGACGACTGGTCGTATGGGGGCTGGATGGGTGGGCGCCACGGTGTATCCCTCTGTGGTGGTGACCAAGGAACAGTTGCACGTGGTGGGTAGTATGAAGGCGGAGCGGGTGGGAAGCTTCGAAGGGCGGCGGCGTACGTCATGGGACGTTGTTCGGGGGCAGAATCAGCTGTCGAGAATGCTTGGCGGATTTCGTCACGGACGACTTGAGTGACAGATGCCATGGGTGTATCCACCACCGGAGACTACAGCCTTTGCTTTTCTTCACGAACAATCTCTCTAATCATGCCACGTAGGGAGCTATGACTGTCAAACGTCACAGCGGTGGCCTGAATTTGGGGGCTGCTGCACAAGCGGTCATATTGTCGGCAGCGTTGGTGAAGGGCCCGCTCGATAGACGACGCTTCTTTGATGAAGTTCTCTACAGTGCTTGGCGGGTTGCGCAGAAGTCCGGTGGACAGCTGCTCTTTCACGCCACGCGTGAGGTAGCGCAACTGCCTATCTTCGGTCATCTGCGGGTCAGCCCTCCGAAATAAACGTGTCATGTCTTCGGCGAACATGGCGACCGTTTCATTAGGTTTTTGGACCCTTAGTTCTAGTAGTTTGTGGGCGCGGTCACGTCTGTCGATATTGGCAAAAGTTTCAACCATCTTCTGGTGAAAGTCGGTCCATGTGGACAGGTTGCCTTCTCTGTTCTCGTACCAAGTACGAGCGCTGTTATCGAGATAGAAGTAGGCCCGGCCGAGCTTTTCCAGAGCCGACCACTGGTTGATCTTTGCAACACGGTCATAGTGGTCTATCCAGTCTTCTACATCTTCGTGAGCGCCACCACACAAGCGTTTAGGCTCCAGCGATTGAAAAAAACGTTACCTGGGATGGAGCGGGAGGACTGGTGCCGAGAAGTACAGGCTGAGGGCTGGTGTTAGCCATTTCTAGATGTCTGGTAGAGGTTTTCTACGAGGGGTTGCAGTCTGGAAGAATACCTCGTAGCCGACGACTGAATCGATGGACAGGGGTTGCAGTAGGCACGTCCGGGCTGGATGAACGGCTCCCACTAGGAGTGTGAAGCATCGGCAGCGTCGCGGCCCAGCTCCTCCACCAGTGTCGCAGTGCAACGCGAACAAAAGATGACAACAGCTTACGGCAGCGAAAAGAGTGTATTCAGGATCAGCTGTACAACAAGATGCCTGCTTCGTTGTCGTCCCGGAAAACCACCTGACCCACTAGCTGGAATCTACAAAACATTCCTATCATCGTTCTTTTTCATATGAACACGTGTCAATATTGATTCACGGTGCTCCGAGACAGCTTCTCACAGACACTGGCCGTACATTTCTATCCTAAGTAATCGCGGACATTCTGCGTTCTTGTTCCACGCAACACACACTGACAACGCTTACCACCCTAAAAGAAACGGCCTCACGGAACGATTTAACCGCACTTTAACAAATATGCTCGCTATGTACGTGTCGCCCGACCACCGAGACTGGGACCTTGCCTTACCCTACGCAACTTTCGCGTATAATTCATCCCGTCACGACACAGCGGGCTTTTCGCTGTTCTACTTATTGTACAAAAGAGAGCGGACTTTACCACTGGACACAGTCATCTCAGCTCACACCTCGTCCACCAGCGAGTATGCCCGCGACGCGATCGCGCGAGCCGATCATGCCCGTCAGCTCGCTCGCGCTCGGCTGATGGCGTCACAAACCAACCAATGCGGTCGGTACGATGCGGAACATAGAGACGTACATTTCGCTCCCGGTACCCTCGTTTTACTCTGGTCCCCTCATCGTTGGCTGGGCCTATCCGAAAAACTTCTGTCTCAATACATGGGACCCTACCGTATATTGCGTCAAGTAGCACTTGTCACCTACGAGATCAGCCCCATCTGTCCATCATCATCTACTATGCGGCCCAGTGATATCGTACAAGTCTCGCGGATCAAACCCTACATTAATGCGTCAGATAACGACCTTTCAAGCACCGGGACGGTGCCTCCGCCGCCGAGGGTCATGCTACGTGCCAGTGCATGGAGCTGAAGAAGACAAAGTAGATAGACTGGCGCGAGCTAATCTGTGTGGCTGGCGCTGCTCGCCTAACCGGCTGTAAATACATCGGTGACTACCCCTCCGAGTCAGTCTCCTTCCCGTAAGAATATTGTGTCAAAACACAGAAAAATGAGCCCTTAGGTATACACTTCTTTCCCCTATTCATTAATGAGGGTCTCGTACTGGCAGAGTTGGTGTCATTATGTTGTATATGAGAGACTATTAATCAGCTGCCCACTCGTAATACGTTCCCGTGCTACGTGACGCCACATATGCGAATAAAAGAGTGTTTCACACTCGTCGCTTGGCTTATAGGTGGCGCTGACTGACACTCCTACTTCTAAATTCACATATAAGCCCAAAAAAGTGGATTGAGGAAAAGCCGCTGTGACAGCTCAGTGGTTAGAGCATTGAACGCGTTATTCGAAGGTCGTAGGTTCGATTCCTGCTCACGGCTGGTTATTTTTTCACCCACTTTTCTTTCTTCTTATTTACATTCCATTGGTTCCAATAACTCCCCCTGTACATTCTTTGGCATTACTGTCTGTTATAATTCATTAATATTGTGTCAAAACACAGAAAACGAGCCCTTAGGCATACAATTCTTTCCCTTATTCGTTAACGAGGGTCTCGTACTGGCAGACTTGGTGTCATTAGATTGTATACGAGAAACAATTGATCAGCTGCCCGCTCGTGATAAGTTCACGTGGTACGTCACGCCACATATGCGCATAAAAGAGTGTTTCACACTCGTCGCTTGGCTTATAGATGGCGCTGACTGACACTCCTACTTCTAAATTCACATATAAACCCAAAAAGTGGATGGAGGGAAGGCCGCTGTGATAGCTCAGTGGTTAGCTCAGTGATAGCTCAGTGGTTAGAGGAGAGAGAAGACGAAGTTTTTTCTGAGTGGAACGCTGGTTTCAGTCTCTGTTATTTTTTCTCGTTTTCTTTGGTGCTTGTGGAAGACGCCGCTCTTCTGCCTACGGAAATAGACGTAGAATCACCAGGGCCTACACCCATACGTTCCACGTCGTCTGTGGCTATTCTAAGAAAGCACTACAGCCACCCATTTGACGTCGACAGAGAGGACACGCTGATATACTCTACGGCCAGTGATGAGAGCTCCGATGAAAGTGACTTTGTGCCCGTGGCAAGACACAAGGCGAAGAGGAGGCTGCTTACGGCATCTCCTTCTCAAAGTAAGGTTACCACGAATATTTAGAAGCCACCGGTCCACACTATTGTGTTTGTCCCGCTGAATGCCGCTGACAGCAAGAACCCACCTAATGGCCAGGTCACGTCTATGTCACTTGAGGTGCTCGTTCCGGGACAAATAACAGACGCGAGAATCAATGGCCGCAAGAACGTTCTGGAGATAGACGTTACGCAACCTACTGCTCTCGACGTATTGACCAAGGTGAATGTGCTGGGGAACATCAACGTACGTTCTTTCATACCAGATGGCAAGGACTCTAGGGCAGGCGTTATCTACGACGTCGACACTTCTATCAGCGATATTCATTTTCCTCTCTAATCAAACCAGTGACGGAAGCTACTATAATCTTCCAACCCCGCCGTCTCGGGAACTTAGGATGCGTGAAACTAGTTTTCAAGGGTGACAGCCTCCCAAGTCAAGTGAGAGTTGGTCATTTTCGACACATAGTACGGCCGTTCGTACCAAAACCTTTTCAGTGTCGAAAGTTCTGTAAAATAGGACACGTGAGTGCTGTTTGCACAAGTTCCGCTGTGTGCTCCCGATGCACGGAGTCGCACAACACGGAAGCCTGCCAGGCAGAATATCGCAAATGCGGCAATTGCCAAGGTCCTCAAGAGGCGTCATCAAAGCAGTTCCCAAATGTGAAGAAGGAGATGCAAGTGCTGAGGCAGATGGCCAGAGACGGTTCCACCCACATGGAGGCTGCCGCCAAAGTGCGACGTCGGCGTTCGCGCCATGGTAGAGCTCCTAGGACATCCTCTGCCAAGGCCAGGGATACACCGCTACCCCATATCACGCACTCACTACCACAAGCATCAACAAGTGCCAACAACAAGCATCCTCAGAAAGACGCAAAAAACATTGACCCTGACGCGTGGCCAGCGCTGCCGTCAGTGACACCGCCAGTAGAGCCGCAGCATCGCCCGCTGAAAACTACTTCAGAGCGAGTAAGTCATGGAAGTCAAGATAACGAAATAATAGACGTGATTAAGACCCTCATGAAGACAATTCGAGTACTCTTGAATATTATTCAGACTCCGGCTGCCCACAGTGCTCTCCAAATATTGGACGCTTTGAATCCGGTGCTATCAAATCTAGAGAAGCACCATGGCTCTTTCTCTGCAGCCCTTTCGTAAACAAGTGAAACAGGCATCAATTTTCCAATGGAATGCCCGAGGTCCTAAACCCCACATTTCGAATTTTCGACAATATGTTTTCAAGAATCAGTTACCAATTATTGTAATTTGTGAACCACGCCTTCACAATGCTATACGACTTTCTAAATACGAGGATTTCAGATCTTCAACCCGTAACGAAACCAGTAAAGTCATTGTTTACATCACGTGCCAACTCACATATATTGAGCATCCAGTAACACCGGACGACAGCAACCAATACGTGTACCTGACAGTTAAGCGTAAGAACTTGAACTTCACGCTGGTGGCAGTATATATTTCGCCTTCAGGCCGCTTCGACCCAGCAAGATTAAGCGCCATTATATCAGCGACACCTGAGTCAGGATTATTACCGGTGACTTTAACGCTGATCACCCCCTGTGGGGAAGCCAGAAGATGAACCGTCGGGGAATAGATGTGTCTTCCTTTGCATCTGACCACGAACCACATTGTTTAAATGACGGCACTCCCACGTTTTTACGGGGTCTGACATATAGTAGCTGTCTCGACCTAACTTTTGTGTCAAGTAGCCCAAGTACCAAGGTGCAAAGGTTTGCGGACAATGCAACGGATGGCAGTGACCACACCCACCTATATAACGATCAAGGGGCTAAGCAAGTCGCAAATCGCGCCCGCTTCACGGATAGACTGGTAAAAGTACAGATCATCGACAGAGAAGCAATGCGAAAGAAACTAAGAAGGTTCTCTTGAAAGCCTAGAAGGTATAATGAAGGCCGCTATCCAAAAGGCAACGTTTAATTGTGGAACTTTTGCCAGATTTTTGAAAATATGAGGTGGAGTTGAAGTGACTTCGCGCCATCCGTCGTCGCGCCAAACGAAGTTATAGGCGCACGAAATCTATCTACGATTTGAGGGAAGCGAGACGTCTACAAAAGAAGATTCAACGTCAAATCAATGCACTTCAGTCGCTACGATGGAAGTAACTATTCGAGTCACTTGATCCCTACAAAGCTTTTTCGCAAATATGAAGAATAATCCGCGGCCTACGAACATAGCCACAACAGCATCGTCCGTTAAAATTCCTTGCTTTCTACCAAGGCTGGCGTGAAATCAATGTAGCGGAAGACTTCTGCGCCAGGATTGCAAACAAGGGGTCTGGGTTCAACATGAGTAACCTACAAAACTCACCGGTGTCCAGAGACATTCGGATGGACAATATGTTTTCTCTAGAGCAGCTTCAGGCAGCATTGGCAGCGTGCAAGCGCTCGTCATCGCCTGGACCCGATGGAGTCACTTACGTGGCCCTTGCTAACTTGGGACGAACAGCTCGGCGTGCCCTTCTAGCTGTATACAATGACTCTTGGAGCAACAGTTTGGTTCCTCCTTCGTGGAAGTGCAGCCGCCTTGCGCCGCTGCTCAAACCAGGCAAATCGACTCTGGACATGGCCTCCTATCGCCCCGTCGCGCTTGCTAGCTGTTTTGGAAAGGTGATGGAAAGAATGGTGCTGACTCGCTTGGAGTGGTACTTGGAACATAACAATATATACCCCGATGCTTTGACCGGCTTTCGACGTGGACGGTCTTCCATAGACATTGTTGTTGATCTTGTCACATCTGTGCAGCAGCAGAAAAGCCTAAAGAGATTATCAGTGGCACTTTTCTTGGATATTAAGGCTACATACGACAATGTACTACATGAAACCATCCTGGATGCCTTGGGCAGCATTGGATTGGGAGGCCGCGTTTAACAATAGATCTACAGCTATTTGAAGGACAGAAGCTTCCTCGTTCAGACAGGAGATGGCACAACAAGGCAACATCATACTTATCACGGCGTATCTGAACGTGGGGTCCTAAGCCCCATACTTTTCAACCTTGCGCTCATCGGCCTCGTTGACGTCCTGCCACACTCCGTACATCTGTCGTTATACGTGGACGACATCTGCATCTGGGCATCAGGGGTCACGCGTCTACACGTACGAGCTAGGCTTCGGACAGTGGCTACACTGATGTCAAACTACCTTCAAGGACGAAGACTGGAGCTGTCATCTGAGAATTGCTCACTGGTTGCGTTTACGCGCAAGCCAATGACGCCGTACCGCATCAGAATTAATAGACACACAATCAGCTATTAAAAGACTCACCGTTTCTTGGGATTAATAATGGATCGTGATTTGTCTTTGAGCCCTCATATCGCTTACATGAAGAAGGAACTGACCACGATCACACACGTCCTAAGGTTTCTTGCGGAAAAATCATGGGGTGCATCGGTACGAGCCATGCTTCAACTGTATGCTGCACTTTTTCTGGGCTTCATGCGCTACAGCCTACCTGTGCTTCGCAAGGCCCGTACACGTCCTCCAGTCATTACAAGCTCAAGTACTGAGAATATGCCTCGGGCTGCCGAGATGCGCATCCTCAGCAGCGACTGTCGCAATCGCTCATGAACATCCTATCACAACCTACATTCGTGTCGATGCTTTAAGAACGCACATAAAACATACCACCCGGATTCAATCGCATCACCTCGCCTCCCTTTCAACTTCCAGGCCACGCTCTGCGTTCTGCTCTGTTATTGCCCCACATCGCACGGTGATTCCCATGAACTTCACGCACGCAGCAAGACCGTCGTTACCATTGAGGTGTCTACATCCACTGGAAGCCCTGATAACCATCCCCGGAATGCAAACGAAGAAACATTTGTCAAACTTGGCCCTGAAACAAACAACATTACTCTTTCTGCATGAGAAACACAGTGGACGCATTCACATTTACAAGGATGGGTCGGTCAATTCAACAACTTCCACAGGCGCAGTGGTAATTCCGGAGAAATCCATCACCATAAAGTTCAGGACCTCGCATCTGACATCATGCACGGCGGCAGAACTCACCACCATTCGTGCCGCTCTGGAGTTCCTAGTTGAAGAACCGCGACAGACATGATCAATATTCTCCGACTCCAAAGCAGCTCTCCAGGGCATTGCCTCGCCATATTGTCGTTGACAAAACGAACAGTTATTTGCTGAAATACGACTGCTTCATCACCGGGCTATAGAGAAACAACATGACATAGCGTATCAATGGATACAGGCCACTGCAGCATTGATGGAAACGACCGTGCAGATGAAGCAGCCCGAACTGCTCATCATGATGTCCCTTGTGTAGCTATACCATTATCAAGAACGGACGCCGTTGCAGGCTTCGATCACTTGCACGAGAACTGACACTCGCTCAGTCGAATTCACCGGCATTCACCAACGTCCGCCTCCATAATTTGGACCCACACCTACAGCTCCGTCTTCCATCAGGATTAACCAGAGCAGAGGAGACACTTTTGTGCCGTCTGTGGATTGGGGTGGCCTTTACGAATGCTTCTTCTTTTCGAATCGGATTGGCCAGCAGCCCGACATGTGAAAACTGTGGCTGCGCAGAAACTTTTTCCCATCTTCTCTGCGAGTGTCCTCGCTTCAGCGTGTTAAGAAAAGAACTGTCGAAAGCTTTAGATAAAATAGACAATCGCCAATTGTCGGAAGGAAGGGTATTAGGACACTGGTCGAGACCGTCCTCTGCACGCAAGGCATTAAGAGCGTTGTTGCGCTTCCTGCGGGCAAGTGGTCTTAGAGACAGACTGTAAACAGCGTCGTGGGTCGTCTGCTGACCTTCTGACTCCTTTTTTTTCAACGTCACTTTTTTCTCATCCTATATCTCCCTTACCCCGTTCCCCAGTACAGGGTAGCCAGCCGGTCTGAGAACTGACTAACCTCCCTGTCCTTCCTCATTGATTCCTCCTCCTCCTCTTGAGTGATTAAAGCATCGAACGCGTTATATGAAAGTCGTAGCTTCGATTCCTGCACACGGCTGGTTATTTTTTCACCCACTTTTTTTTCTTCTTATTTACATTCCATTGGCTCTAATAACTTCCCCGGTACATTCTTTGGCCTTACTGTCTGTTAGATCTCGTTAATATTGTGTCAAAACACAAAAAAAGAAGTGTATACTTAAGTATACACTGCTTTCTCTTATTCATTAACGAGGGTCTCGTACTGGCAGACTTGGCGTCATTAGGTTGTATACGAGGGACTATTAATCAGCTGCCCGCTCGTAATAGGTTCGCGTGCTACGTGGTGCCACATATGCGCATAAAAGAGTGTTTCACACTCGTCGCTTGGCTTATAGATGGCGCTGTCTGACACTCCTATTTCTAAATTTAAATATAAACCCCAAAAAACAGTGGATGGAGGGAAGGCTGCTGTTATAGCTCAGTAGTTAGAGCATCGAACGCGTTATTCGAAGGTCGTAAGTTCGATTCCTGCTAACGGCAGGTTATTTTTTCACGCACTTTTCGTTCTTCTTATTTACATTCCTTTGGTTCTAATAACTTCCCCTGTACATTCTTTGGCATTACTGTCTGTTAGATCTTATTATTATTGTCTGGACTAAGTGCGCGGCTATGAAATGTGTCTCAGCCAGAAATACCACTACATACTCGCCTCTATAGCTCACCATCGGCATCCATTAATATTTCATTTCCCCTTTCCCTTCCCCCAGTGTTGAGTAGCAGGCTAGAGCAAGCTATCGCTCAGGCCGACCTGTCTGCCTTTCTGTATATAAACTTACCTCCTCTTCCTCCTCCATAATATTGTGTCAAAACACAGAAAAAAGGGCCTGAGGTATACACTTCTGTCCCTTATTTATTAACGAGGGTCTCGTACTGGCAGACTTGGTGTCATTAGGTTGTATACGAGGGACTATTATTCAGCTGCCTGCTCGTAATAAGTTCACGTGCTACGTGACGCCACATATGCGCATAAATAAATGTTTCACACTCGTTTCTCGGCTTATAGATGGCGCTGACTGACACTCCTACTTCTAAATTCACACATAAGCCTGAAAACGTGGATGGAGGGAAGGCCGCTGTGATAGGTCAGTGGTTAGAGCATCGAATGCATTATTCGAAGGTCGTAGGTTTGATTCCTGCTCACGGCTGGTTATTTTTTCACCAACTTTTCTTTCTTCTTATTTACAATTCATTGGTTCTAATAACTTCCCGTGCACACTCTCTGGCATTACTGTCTGTTAGATTTCTTTATTATTATGTCTAAACACAGAAAAACGAGCCCTTAGGTATACACTTCTTTCCTTTATTCATTAACGAGTGTCTCGTACTGGCAGACTTGGTGTCATTAGGCTGTATACTAGGGACTATTTATCAGCTGCCCACTCGTAATAAGTTCAAGTGCTACGTGACGCCACATACGCGCATAAAAGGGTGTTTCACACTCGTCACTTGGCTTAGAGATTGCGCTGACTGACAGTCCTACTTCGAAATTCACATATAAACCCAAAAAAGTGGATTGAGGGAAGGCCGCTGTGATAGCTCAGCGGTTACAGCATCGAACGCGTTATTCGAAGGTCGTAGGTTCGAATCGTGCTCTCGGCTGGTTATTTTTCACCCACTTTTTTTTTCTTCTTATTTACATTTGATTGGTTCTAATAACTTCCTCTGTACACTCTTTGGCATTACTGGCTGTTCGATCTCATTAATATTGTGTAAAAACACAGAAAAACGAGCTCTTAGGTATACACTTATTTCCCTTATTCATTAACGAAAGTCTCGTACTGGCATACTTGGTGTCTTTAGGTTGTATACGAGAGACTATTAATCAGCTGCCCGCTTGGAATAGGTTCACGTGCTACGGGACGCCACATATGCACATAAATGAGTGTTTCACACTCGTCGCTTGGCTCATAGGTGGCGCTGACTGACACTCCTACTTCTAAATTCACATATTGTCACGGGGTCGTGACGTGGCCGAAGACAGGAGACTTCGGGTTCGGATTTAACTGTTTATGTGGGCGAACCTGTGCCCGGTAAACGGAAAGTCCAATTACAGCAGTAGTCTTGCACAGATAGCAGTCTCGGACTGATAGCGGCGAACGGAGCGTCGGCCTTCTATCAACAACTGACAAGCGGCGAAGCGCGTCGGCATTTATACTCTTGCTGTCGAATGTTCTAGCGTTATCGCTAGCGGTGGCGTAGGTTCCAGAACAATCTGTACCGTTCGCACAGTGGACGTGCTCTTATCGAAATGATCTACTACAGTCTGGAACCTTCTCGAAAACTGCAGTTTTGTGCTGAGAGAAACTGCAGTTTTGCGCTGCGGTTTGCGCTGAGAATCGTGTGGTGTTTTGGGACGATAACAAAAACTTGGGAAATGGAAAGTGGCATTGCCCCCCTCTGAAAAAAGGCATCGTCCCGATGCTTTAAATAAAGATTAAGGTCCAATAATAATGCAAGAAAGTACAATCCATAAATTACGATACAACAATTATACAAAAACACTGTTTCAGTTTGTTAACGTGCATTGAACGGCTTGAGGCGCGCGACATGTACGACTTCAGGTCGCGATCTGCGTCGTTGAGACTTCGGGATGCCGTCGGGGACAACCTTGTTATCAAGTGGGCAGAGACGTCGAACCACCATGTACGGTCCGAAGTACCGTCGCAGAAGCTTTTCACTTAGTCCACGTCGGCGTATCGGCGTCTACACCCAAACACGTTCACCGGGCTGGTATTCCACGAAGCGTCGTCGAAGGTTGTAACGGTGGCTGTCGGTCATCTGTTGATTCTTAATACGGACACCCGCAAGTTGTTGGGCTTCTTCGGCGCGTTGAAGATACTCGCTCACATCGAGGTTTTCTTCGTGGGTGACGTTGGGTAACATGGCCTCGAGCGTCGTTGCCGGGCTCCTTCCGTAAACCAATTTGTATGGAGATATCTGCGTCGTCTCCTGCACCGCCGTGTTGTATGCGAAGGTAACATACAGAAGAATGGCGTCGCACGTCTTGTGTTCGACATCGACGTACATTAACAGCATGTCGGCGATTGTCTTGTTAAGCCGCCGCTCGGTGAGGCCGTTGGTCTGTGGGTGGTACGCTGTCGTCCGGTGGTGGTTTGTTTGGCTGTATGCCAATATCGCTTGAGTTAAGTCGGCAGTGAATGCCGTTCCTCTGTCTGTGATAAGGACCTCCGGGGCACCGTGCCGTTGGACGATATTTTCGACGAACAACTTAGGTACCTCGGATGCACTGCCTTTTGGCAGGGCTTTTGTTTCGGCGTAGTGGGTGAGGTAGTCGGTAGCTACCACGATCCACTTGTTTCCGAAAGCCGACGTCGGGAATGGCCCCAGTAGGTCCATACCAATCTGCTGGAAACGTCGGCAAAGTGGATCAATTGGCTGCAGAATTCCCGCTGGCCTTGTCGGCGGTGTCTTGCTTCGCTGACAGTCCCGGCATGTCCTCACATAACGAGTGACGTCGGCGGTACGACGTGGCCAGTAGTACCTTGCTTGTATCCTCGCGAGCGTGCAAGAAACACCGAGGTGCCCTGCCGTCGGATCGTTGTGCAGGGTCTGCAGGAGTTTTGGTCGCAGAGCTGAAGGCACCACAAGGAGGCACTTAGCTCGAAGCGGTGGAAAGTTTTTCTTTTGTAGAAGACCGTTTCGTAGAAAGAACGACGCAAGTGTGCGCTTGAATACCTTCGGGACTTCGGCAGTCCTGCCTTCGAGGTATTCAGGGCCTTAAGTTCCGGGTCGGCCCGCCGTCGTTCAGCGAAGTCGTCGGTAGTTATGGTTCCCAAGAAGTATTCGTCATCCGGGTCGTCGGGTAGCGGTTAGTCGACAGGCGCACGAGAAAGACAGTTGGCGTCGAAGAGTTTTTTGCCGGACTTGTAAATGACAGTAATGTCATACTCTTGAAGTCTCAGGCTCCATCGTGCGAGGCGACCTGAAGGGTCCTTTAAGGTGGCTAGCCAACACAAGGCGTGGTGGTCGCTCACAACTTTGAAGGGCCTGCCGTAGAGGTAGGGGCGAAATTTCGACGTAGCCCAGATGATGGCGAGGCACTCCTTTTTTGTTGTGGAATAATTTGCTTCTGCTTTGGATAGCGATTGGCTGGCGTAACTAATAACCATTTCAAGTCTGTCAGCCCTCTGCACAAGAATGGCGCCAAGACCTAGGCTGCTTGCGTCAGTATGTATTTCTGTCTCGGTGAATTCGTCAAAATGTGCAAGTAACGGAGGCGTCTGGAGGCGATGTTTAAGCTCCTGGAAAGCGTGTTCCTGTGACGTTTTCCACTTGAACTCCACGTCGGTCTTGGTAAGGTTAGTGAGAGGATCGGCGATGTGGGTGAAGTTTTTCACGAACAGCCTATAATAGGCGCACAGGCCCAGAAATCGGCGCACGGCCTTCTTGTCAGTGGGCGGCGGGAAGTCGGCGATGGCGGCTGTTTTCCGTGGATCAGGACGAACTCCAGACTTGCTGATAACGTGTCCAGAAACAAGAGCTCCTCATACGCAAATCTGCACTTTTCTGGCTTCAGTGCGAGTCCGGACGTCTTGATGGCTTGAAGTACAGCTTCAAGGCGCCGAAGATGCTCGTCTAAACTCGAGGAAAAGACAACGACGTCGTCTAAGTACACAAGGCAAGTCTGCCACTTCAATCCTGCCAGTACTGTATCCATAACGTGTTTAAAAGTTGCAGGCGCTGAGCAAAGGCCGAAAGGCATCACCTTGAACTCGAAGAGGCCGTCCGGTGTTATAAACGCCGTCTTCTCTCGGTCTCTTTCGTCGACTTCGATTTGCCAATAGCCAGTCTTGAGGTTCATTGACGAAAAGTACTTGGCGTTATGGAGCCGATCAAGTGCGTCGTCTATTCTAGGGAGAAGATACACGTCCTTTCTTGTGATTTTGTTCAGGCGGTGGTAATCGACGCAGAAACATAGGGTCCCATCCTTTTTCTTTACTAACACCACGGGGGATTTCCATGGACTCTTGGAAGGCAGGATAATGTTATCCCGCAGCATTTCATCAACTTGTCTCTTCATGGCCTCACGTTCTCGCGTCGAAACCCTGTACAGACTCTGACGGAGTGGTCTGGCATTTTCTTCGGTTCTGATGCCATGTTTTGTGATTGGGGTCTGCCAAATTTTCGATGACGACGAAAAGCAATCTTTGTATTGCAGGAGCAGGGCCTTGAGCTGTTCTTGCTTATCGTTCGGAAGTCTGAGATTGACGTCGAAAGCTATGGGAGGGGCTTGGTTCATCTGAGCAGGTTCCGCAGAATCGGCGAGGGCCAAAGCACTGGTGGCTTCGACAATTTCTTCGATGTATGCGACCTTTGTTCCTTTGTTCACATGTTTGTACTCATTGCTGAAATTTGTGAGCATAACCATTGCTTTGCTTCCCCGCAGCTCTGCGATTCCTCTTGCGACGCAATTATTTCGGGTGACCAACAGATGCTTACTGCCTTCAATGACACCTTCCAAGTGAGGTGATTTAGGAGTGCCGACTGAAATAATGACGCTTGAGCGAGGCGGAATGGTGACTAGTTCTTCCAGCACATTCAAGGCATGGTGTCCTGACGGCGTTCGCGGTGGTAGTGCTTCTTCTGTAGATAACGTTATCGACTTTGTTTTTAGGTTGATGACAGCACCATGGAGGCATAAGAAGCCCATGCCAAGGATGACATCTCTCGAGCAACGCTGTAGGACTACGAAGTCTGTAGGATAAATACGGCCGTTAATGGTGACTCTCGCTGTGCAGATTCCTGCAGGCGTTACGAGATGGCCTCTGGCTGTGCAGATTTCAGGGTCTTTCCATGCTGTCCTAGCTTTCTTTAACTTCGCGGCGAACGACCCACTGATGACAGAATAGTCGGCTCCAGTGTCGACGAGAGCGGTCACACTGTAGCCGTCGATAAGAACGTCGATGTCGCTAGTTCGCCGTCACGCATTACAGTTAGGGCGTGGCGTCGGGTCACGGCTGCGTCGGCTTGTTTCGCTGCTTCTATGTTGCGCCGTGAGGCCACCTCCGGTAAGTGAGCTTTCGCCGCCAGGGCTTTGCCTGGTTGGCATTGTGTTCGGAAAGCTCCGTCGCGGCGTCGTCGTAATCGGAGGATCTTCGGTAGTTCGTCGCACAGCAACCGCACCTCCACCGGTTGCTGCCCTTAGTTTCCCGGATATGGGCTAGGAGACCGGCCCCGCGTGGGGTCGGAGTACTGCAGGGGGTGCGGTGACATGCGGCGGCTGGGCGACGGTGAACTGGAAGGACTTCGGGGTGTCCATTGAGTTCCTGTCAGGTAGTCGGCGATGTCACGTGGCCGTTCCCCTGGCTGCGGACGTGGTGCATCGACGACGAAGCCACGCAGTCCCATCTGCCGGTACTGGCAACGGCGGTGAGTGTGCCCGGCCTCGCCGCAGTGGTAGCACAGCGGGCGGTGGTCAGGGGTGCGCCAAACGTCAGTTTTCCTCGGCGCACTGCGCTGGCCCGCTGGTGAACGGTAGGTCGTCGGTGGGGGTGGTGGCGGCGGTGGTGTCTGGTGACGGAAATGCGACGGGGCGGCGTTTTGGCGTGGACGGGTGTATCGTTTAGCTCAGAGACAAGACGACGATGAACACTTGGCTGGGCCTCGCCATGACGAAAGACCCCTGGCCGTTTATTTGCTGGGCTTAAGTAGCCGCGCTCACAGCGGGGAAGGGGGAAAGAAAGAAAAGGAAGGAACGTAAAGCGTGTGAAACGGTGGAGAGGAGGAGAAGACGATATCGCCTAGGGCGAATGCTGATAGCAGATAGCCCGGTCTGTTACATCTTCTCTTCACACATTTTCAAAACACTGATTTCTTTTGCACTCATTTACTTGATGGAAGGATGGCCCGTAGTGAAGGCGCTTCGGTTCGCTGCGCTGGCGTCCGGACCTGCACAGGCCAGCCAGTGGGCTTCCTGGAGTGTCTGGAGAAATGGTGGCGCTATAATCTTCTTCTGGCTGAGCTGGTTGCACCTGGTGACACCCTAGTGGGTTGTCCGGCATGATGTTGCCGTGGTGTCCATCACTGAACTTCGTCGGGGGCCTCGCGTCGGGGTTCGGATTACCCTCGGGGCTGACCTTGTCGTTGAAGTTTTCGTCCGTTCGCAGCAAGTGCTGTCGGTTCCGTCTCAGGAGCCCATGGTCTTCTGTTTTTACCACGTATGATCGTGGTGCAGTCTCTCGTACCACTTTTGCTCGGCGTGACCAGCTTCCATGTTTGATCCGGACCACATTTCCGGCTTCCAAGGGTGGTAGTGGCCTGCCTCGGGAAGACTGTCGCTGTTTCCATACGGGTATGCCTCCGTCGACGTTGTATTCTGGAAGAGTGGCGTGCAGGCGACGACCTTGCTGTAGTTCTCCGGGTGAGTGACCGCTGTCAAGGGGAGAAGATTGATAAGCCAACAGACCAAGCCATACATCACCCCGGGACTCGTGGGTTTTCTTTAGAATACGCTTTACGATCTGTACCCCCTTTTCAGCTAAGCCATTTGATCGTGGGAACTCTGGACTTGAGGTGATATGCTCGAAGTCATATCGGCGCACAAAGGACGCGAACTCTCGCGAGGCAAATTGAGGCCCGTTGTCGGTGCAAACTTGGTTGGGAACGCCGTATCGCGAGAAGATAGCAGATATCTTGTCGATTACTTCCGCCGCCTGGTACCTCTGAGTTTCTCGACGTCAGGAAAGTTAGAATGGGCATCAAACACAACTACGTAGTGTTCTCCAGCGATTGTAAATAGGTCTATGCCTACGCGATGCCACGGTCGGTCGGGTGTTGGCTGTAGCAGGAGGGGTTCACTCGGTTGACTGTATGCGTACTTTCGACATACGCTGCACGTTCGCGCTCGTCGCTCAATGTCACTGCTCATTCCCGGCCTGAAAACCAGTCTACGGGCTCTAGCTTTGCATTTGTTCATACCTAAGTGGCCTTCGTGAATTCGCTCAATTTCCGCACGCATTGATTTAGGCACCACAACTTTGCAACCCTTTAGCACCACTCCATTGACCACGGATAGCTCTTCCGCATACGGTTTCAGTACACCGTCTATTGCCATGCCATCTTCCATTTGTTTCATGGTGCGGCTGAGAAGCGGATCTTCGCGGGTTTCCTTCTGCAGCCGCAACATAGTCGCTTTGCTTATGATGCTGGTGACTACTTGCGTTGTGTGGACGTCCACGTCCTCGACTTGGTCGCCTCCGCCAGTTGGTAGTGCAGCCCGAGGCAGCAGGTCTGCGAGTAACAGGTCCCTACCAGGTAAAAACTGCAAAAAAATCATATTTCATAAGACGGATGAAAAACCGCTGTATCCTGGGTGGCATATCTGCAATGTTCTTTTCGGCAATCGCAAGTAATGGCCTGTGATCAGTTTCTATCGTAATGCTTCGTCCATACACGAACTGATGAAATTTTTCACAAGCGAAAACAATTGCCAGTGTTTCCTTTTCTATCTGGGCGTATCGCTCTTCACTCGGCGTCAGCGCTCTTGAGGCGTAGGTCACTGGGCGCCAGTCATCCCCGTGTCTTTGCAATAAGGCAGCGCCAATACCGGTTCCTGAGGCGTCCGCAGTTATCTTAGTGTCTCTTTTTTCAGCAAAAAGAGCCACCAATGGAGGATTAGCAAGCGCTGCGCAGATCTGGTCCCATTCGCGCTCATGGGCTGTTGTCCACTCAAAAGCCGATGCTTCTTTCACCAGGCTACGCAGCAACGCCGTGTTATCACTCAAAGCTGGCAGGTATTTCCGAAAGTAGTTCACAACCCCGAGTAATCTGCGCACACCCTGTTTATCTTTTGGGGCTGGCATGGCACGGACGCTTTCGATTAGATCGGGGTCCGGACGAATTCCGTCTCTTCCGATAACGTCGCCAAGGAATGCAACTTGCGTGGTGCTGAACACGCATTTAGCTGGATTAAATGTCAGCCCTTCCTCTTGCGCCCGCCTTAGTACTGCGATGACGCGTTCGTCGTGTTCTTCCTTTGAGTCGCCCCATATTAAAACGTCGTCTACATAGACGCGCACTCCCGGCAGCCCTTCGAACATTTCTGTTAGAGTCTTCTGGAACACCTCGCTGGCTGAGGAAATTCGGAAAGACAGACGCAAAAAACGGTACCGCCCAAATGGTGTCGCAAAAGTGCATATTCGTGAAGTGGCCTCATCTAAAGGAATCTGGTGAAAGCCAGCATTAGCGTCGAGCCGGGAGAAATATTGTGCTCCTGCCAGCTCGCTCTCTATGTCCTCTCTTGAAGGGATAGGATAGTGCTCCCGCTTAATGCTCCTGTTCACTGCTCTAGGGTCCATGCAAATGCGAAGGGTACCATCCTTCTTGTGCACAACTACCAGGGGGCTCACCCATTCAGTTGGTTCATCCACCTTGACGATGATTGAGGCCTTTTCCATTCGTTGCAGTTCTTGTCGCAGGCGTCCTTTCAACGCTATGGGTACTCTGCGGGCAGGCTGCACGACTGGAACGGCATCCTCTCGTAGCACCATTTTGTAGGGTCGCCTGACGCAGCCGGTGCCGCTGAAGCGGTCAGGAAATGCAAGCTGGAATTTCGTTTGCCCATCGCCTACCTTCACGGCGTCCATCGTCACCGGTACCAGACCAAACTGCTGGCATGTCTTTAAGCCAAGGATGGCTTGGCGCCCCTTTTCACGATAAAGAACGAGACTGAATGCTGTGCTTCGTTTATCTCGAGATCTTCGGTCGCCACGCCAACGTGTTTGATTGTACTGCCGTTGTAGGCGGAGAGGACAGCCGCGCTCTTTCGCGGAGTGCTTGCGTGGGCGATTCGGCTGAACAGGGTTAGGGGCAGCAAATTTGCCTGAGACCCGGTATCTACCTTGAATTGTATCTCCTGACCGGCTATTTTTCCGCGAACCATCTAATCCGCTCCTATATCTCCGGTGACGCCGCAAATGCTGATGCCCAAGATGTCAAAATTTTCATCGCTTTCTTCGGCTTTGTGAACCTCGCTTATCCTGCGCGCATTGTTGCAGCATGCGGCGAAGTGATTTCGTTTCTTGTATGCATAACAAGTTTTTCCATACGCCGGGCACCGCTCGGGGGCATGTACCTTGTTACAATTTCGACACCGAGTTCCATTCGCAAACTTCGTGCGGTGTGTGCGGCGTGTAATGTCAACGTGCAGGCTTTCATTTGACCATGCTGCGCTCTGAATGGCAGCAATCTCAGCAGCTTTGCAAATTTCTTCTGCTTTCTGCAAGTTTAAGTCTTTGTCGCTCAGCAACTTTTCTCGAAGTTTCGAATTATTTGTTCCAAACACCACTTGATCCCTGATCATGGACTCTTCAAGCGTACCGAAGTTGCACAGCTTTGCTTGCTTTTTTAAGTCCCGTAGGAACCGCTCAAAGGGCTTGGCCTCTTCCTGCTTTCGCAGTCGAAAAATGTGCTTTTCGTAGACTTCATTACCCTGGTCGACACAATATTCTTTAAATTTCCGCACTAACGTGCCATAATCTTCTTTGCTCTCACCTGCCGCAAACGAGAAGTTGTTGTAGACCTCGAGCGCCTCGTCCCCCGCGGTGCTCAGAAGAATCGCTGCTTTTACGGCCGATGGGCGGGGCTTCTCCGGTTCAGTAGCGGTGATGAACAGCTGCAGCTTCTGCTTGAATACCAGCCAGTTTTTTCTGATGTTGCCGGACAGTTGCAGTGGTTCCGGGGGCTTGACGAGGTCCATTTCTAACGTCAGTATCCCACTTCTGACACCATGTATCGTTTAGCTCAGAGACAAGACGACGATGAACACTTGGCTGGGCCTCGCCATGACGAAAGACCCCTGGCCGTTTATTTGCTGGGCTTAAGTAGCCGCGCTCACAGCGGGGAAGGGGAAAAGAAAGAAAAGGAAGGAACGTAAAGCGTACGAAACGGTGGAGAGGAGGAAAAGACGATATCGCCTAGGGCGAATGCTGATAGCAGATAGCCCGGTCTGTTACAACGGGGAGGAGCGTTGAGGCGCACTGCAGCGGCGTAGCTCATAGTTTCTGGCTCGGACAGCGGTGTTTGGGGAATTCGAAGTGATTGCCGAACTTCTCGCACAATGTCGACGATCGAATCCACTTGAGGGTGCGCCGAAGGTAACAGCTTGCGCAGCTCTTCCCGCACGATCGCTCGGATCGTTTCACGCAGGTTTTCGGAGTCATTGGTTTGAGCAGCAGCGCATTCTGGAGTCAGGCGACGATTATACTGTCTGGTGCGCATGTCAAGGGTTTTTTTTGATGGTGGTCGCCTCGGATACAAATTCTTGGACGGTGTTAGGTGGATTCCTCATTAGTCCCGTGAAGAGCTCCTGTTTGACCTCTCGCATGAGGAAACGAACTTTCTTCTCCTCAGGCATGTCTGAGTAAGCGTGACGAAATAGGCGGGTCATCTCCTCTGTGAAAATTCCAACCTTCTCATTTGGTAGCTTAACCCGGGTCTGTAGTAGAGCAGCGGCCCTCACTTTGCGAGTGACGCCCGCGAACGTTTGCAGAAATGCGCCGCAGAAGACATCCTATGTTCGGAGCGTGGACTCACGATTCTCTAGCCAGGTCCTTTTAGTGTCTTCCAGGTAGAAATACACACGACGGAGCTTTTCTTCGTTGTCCCAGTGGTTGAGGGCGGCCACACGGTCGTATGTTTTGCCAGGTTTCCGGGTCTTCAAACGACGACCCATGAAACGTTGGTGGTTCCCTGGGTTGATGAATGACGATTGCGGGCTGGGACGCTCCGGTTGTCATTGTCACTGCAGTAGAGGTCATGGCCTTGGCCTTCCGCGCCTTGTCTGGTAGAAGCCCGTACTCCGGTGGGAGACCTTGCTGTCGGCGGCTTGTTCGCTTCTCTTGGTTGGCGTCGGTGTCTTCTCCGTGACGTCGGCTGGGTTCACGGCTTGACGGGGGCGTCCGGTACGTGAACGAAGCAGCACCTCCACCAGATGTCACGGGGTCGTGACGTGGCCGAAGACAGGAGACTTCATGTTGGGCTTTAACTGTTTATTTGGGTGAACCTGTGCCCGGTAAACGGAAAGTCCAATTACTGCAGTAGTCTTGCACAGATAGCAGTCTCGGACTGATAGCGGCGAACGGAGCGTCGGCCTTCGATCAACAACTGACAAGCGGCGAAGTGCGTCGGCATTTATACTCTTGCTGTCGAATGTTCTAGCGTTATCGCTGGCGGTGGCGTAGGTTCCAGAACAATCTGTACCGTTCGCACAGTGGGCGTGATCTTATCGAAATGATCTACTACAGTCCGGAACCTTCTCGCAAACTGCAGGCGCGGTTTGCGCTGAGAATCGTGTGGTGTTTTGTAACGATAACAAAAACTTGGGAAATGGAACGTGGCAATACAAACCCAAAAAGAAAGAAGATGGAGGGTAGGCCGCTGTGATAGCTCAGTGTTTAGAGCATCTAACGCGTTATTCGAAGGTCGTAGGTTCGATTCTTGCTCATGGCTCGTTATTTTTTCACCCACTTTTCTGTCTCCTTATTTACATTCCATTTCTTCTAATAACTTCCGCTGTACATTCTTTGGCATTACTCTCTGTTATATCTCATGTTTATTGTGTCAAAACACAGAAAAAGAGCCCTTAGGTATACACTTCTTTCCCTTATTCATTGACGAGGGTCTCGTACTGGCAGACTTGGTGTCATTAGGTTGTATAGAAGGGATTATGAATCAGCTGCCCGCTCGTAATAGGTTCACGTGCTACGTGACGCCACGTATGCGCATAAGAGTGTTTCACACTAGTCGCTAGGCCTATAGATGGCACGGACTAACACTCCTACTTCTAAATTCACTTCTAAACACAAAAAAGTGGATGGAGGGATGGCCACTGAGATAGCTCAGTGACTAGAGCATCGAAAGCGTTATTCGAAGATCGTAGGTTTGTTTCCTTCTCACGGCTGGTTATTTTTTCTCCCACTTTTCTTTTTTCTTATTCACATTTTATTGGTTCTAACTTCCCCTGCACATTGTTTGGCAGTAATGTCTGTTAGATCTCATTAATAATTTGTCAAAACACAGAAAATTGAGCCCTTAGGTATACAAGTCTTTCCCTTATTCATTAACGAGAGTCTCGTACTGGCAGACTTGGCGTCATTAGGTTGTATACGAGGGACTATTAATCAGCTGCCCGCTCGTAATAAGTTCACGTGCTACGTGACGCCACATATGCGCATAAATAAATGTTTCACACTGGTTGCTTGGCCTATAGATGGTCTGACTGACACTCCTACTTCTAAATTCACACATAAACCCAAAAAAGTGGATAGAGGAAAGGCCGCTGTGACAGCTCAGTGGTTGGAGCATCCAACGCATTATTCGAAGGTCGTAGGATCGATTCCTGCTCACGGCTGGTTATTTTTACACCCGCTTTTCTTTCTTTTTATTGACATTTCATTGGTTCTAATAACTTCCCCTGCACATTCTTTGGCATTACCGTCTGTTAGATCTCATTATTATTGTGCCAAAACACAGAAAAACGAACCCTTAGGTATATACTTCTTTCCCTCATCCATTAACCAGGGTCTCGTACTGGCAGATTTGGCGTCATTAGGTTGTATACGAGGCACTAATAATCTGCTGTCCACTCGTAATAAGTTCGCGTACTACGTGACGCCACATATACGCATAAAAGAATGGTTCACACTCGTCGCCTGGCTTATAGATGGCGCTGACTGACACTCCTACTTCTAAATTCACATACAAGCCCAAAAAAGTGGATGAAGGGATGGCCGCTGTGATAGCTCAGTGGTTAGAGCATCGAACGCGTCAATCGAAGGTTGTATGTTCGATTCCTGCTCATATTGTGTCAAAACACAGAAAAACGAGCCCTTAGGTATACACTTCTTTCTCTTATATATATATATATATATATATATATATATATATATTTAAATATATATATATATATAAATATGTATATATATATATATATATAGGTGTGTGTGTGTGTGTGTGTGTGTGTGCATATTGTTCATTTTACGCCAAGTGCCTAAGACGTAGCACTAGACCATCGCATTTTCAACTGATAAAATTTTGTCCCTTTCCGTATACCGCCAAACATTTTTGCTCGAAAGTTTTTTGAAGGCCGTGGCGCCCCCTCAATATTTGCTCGCCTTTGCCGAAGCGTGCACAATAGAAAATTGTACATAAAATTGATATTTGTTTGCAAAACTTCAAAACCGCACTTGAACTACTAAAAAGGTTTATTTAGTTGCGCTACTAAATCATACCGTTGTTTTTTGTGTTTACATAGCAGTTAGGCCTTTTGAAAAACCGGAGAATTCTTCAAAGTTTGCCATTTTTTCTTATGTTATATGGAACTCTCACTAAGCAATGTTATATAATCATGGCTTTTAGGAAAGCTTACTATTGTACAAAAACGTTCAGGGGCGAAATGAACGTCGAATATTTCCGGAAAAATGTTTTCAAAAGACAGACATATGCGATTCGTGCCATAATTATTCGTATTTTCATACTGATGCCATTCAAGGAAGAAGCTCTCGCGATGCAGCGTTCGATAGACCACTTTACTCTTAACTATTGAAGAAAGTCTAATCAAAATAGTTTTTGTGGTTTTATGAAAGGAAATAACTTTTTAAGATTGGTCTTTAGAACACTCACTGCGTTCCTTTGTTGCCACTTCACCACAAAGCACGTGGCCACCCTTTCGGCTCACGCTCACCAAAGGAAGCCAGAAGATGGTTGCAGTTAAAATTGTTTACCAGTTTGCCTACCAACCAGACAGACGTTTGTCGAATGCTTACATTCAAGGCGTGAGAAATATGCACATGGCTTATGATTGGTCGAAAGTCTTTTTTTCTTTTATGTCAAGGCCACGAGTGTCGAGTGCGCTTTACGATGTGAGCTTTCTTGACGTGCCTATTTCGAAGTATGGAAGCCGTACAGCAGCTTGTAGTATCTTTGGCACAATGTGTTACAGGGCTGTCTGAACTACTGCTACACAGAGAGCGAGACAAATAAAGCACATCGTGTACACTTTCTCTTCTGTAAACTGGTTTTGTAGACAGCCCAGTAGCACAATGTGAAAACGAACGAGTCACATTTATTATTCATTTTTGAAACATGGGATATTTGTTCGAACGTTTGAATCGTGACTAGTTGAGGAGAGGCAATATGTTCAGAAGTACAACCTAAAAACAGAAAAAAACAGGTATTAGCACAAAACCTCCAATACGTAGGTTTGCTCTTTTGTTACTTCAGATTATTCATTAACACAAGGCAAAGACTGAAAATTGATTTAGTGACCATCTACAAATATTTAAAAACTGAGGAAGAGAACCAACATTAAAGACATCCTGCATTACGAAGTTCCAATTAAGTGATGAACAACAAGAGAGAAGGCAGGGAGGTTAACCAGACACATGCCGGGTTTGCTACTCTACGCTGGGAGAATGGGAAGGGGGCATAAAGATGAGAGAGGGGGGAAAAGACGAAGAGAGAGAGAAAAAAGAAAGAAGATTGCCAGTCAATCGGCTGGCGCGTATGCAGTGGTGGCACTACACAAAAGTTAAAGGTTGTCACGTAGGCCTGTAGTCCTCAAGAAGCGGAAGACAGCTATGACTACTTTCTGAGCCGACGAAAGGCGAGGACGGTGTTCCAGTAGCATCTGCATGGAGAGTGTCCGGTCGTTCAATTGTCGCAATGCGTCCGAAAGCTTCTGTCTGTCGGAGGCAAATCGAGGGCAATGGCATATCAGATGGTCCATGTCTTCTTTGGCGCAGCAGACGTCGCATTCCGCATTGTCGGTCAATCCGATGAGGGTTCTATATGCTTTTGTGAAGGTAACCCTCAACCAAAGGTCATAAAGAAGCGAAGCTTCACGTCGACGAAGTCCGGATGGAGGTCGAAGTTCCAGTCGAGGGTTTATTTGGTAAAGTCTCGTATGTCTTATGGTTGAGGTGTTCCACACCTGCAGACACAGACTACGTGCCAGGCGACGAAGTTGCTTTGCAGCGTCAGTCCCTGAGAAAGGAATCAGAAGGGTGTGTTCTTGGTGCGATGTGCGAGCCGCATTGTCTGCGGAATCATTGCCACTGATCCCACAATGGCCAGGAATACACTGAAACTTGACCTCGTGGCCTGTTTCGGTGACGTGATGAACAAGCTTGACAACTTCGTAAGTTAACTGTTCATGGCAACCTCGTCGAAGGACTGACTGCATGCTCTGTAGGGCCGGTTTCGAGTCGGAAAACACAGCCCATTTACCCGATTTCTGAGATTTGATGTACTCTGGGGCGCCGCGCCATGCCCCAAGTTTTGCCGCCGTAGACGTATTGGCGTGTGACAGCTTGATTCGCAGAGTGATTCGTCTAGCTGTAATCACCACCGCACCGCCTGAACCAGACGCTGTGGTTGAGCCATCGGTGTATACGTGCACGTGGTTATTGTACATTTTGTGCAGAAGGATCAAGCTCAATTGTTTTAGGGCCGATGAAGGCAAGTCTGTTTTTTGTGTATTCCTGGAATTGAAACGCGTACTTGAGAAAGTGTCAGGCACCACGGAGGATACACCGGTTTCTCAGCAGGGGTAAAACCTGACGTAAACGACACACGATGTGCACAGACAATTGCACTAAATTTCGTGCGGGGCCCCTCAGTAGCGAAGGTTGCCAAGTGATGGGAAGGATTCCTAGCATGTTGCCTGAGGTACGTACGCATCGTTTCAATGGTAATGTGCGTGATGATCGAGTAGTCCTGTGCAATGGGAATTGTTTCAGCTGTCAATGCGCAGCGGGGTAAACCAAGGCATATCCTAAGCGCCTGGACTTGAATATTTTGGATTGTGCGCAGATTAGTTTTGCACGTGTTAGATAAAACAGGTAGGCTATACGCCGCCCCACCGTGGTGGTCTAGTGGCTAAGGTACTCGGCTGCTCACCCGCAGGTCGCGGGTTCGAATCCCGGCTGCGGCGGCTGCATTTCCTATGGAGGCGGAAATGTTGTAGGCCCATGTGCTCAGATTTGGGTGCACGTTAAAGAACCCCAGGTGGTCGAAATTTCCGGAGCCCTCCACTACGGCGTCTCTCATCATCATATGGTAGTTTTGGGACGTTAAACCCCACATATCAACCAATCAATCAGGTAGGCTATACCGCCGAAATCCAATAAATAATACCTTGTACAGCTGTAACATAGACTCGATCGACATTCCCCAACATTTTCCGGCAAGAAACCTGAATAAGTGACAAATGGCCGTCAGCCTCCTTTTCACGTAGTTTACGGGGGGTGTCCAAGACAGGTTTTGGTCGATTACGACTTTTAAGAACCTGTGACTCCGGCGACATGACACCAACTGCCCATTAATTGATATGCCGTAAGCGTACATTGGTTTTCTGGTGAAAGCCACAACTGCACACTTTCCACTTGCAATTTCGAGCCCTTGTTCGCGTAGGTGGTGCGATGTCACTGATGCTGCCTTCTGAAGTCGAGGGCGAAGTTGAATTCGAGTCACACCTGATATCTACACACAGATGTCATCAGCATAAATGAAAAGTCGTACACTGCTTCGTTGTTTGCCAACTAGTCCATAAGTGTTAGGTTGAACAGCGTCGGGCTTGGCACTCCGCCTTGCGGGACTCCTCGGCTGCTGTAATACACGGGTGTCGGGCCATTCTCTGTCTGCACGTAAATTGATCTCTTCTGTAGGTAGCTCTGGACCCACGCATATATCCTGCCACCGAGTGCCACTCCTTCTAGTGCGCTGAGAATGGCTTGGTGGGTGACGTTGTCGTATGCCCTTTTAACGTCAACAAACAGAGCAGCAGATTACCGTTTGCAGGCCTTCTGGTGTTCTACATATGTCACCAAGTCAACTACATTGTCAATTTACTGGCGGCCTCGTCTGAACCCAGACATGGCATCTGGATATTTTTCGTAGAACTCAAAGTACCATTCCAGACGCGATAAAACTATCCTTTCCATAATTTTTCCCACACAGCTCGCGAGGGCAATCGGGCGGTAAGGAGAAATGTCCAAACGTGACTTGCCGGCTTTGAAAAGTGGAATCAGGCGACTTGACTTCCATTCCTGTGGAACCATGCCAATTTGCCAGGAGTCATTGTACAGCAGCAAGAGCGCCTTCCGAGCTTGATCTCCTAGGTGACACAGAGCGCGGTAAGTGATGCCGTCAGGTCCTGGCACTGAAGAACGTCTACACAAAGCAAGCGCAGCCTTTAGTTCGTTCATTGAAAACGAAATCTCTAGTCGGGGATCACGTGAGGATACAGAAAAGTCGGGCGCCCTGCCGCGGTGGTCTAGTGGCTAAGGTACTCGGCTGCTGACCCGCAGGTCGCGGGTTCGATTCCCGGCTGCGGCGGCTGCAATTCCGATGGAGGCGGAAATGTTGTAGGCCCGTGTACTCAGATTTGGGTGCACGGTAAAGAACCCTAGGTGGTCGAAATTTTCGGAGCCCTCTACTACGGCGTCTCTCATAATCAAATGGTGGTTTTGGGACGTTAAACCCCACAAATCAATCAGAAAAGTCGGGCGTCTTCGTCCCAGTTGAATTTGACCCGCAGGCAATCCTTCGACAGAAAGAGTCTGCGAGATCAATATCTTCGCAGCGTAAGTGAAGTTCCAGAGATTTCAGTTTGTGGCGCTGAGTAATGGTCGTACGAAGACCCCGGACAGTTCTCCAAATTAGTGACAGAGGCTTTTTGGGATCCAAAGAATCGCAAAAAGATACCCATCGTTGCTTGTCCAACTTGTCCATGGACGCTGTATTTTTTTGTGTGCGTCTGGCCACTCTCAGATCATCAAGTGACCTCGTGCGTCTGTACGTCGTTCTGCAAGACGACGGATCACTCGGAGTTTCTCGAGATCAATGTTCATATCAGTGCGAGATGAGCTCACCAGAAGCGAACGCGTCGTTCAATGTAGGGCATTTTTTATTGCGTCCTCTAGGTTGAAAGGTGAGGCGCCAACATTGTCTTTTATGATTAACTTGTATTTTTGCCAATCGGTGCACTGCACGGCTCTGGAGGACTTGAGAGTTATAAAGCCGTCAATCTTCAGGTATGTTGGGATGTGGTCACTACCCCTTGTTTCTAAATTCGAAAACCAGTGCACTCTGCTTGTGAACGAGCGTGGGACGAAAGTGAGGTCCAGGCAACTGCTATAGGCCAATCCGCGCAGATAAGTAGGGCTGCCGTCATTCACGAGGATAAGTTGACATTCAGAAGCGAAAGACACTAACTGTCCACCTCTGGAGCTTCCCCATAAGTAGTGGTGGGCATTGAAGCCGCCAGTTATCACCCATGGCTGGAGAGTTGAATTCAAAATTCCATGCAAGAGCTCTCAGTCTAGACGACTTGAGAGATGTAAGTAGGCTCCGATGATGGCGAATGTGGTCTTCTTTTTTACTGTTAGGCAAACGTACTGCTTTTCTTCGTCAGGGGCGTACAGGGTGATGAACATAAGTCAAGTCACGCCGTATGAACACAACAACCTTGCTGCGCTCTCCGTGGGTAGAAGACATAAAGCCCTCATATCCAGAAAGTCTCATCTGAGCTGACAGGTTCGGTTCACAAATCACAATTATGGAGAAGTGGTTCGTGAATACATATTGCTGGAACTCGGACATCCCTAAGTCCTCTGGCATTCCACTGAAGGACAGATGCGTTCTTGACCTCCTCTTGAATGGATAACATGTCGCGGGCCATCGTTTTACCTAAGAGCTGAAAACAACGGAGTCAAAGTGTCCAGCACTTGGAGTGCGCTCTGCGCTGATGGGGTGTTCATGTTGCTTACGAGCATGCGCATTGCGCTCATAAGGGTCTGCAACATGTTGATGACCTGGCGGTCCTCAGTTGTCTTTTTCTCAGTAGTTCGTGATGGCATCGAGGTTGGCGGGATTCGATGCACGTCTGAAACAGGCTGTGTTCTTGGAAGTGATAGCCATTCTTCACGAGGTGGGAGTCGTGACCCTGATTCTGTTTTCGGTGTATCCGTCTTCGCAGAGTTCTTCTTGCTTGAGATGACGTGCCTCTATCGGCAGATGTCACGTTGCGTGATGATCTTCTGTGGTGACGCCGACGTCGCCTGACAGTAACAGCGGCTTCCCTGTGCGTTGAATTTTCACGCACCATGCGTTTCAGCACCGCGCGTTCATTTCACACTCGTTGGAAATCCTTAGACGGTGCTTTATGGGCGCCGTGGCAATTGGAGCATTTGAACGTAGTTGTGTGGCAGGTGTCTTCTGAATGAGATTCGGCACACCGCGGGCACACGACATTGTGGGTACATACTCCTTTGACATGTCCCATCTTGAAACATCTGAAGCATTGTAGGGGCTTCGGTATGTGTGGACGGACCTGGTGACGAACGTGGCCAACTTTGACGCGTAGGGGAAGACTGTTTCCCTCAAAAACAACCTTCAGGTATTGTGACTGACCGAGCCTCGCGATGTGCTTGATGACGATGTCGTCTGTAGTTGGCTTTATCAAGATTGGGAAATTGTTAGAGGGAATGGAAATGTCCACGTCATAAATGACGCCAACACTGCCCTTACAGTCAGTGGGGATCACTGATTTAACTGCGACTCTGTCGATTTCCGAGACGTTCTCTAGGCTTTGCAGCGCACTACGGTGTAGAACATCAACTGCCAGAACTTTCTTCCGTGAGTTGATCTTAACGGCTTCAATCTCATTAGGAGTGAGTCCTTCGAGGTATGCGGAGAGGACTTGCGTATTAAGCCACCGTAGGTTGGCTGAAGGGTCCGCAGCCATGAAGAGTATAGTGTGTGGCCAACGCTGCGTGGTAGCCTGCATGGTGGATATACTCGCCGTCGACGATGTTCGCAGCAGTCTTCTTTTTGCATTGCGGCTCATGACGACTGTGTAGGCGTCATCTGATGACTCGAAACTGTCGGAATAGAGCTCCGTTGCCTCGCTGTCTGTGCCACTTGATGTTGTCCCACGTTTCCTAGCCGCTGCCAGATGTAGCAGTTGTCCACTTCGAGAATCCTGGGAGGCTTCTTCATCCATTCTTGCAAGGAGAGAGCGGCAGCTACCAAAATTTGCGGTAAAACAAATAGAATATTTGAGACAAGGGTACAAGCGTTCTACAAAATAGATACTTTGTCGTCGTCAATCAAGTGATTGAATTCTTTATTTTTAAATATGAGGAAAATGTCAACAATGAAGGCAATACTATTGCACTTGTTATACCTAATAAAATATTTTACAAAGAGCCAGAGGTGTCATGGCCTTCGCCTAATCCTTCGCGCATAGCGTCTGATTAGCAGGACAATTTTTATTGCTGCTGCTTACAGAAGTTTCAAACTTTAAAGCTGCAAACAACATAGTATACAAATTGTCGTGAATTCCCATATATCGCCAAAGAATGCCGGACTCCTTTCGGAAGTAGTTTGTATTCAGCAACGTTTATTTGGGACGGAGCCCAATTCGCAAAAATTGCAACTTGTGCGGCTGTACCGCCTTTTCTGCCCATGCGACTGTCCTATCAATTTTAGAAGTGTGGCAGCTTGGTCTAGTTGGTATGGCATGATGATAGTTTTAGCGAGAGAATAAAACGACGACACAAAGACAAGAAAGGACACGAGGGACACGAGCGCTAACTTCCAACTGAGTCGATTGCGCAGAGCGCGAACATATATAGAGAAGACGGTAACTATGTGGCAAAAACCATATGGCACAAAGAGCAGAACGTGAATAAGAGCAAAACAAAAACAAAAAACAAAAGCACAGAAAAAAAGCAAAGAAAAGTCTATGAGGAAACGGAACAGAAAACTAAAGAAAATATAACGATAGGACCACACGCGAATAATTTGAATCATGCCATATTAAGAGATGCGGGGAAAGATGTGCTAGCCCCCCCTTTGTTGTGATTTTAGAGAAAGAGTACTTATATTTGGTGAATTCGCTGCACTTATCTTTTTTTGCTTATTCCATCCGCCTATATATACTTTTTGCTTGTTTTTTTTTCTTTAGGCGCATTTGTCTCGATGTTGTTTTGATGACTTTTTGCGGATCGGCGATGGTTTTTTTTTGTTAGGTGAGTGAACTTGTATCTTGCGAAAATTTTCAAAAGCTATATGTATGTGATGCACCTTCAATAAACTTTCAGTTGAGAGTGTGCGGTTGTGTTGTTTTTCTCCCCTCCAGTCCATGTTAAGTACTGCGCCCCGCTTCATTCAATAATGAACGTTGATTTCTTTTTAGAATGTTTGTTTTCTTCATCAAAAGTGTTTATTTTTCTTCTCTTTTCTTCAACTTGTTCGCTCAGCGTTTTCGTTTTTAAAGAAGGTGATAAACACGTGCAATTAGTTGTGGGTTGCGATACAAGCGCTAGAAAATTACAGCTAAGTGATAGGAACGGTACAACTTGAATAATGAAGATAAAAGTGATCATCATTCAGCGGGACCGAGAGAGAATTGCCCACGATGAAGTGACACAGTCGTTAACTAGAACACAAGACCCTCAAGGCTCCCCGCAATCCTCACTGACGCTCGAGTGAGTATTTCTTTCCTCTCTTAAGAAAGCTTCTCTTTTGTGAAAAAAACACGAACTCGTTTTCTTTTTCATGTCTAACAAGTTCTTCACTTTTTATTAAGCCGGCACTCCTCATTAGTGCTTGCCCCAAATGAACCGGATAATTAGGGCCACTTAGATTGGCTTGGCTCAGCAATGGACAGCGGAAGAGATTAGTCCACCTCAATAATAATGTCGTTACGGGGCTGGAATGCTGATCCGAAGGTAAAGGGTTCGATTTCACTTTTTGATGAGGTTAAAAGTAGACGCCCGTGTACTGAGCAATGTCAGCTCATGGTAAAGAACGCGAAGACGCCTCCGTGTAGCGAACGTCTTTATACGTCACTAATGGGTTCAAATATGTTATTTTAGAGCTTGTAGTTTTGTAACCACGAGCTTCTCCATGCGATTGGCTCTTCCTGCTTCACGCACTTGGTGCGTGGTCAAGAGTGACAAACCGCCACCCTATATGTGAAATCAGCCATCCACGAGAACACCTGCTTTGGGCTCACCAGAGTGGCGGCCTATTTGTAATGCTTATAGACTGTCGATACGCCAAGCGGAATTCAGGAGTGTCCTCTCGAAGAGGGTTACCAATGGCAGCAATACTCAGTCATTCCCTTGTTCATCTGTGCTAGCCTTAGTGTTACAGACGTTATGAAGAAACCAACACTTTAAAAAGATTAAAAAAATACTATTTTACTTACAACCGAAAATTTTTTATTACCGTTCACACTCAAATAGCTTTTTGCCCAAATAACTACTTTCGATTGTCACTGCCGGCGAAACGCTGTCGTCATTTTGACGGGGGCGACACCTGAAGGCCCGGACGGGAAGCTTGCAACATGCCTGGTATAACTCAGATCAAGCGCACGGATAAACAGAAAGGAAGAGAGAACAAGCGCTTTCTCACAACTAAACTGTTTATTAGAATAATTCCAGTATTTTCGATTGCCTGTTTATATATTCCTCTCTTTCTAATAAACAGTTTCGTTGCGGAAAATTGCTTGTCTTCTCTTCCTTTCTGTTTATTCGTGCGCTAAAACTGACAGTTATACCATGCCTATCCAACTAGCCCAATTTTCGATTCTGTTGCAACATGCCACTGGCTTGACTGTACTTCGCTCTTCTGTGACCAAGTATTCAAATTTTGACAACACTCTGATAAAGCGAGAAAAAAAGAAAATTTAGGCAGCCTCGCAATATGTATGAGTGACAAGAGCGAAGGAAATGCGGAAATGGGCGGCCTTCCATGCTTATCTTTTCTTTTGTTTGTTTCTGTCTTTCCTTTTTTTCTATTTTGTATATTGTGTCTTCTTTTTTGCCTTTTCTATTTACTGCTAATTTTCTACCTATTTTGTTTCCTTTCTTTCTCTCTCACTGTCTGCTCTTCACTTCAACTTTTTTATTTGAATACGTGGTTTTGCTTGAATTGTGAGACGCGACGAAGCGAATACATCTCAGTATAATATTTTCGTGATGCTGCTCAAAGAAATATAGGAAATTTCGTTCCTTCATAACTTATGTAATCGATTCTTAGCCAATCTCCCTGAGTGTGTATCAGCCATATTTGAAGGCATGATCATCATGAAATTGCGCCGTATTAATAACGTACTTTCTATTGGTATGCAGTGCGCTCACGACATTCGGTGATTCGAAAGCTTTGCACGAATCTGATTCTCTAGTACTTCATCGCTCAACTGAGTTACGATTATTACGGGTGCATGGGTACAGAGGCATGACTGTAATTAAAACACCTGATGCACTAGTGGAAGCGGCGTTAGAAGGACCAGCTATCAATGTTACCCCCACAGCAGCTTCTATACTAGTGGCTAAGTTTTGGAGGCAAATGATGATGCGAGAATTCTCAACACCATCTTCAAGAAATTCTCCGGATTTCAGCCATCAAATGACGCCTTGTTAAACTTCTTCATGTCATAACAGAGGTCTCAAGTTTTATTCACTCGGTAACGCTGTCGCATTCCTCCGTGATTTATATATTCGGAGCAGGCTTAACTCATTCCCAAAATTGTTCTTTTTGTGGAAAAGACCAAACTATAAAACACTGCTTGATCTCTCGTCCAAAGCTCGGACAATAGGAGATGTATCTCAGAAACGCCGTTCCGAATCCTTGGATTAGCGTTGACCACGTCAAATTTACTATTCCTAGGTGCATATGTCTTTGGGCACAACAACAGCAAAGTGCGAGAGGCGGTGCAATATTTCATTGAACAGCCGTAAAGATTTACTCAATAACATCAATACCAAAGGTTCTCAGGTAACCAGTCTAGGTTACAGGAAAACTTTTTTGATATGAATGATTCATTGCTATTTGGGTAGGAACTAACTTCCGATTTTTCTCCTGAATGATAGTTTACAAAAATCAATCCTTGTGTTTCACTGAACGAGAAACTATCTATTCTGTTCGTTATAATATATATATATATATATATATATATATTTATATATATACAGAGAGAGAGAGCCGAAGGTATTAGGACCAATGTAAAGTAAATAAGAAGGAAGAAAAGTGGGTAAAAAACTAACTTGCCGTGAGCAGGAATTGAACCTACGACCTCAGAATAACGCGATGGACGCTCTACCACTAAGCTATCACGGCGGTCATTCTGCCGGCCACTTTATTGGTTTGCATGTGAATTTAAACGTGGGAGTGTCAGCCAGGTAGCCATGGAGCTGAGTGTGGTACACTCTTTTTATGAGCCTGCAAGTGATGACGTAGCACGTGAAGTTATTACGAGCTGGCAGCTTACCAATAGTCCCTCGTACACAACCTAACAGCACCAAGACCGCCACTACGAGAACCTCGTTAATGAATAAGGGAAAGAAGTGTATGCCTAAGGGCTCGTTTATATATATATATATATATATATATATATATATATATATATATATATATATATATATATATATATATATATATATATATATATATATATATATAAGAAGTTTTTTCGACGGGCCAAGCACCTTGGGAAGAGAAGAGGCACAGCTTAGTGGTTGTCTTAATTTTGTTTCCAACGGTTTCAACCGGTGGCCGAGTCTTCGTCAGGGCTTGTGAATAAGTGCGACGCCATGCGAACAAGCCGCATCGACATTGTTGTGCAAGAAATAAATGGGAGAGAGCGGCAAATTAGTACTGTTTTACATTGGTGAGTTGTGCTGCACCAAATGGTTCTCGTCCTATTAGCTGGAGTTAGTTAAAAAGAGAAGGGTGAGAGGGGTCCCGTTTAGAATGGCGCACGTGTCGTACGTTTCGGCAAACCTTAAATAACAGAGACAGCAGAAGCTAAAATAAGCCAACTAGAAATTAAAAAGAGCACTGAAAATGAAAAAGACGAAAAGAAGGAAAAAAGGAGAGAGAAAGAAAGAATAGGGGGATAGAGCGTCCTACGCGTCACACTGTTGAAGGTCGTGAAGAGACATTGATGGTTAGCTTGGCTGGCAGGCAATTACTTGTAGCGAAAGAGGTGACCCTAGCAGAAAGAGCGCCTGAAGCGGCCCCTCTGTGGTCAATTAAGAAAAAGGGAAAAAAGGTGTTTCACTGAGACACACACAAAGTGGTTTCTAAAGAGAAAGGAAGAGAAAAGTGAGCGCCGTAACAGTCTGCTTCAGAGAGCGACACCTCAACGGTAGCTCAAAAGGGATGAGAATGAGGAGCGCTTAAAAGGATAGGAATAAAGGTTTAGACAGAGAGAAAGAGGCGTGAGGTGGTAAGCCAGAGAGCGACGACATATTGAGGGAATAATAGAGATAGGAAAGATACAAACACGATCACAGGAGTCCGAGGACGGGGCACCACTTGCGAGAGCTCTTGTCGGCGTCAGGAGGTGGCGTAAAGCAAGTCCTTGATCGCTGGATTCCGTGCCGACCGGTTGTGCCCTCACGATCTCCGACGTCAGCGTAGGTCTGGCTGGCTGACTGGGCTCGCCCTACGTCATTTTCTGACGCCGACTTCTGACGACAGTGTAGATACGACCGAGTCGCTGAGACCTTACTAACACGTTATGTATATGTGTGCGTGAGCTCATAGCGTCGCACTCATTCACAAACCCTGACGAAGATAAAACTAAGACAACCGCTAAGGTTTGTCTCTCTCTCTCTCGTTTTATATATATATATATATATATATATATATATATGTGTGTGTGTGTGTGTGTGTGTGTGTATGTATATATGTGCTTTTTAAACCTGTCGGAATCTTTCCCAATCGTCCAGGGTGGGTGTGAGCAACAAATTTAGGAACTACATCTACATCCACATCTACATCTATGAAGTAAATGAGTGTTAACTTAGAGTCAACAAGCTTTCTTGAGTGCCACAGATGGAAATGCTTTGTCGGTGTTACACCAAGCGATGATATGTGGGCACCTTAAGCATTGAACACTTAGAAAAAAGATCATTGTGACACGAAAGTGCGTTCATCTGTCTTTGATGGAAACGGTCGCGTGCAGGGTGGTTGAGCACAAAAGTTACCATATCGAATTTGGTGAAACACGCACTCTTACTTTATATACAAGCATTGACAAATGCGTACGTTGTTGAAGTAGTAAATGTAGAAACGTGCTGATCATTCGTACGCGTGCAAAAGGATAATAATGTAACCTATTTTGCATCAAAGTGTACGAGACAATAACTAAACGCACGCTTTCTATAGCTTTATTCCTTAATGTACATTGAAATAAGAACGCTTTATCGCTTGACTATTTTATGCGAGAAGATACGGCACTTAGAGCGAGCATCAAGAGCTCGGCTATGCGACACCATCAACAGAACAAGCTTATACGAAAGCGGGTGCCATCAACGTGGAGAAATAGAGGTGGAGAACATTCGAAACCAGCAGAAGGAACATCACACATAAAGTGCCGGAGAACGCTGCGTCGTAGTAGCTGATGCAGCTCTTCCGAAACGATGTACATCCGGTCGGCTGTGTATCAAGACGAAGCCCCGAGGAATCCGCGATTCTGCTTTTACGCTCAGCTACACCGTTTGCAGCAGCAGGAATCTACTTCGCCGATTCTCGCTCTTTTGACCACGAAAAGAAAAAAAATACATTAGCGACCCCAATTCTTAATTTAGGTTTATGGTAATAGCATTCGCTACTCGGCTTTCATGTTGGTGCATTCCTTACGTTGACTCCGCGTTTTATGGGGCTGCGGAAGGGGATCATAGAGGCCGCATGAATAAATGCGCGTTGTTGAGATCTATTTTTTGAAGTGCTTCAACAATCTTAGCTGCTGAAGATATTCAGAAGGCTTAAACCAAGTGGTTCTTCGTTAATTATTCCGACGCAGAATCAACTGTTAGTTTTAGTTCAAGTACGTTTCCGCACCATGAGCACTAAATTTATCTGCATACTTCCGCTGAAATCATCGATTTGTATTTCGTAGGAGACCCTTTATTACTTTTTTAGTAAGAGGAACGGCTTTTCCTGAAGTGCTTGGTACTTAAAAAAGAGTGTCACTTGGTTCTCTTGTTCCTAATGCAGTATGCTATTTAAAAGCACACATGCACGTAGAAACTTTAAAGCTCAGGTGCAGCCCTCACAAAAAAGAGATGGTGATGTAATGAAAACCGTGCAGTGCGATGCATAACCAATGACCTTTACTCCTCGAAGGCTGCCATGTTTTATTGCTAGGTGAGTTCATGAGATACGAAGGTAAAGCACACCTATAGGTAACTGCCATGTTGGAGTCAAAAATTACAAAAGAACACTGCGGATAGGACGTCCGCCACAAAACTTCCTGGAGTAAATTAATTTCTTATATCCTTTAAAATGATAGTCAATACCCTTTGTTGGCACGAGATGCCGTTCTTTGCGTTGTTTCAGTTACCGGTAGTATCGAACACGAAAGAAAATGTCAGTTTGGCCCAACCACTTCGGGCTACAGGAGGGCTTCTAAAAAACGAGAACAAATTTAAAAAAAATTGATTGCTGGGAAAGCTGCAATCTATGACTACCATGTCAAGCTGCCAAGATCTACTGGGTCACTTGGTTTTTCTGTCTTGCTATTATTATGTGACTTTTCTTCAATAAACCTTAAGCGTTGGTTGGCTCCTCTGGTATGCGTCTTCCTTGTGCTAGTGTATTTCGCGCAGTTCTCCGTATTCGTTTAGAAATCAAAAGACATCACTCAAGCGGCCAAAATCACTCAACGGCACACCTGCGGAAGCAGGCTGCCTCCATTTGAGAGAAATTGTCAGACTGATTTGAAACTTCAAGTAGGTTCGAAGAATGTCTAGTGTAGTAAAAGCTGTTCTATTTTGCTATGAATGGCATGTTGTGAAAAAAATTGGTGTTTCTTTTGTCACGTGATCAAGGCGTTCATGAAGGCTGCAGTCAATAATTCCAATATAAAAGCTGTTTATTTCTCCCAAATTGTGGCCCGTAATCCGAAAATCAGATTGCAACATTAGACACTGGCACTGAAAGCGGCGAACAGAGCGTCAACTGATCAGCGGCAAGGTACGTCGGCATTTACACTTGTGGCGTAGACCGTTCGATCATTATCATCAGTGGCCGCGTTTGTACTAGAATCAACTCAGATGCTTGCGTATGCTCGATCAAGCATTATAAGTGATCCCAAAATAATATGCAATATTCCTAAATATTCCGACGCGGTTTGCTCGAGGCACAAAATATACTTGCGATGCCCGGTAACATAAAGCACACAAAAAAGCGTATGGTTGGCAATATTTACTCAGTAACTTCATTTTGGCACGCCCCGCTGGGGTGCTCTAGTGGCTAATGTACTCGGCTGCTTACCCGCAGGTCACGAGATCAAATTTCGGCGGCGGCGGCTGCGATTTTGATGGAGGCGAAAATGCTGAAGGCCTGTCTACTCAGATTCAGGTGTACGTTCAAGAACCACAGGTAGTCGAAATTAGCGAACCCCTCCACTACGGCGTCTATTATAATCATATGGCGGTTTTGCGACATTAAACTACGTGTCTATCAATTCAATGATTTCATTTATACTAGTTACGAACGCATAGAATGAACAAAATGAAGAAGCCGAGAAATATATTAGGCACACTGAATGAATAAAAGGGAATACTGTGGTAATGGGAAGTTCGCTTGTGAGGTTCATTTGCAGTAGAAGGTTCTTACTGACACATTTTTATCTATGTTATACTTCCAGTATGTGCAGTAACACATTACTTCGCAGAATGCTACGATAAGTTGTTCAATAAAGCGCTTGCCCAGTCGAGTGTTCAATACAAAGATTTTTATGATGTTCACACTTTCCTCAAGATGTTTTCCAGCTAGGCCATCATCTCACAGTTTTTCGTGAGGTTCAAACTTGCAAGTTGTGATCAGTCGAGCTATTTATGATGAGTATTGCTTCATGACGATTGTACAGAAATCATCGCCTTCATAAATTTTAATGCACTACATTTGACCTCTTCAGCTTCTCTCCTAGCACCCGGCTGCCATTTTGTATGGAGTGTGATCCAACATCTCTTGTTGGCAAGAGAACAGCTACAGAATGAGAGAAAGAGACAAGAATAAGAAAGGAAAAGATAGGAAGAGAAAAAAAGTGGTGAGGCAGGATTTCCATTCCTGTTCTCATGATGCAAAGGCAAGCATCTCATATGCGAGGTTTAACGTCCTAAAACCACCATTTGATTATGAAAGACGCCGTAGTGGACGCCTTCGAAAATTTCGACCACCTGGGGCTCTTTAACGTGCACCGAAATCTGAGTACACGGGCCTACAACATTTTCGCCTCTCCATCGGACATGCAGCCGTTGCAGCCGGAATTCGATCAGGCAGACGAGCGTCAGCATCCGAGTACCTAAGCCACTAGAACACCGCGGCGGAGCCTCAGCACTAGTTCTTAGTACCGCAAAACAAACAAGTAGGTTGTATTTGCTTCATCAAAAAAATTAGCATAGACGGAATGTTTATCGACCGAATCCCAGGAACTCCTATAGCACCAAACAACAATACACCTACTGAGTACTTATCAAAATTTTAATATCAGCGTTCACCTAATATGTCATCTACTCTACTTTCTTTTGTTCAGTACACGCCTCTCTTCCTTCGAATAATACATGACATCAATAAAATACACTTTCGAATAAGACCATTCTACTAACATCTGATGCCTGCTCATTGTACACGAATATACCTATAACTGAAGGTGCAAAATTGTTCGCAAAGTCACTCTCTATATTGTATAATTGATTTCCATTCACTCGTTGCTTGTTAACTTGATCTGATTTATTGATTGTTATAATGCATCGAGGGTCCCGTTACAGATTTTAACTTTGGGACCCTCGTCTGTATATTAATATTACTGTACTACTTTTTTGAAATGAAAAATAAACTAAAACTGAAACTGAAACTGAAACTCGTAGAGCGCAAGCGAACACATAATGCTGAAGTTTGCCTCTCGTTTTCTAACTTAGTCTTGACACTTCATTTTATTATGACTCAACGTACAATTTACAAATTTTCGCCGCTACTAGGGAAACTGCTTTTGACCCATCGTACGCCAGCCTTTTAATGGGACATTTGGAATCAGAGCTGTTGAAACTACCTCCAGTAATGCCTTCAACCTTCAGACAAGAATACAAAGTACGTTTTTGTATTGCGATCACCCCGATGCCCTATTTTGTTTTCCTTCTTTGTGCTGCACTGAAGCGTTGGTACCTAGGGCGCAGTTTGTAATTGCCAATCACGAATTAAAAAAGAAATACGTTAGTGTACATAAGGAAAGTGTTCGTTCATAAATTCTATTATAATAAGGGTTGCAGCGCGACCACGAAAGTGCTACAAGAAAAGAGAACGGAAAGCCACGAGGGACAACACAAGCGCTGACTACCAACCAACGTTATTTTTCGCAGCACACATGCTAATATAGACGAACAGGCAAAACCTTCTAACAACCAAACATGAGCAATGTGACACAGTTCTGGAGGAGTGTCCGATAAAAATGAAGGCACAATAATAAATTGGCTAACCCCCGGACACTTCCGATGAAGTTTCTGGACGGCACTTGATCACGGTGGAACCTTATCTCTTAGATTTCCCTTTGCCTTCTTGTATTTCTGGTATATATTATCTTCAATAAAATAAACCAAGTTTCAGTATTTGCTTGTTTGTCTGCGCTCTTCTGTCCCGTTAGTTTGCGCTTCCAATACTTTCAATATGGATGAATGCAGCTTATGATTACTGAAGTGAAGAGGGAAAGCAAAAAAAAAAAGATCTGAAAAGTATTATACACTAAACTTAAGTAGTGTGCAACAATCTCGGGCGAAAGTAGTACTTTATGATACGTGTTGAGGCGCTGGAAGTGGTAAAAAATGTGTCTATTTATGACAGGTAGTAAAGGGGGAGCCAAACTTTGAGAGTGAAATAATTAGAAGAATAAGGATGGGGTGGATCACATTTGGCAAGCATTTTTAAATCATGAATGGTAATATGCCACTAACACTCAAAGGAACGTATGTAGCAAATGCATCCTCCTAGCTCCTACCTACGGAGCAGAAACCTAGAGGCTTGCAAAGATGGTTCAGCTAAATTGAGGACGATGCAGCGGGCGACGGAAAGGCAAATGATGGGTGTAACCTTGAGAGACAGGAAGAGATCATAGTAGGTCAGGGAAGAAACCGGGTAATGATATCAAAGTTGAATTCAAAAAAAAGAATGAGACATTGACCGGACACTTGGCGCGTAGGCAGGATAACCGTTGGTAATTGAGGGTAACTGACTGGATTCATAGGGAAGTAAAACGCACAAAGGGGAGACAGAAACTTAGGTGGGCCGCTGAAGTTAAAAAGTGTGCGGGTATAATGGGGCGACGGAAACCACAAGATTGGGTTGATTGGCGGAATATGGAGGAGGGCTTTGCGCTGCAGTGGGCGTTTTTAGGATGATGATGATTATGATGCCTCTCGATTCACCATGATAATTAGAGAGTGGAAGGCAATTTCGTATCAAGAACGTCATAAAATGCTCTTGGCGTTCCCCAATACATGAGGGCTATAAAATGCTCTATGAGTGCAGTGTTTTTAGCGACTTGGTTGTAAACTAAAACGAAGCTCCAGGCCACGTATTACATGCTGTTGGTAGGTGTGCAACTACGACACAGTAGTTCATCGATCATGCGAGGTGTTTTAGTGGTGTTTATCTGGCCGTGGTACCAGTACGTAGGATTATACTGTCACACAAACTGTCACACAATGGTACTTAAACTGCATTTAAAACAAGAGTTACCATGCACAACCGTGTACGTAAATTCAAGAACGCTTTAAAGAGCCCATATGTTAAAAATTATTCAGACGGCATACCCTACATATAATGTAGTGTAATTTCACTGAAAATCTCAACATTTTTACAATCTCTTAAGCGCTTTTGTGAATTTTGTAGTGACCGATGGAAGGCACCGGTCATTTTTTATCTGAAAATAGGAACATATGCATGTGCCATCAACCATACCATTGTTGTAGCACTGTCATGCACGCAATCTATCGATGAAAGCTTTCTGCTGAACTCTTATACAAGGTTCGCATACCTTTACTGATCCAAGAACATGTGAATAAACGGGGTAAGCGCAGTGTAGCGCAAATCGCCATCGGCGCTGAAGGTTTTCTGAGTACAGACCGATTGCCTGTCTCCAATGAAATCTTGAGTAGGATGAAAAAAAAAACTTAGCAGATCCCACGTACAGTGGGAATCGATGATAGGCGAAGCACGAATGAGGAAGGTTTGTATGTCAGTTTCAAATCAAAAGAACGTTACGAGGCGGAGGAAAATTATGCCGTACATAACTTTCATGTCATAATTATTATGTTGGATGTATCATTTACCTTTTTCAAATAAATGTATGTAAGGAGAGGTTGGTGTCAATGCGTGGCGCCGGCTACTCCTCTTCTCTTGCACAAAAGTCAACATCGCACATTCAGTAGCAAACACAAGGCTATACATATGTACATAGCACAACACTTACACAATGAGTTCACGTTTTTCCACACTGAGTGTCCACACCACACAGAAATGAGTCCACACTGCGTAGAACTGTGTCCGCACCACACTGAGTTTGTAAAAAACAAAACAAAAGAAATCCACACAAGTAATCACGCTAATTTAAGTGTTCACACAAAAACGTGAAAGTTTAATAAAACGTGTAAAGTGATCTTGTCGCTTAAATACTGACATGTTTTCCGAAAGGTTTTCCAAAAATTATTGTAGTGAAGCAGGAAAATACTGTTTTGAAACATACCGCGGTTAACATTTGTTTTTTGTTTAGTACTTTTGAGCTATTTCTGATTCCTCCAGAAAGTGAACGACTGCACGTGCTGAAGTGGCTTGTAGCTTTCTTTTTGGCCATGGACCCAAGATTTTTGCAATTGATGGAGGTCGCTTATCCAAAGAATTGAGTTTTTGAAAAAGGTTCTTTCGAGGTACGTCATGATTTTTACAATGCAGAAGAATATGCCCCACGTCTTCTTGAGCTTCTCCACATGAGCAGGTGGGACAGCCAGCTATCCTTATTCTATACAGGAAAGCCTTTGTGTAGGCTGTACCAAGTCGAAGCCTATGGATGACTGTTTCTACCGATTAACCTTCATCATGTGTTCACGCCACCTGATACCAAAGTTGGTATATGTGGAGCGAGCGAAACGGCCGCGAGCGTGCTATGAGCGTAGCATGTAGTCAAGTTTACATGACAAGAATATAGTGATTATCATGTTCGGACGTGTCATTTAACTTTGCCGTTTATTGACGTCATGCAATAACAATGTGGTATATTTGAAGCTACACTCTAAATCAAGTCCTGGCTAGACTACACGGCCGCAGGCAGAAAATCGAGTCAAATTATCGTCGCTTCTAGGCGGCTTCGTAGCCGTGTTGCAGAGAAACCGGCCCAAATTGAAGTGACCTTCAGAATAGCCGGGACAAATATTAGCCGGGATTTTTGGTAAACTTTTCCCTGGCAAGATACGGCCAGCGGTTAAGCGTGACTTTCCGTAGGCAGCCTGGCCCTGATGCGGTGGTTATAAAAAAATGAAGTACTATTTTACGCTTTTCAGAGCGGTTTTTCGCTGAGAATGCGGCACATATTACAACTACAATTAATTAGAAAACCACTAGTGTCACAAATACCTATATATGCGAGATTAACACACTAATCTCAGCCCTGGAATTGAACTTGGCACTGCATGCACGTGGAGCAGATGTTTTACCCATTGCACCACATGTACATGCATTTGATCAGCGAATAGTTTGTAAAGCTTCATGAATTCCAGATAACCACGGTTAGCGCTTTCAGCTCCGACTTCAGTTTATGGTGCGCTGTTCTGCAAGAACAATTACCGAGTATTTGTGCGTCGTTTTAGTGCTTGCCCGAAGAATGCGGGTGTTACACTCACTGAAATTCGCGGACGAGGGTGTGTTCGGCTGTCGAAACCTACGTATGTTTCTTGCACGTGCGTGTGCTGTGAGAAATTTCGCTGATTTATGTCGGGAGGTACATGAGTGTCAGTGACAGCAGCCTATTCTCAGCTGTTTGAAGACAATTCGCTTTCACACGTAAACGTTGCATGGATATTTCAGCGTGCCTACTCTAACATTTGCATTTCGTACGCTCAAACTGCCGCAACCTGCACGCTGGGGCAGCAGCACCTTTTAGCATTTCAACGATTACTTATTTCTGCAATTAGAATCGATGCGCATTATTCTGCTATATAGAGTGCTTTTTACTTACTTACAGTCTTTCAGTGATCCTGTTTATGGGGAGTGGCTACTTTTACCTTTAATCAGCATCACATCGTTGTTCAAGTGAATGCCGAAACGCACGCCAAGGTCAAGTATGACGTACACAAATTAACGACAGACAGGTCGGTCTCTCTTCGAATAAATAATGCATCTGCGCATCTCTTTCGCGAACGTCGGCAGGCAGTTCGGTCAAGAAATAATGCGTAACGAACCTCAATATATTTAATTTTACTGCTAGCAGTTGCTCTTTAGAAAACGGGGATTGTAATAGCTGGTACATTATCTCCACAGCAGTACTCTGGGTGTCTTGGTCATGGTTCTCTGTTACAAATTCATGCTGCAATATGAGAACTGTACTTATTATTGAAATAGAGTGAGAAAATGTCGGTGACATACGGTTTTCTGCTCACTTCGATTGAATAAATGATACGTTGGGTTTAACGTGAAAAAACTAGCATATGATTATTAGAGACGCCGTAGTCGAGGGCTCCGGAAATTTCGACCACCTGTGGTTCCTTAACGTGAACCCAGATCTGAGCACACGGGCCTACAACATTTCCGCCTTCATCGGAAATGCAGCCGCCGCAGCCGGGATCCAGACCCGCGACCGGGTCAGCAGCCGAGTACCTCAGCCACTAGACCACCGCAGCGAGGCCCTCCTGCTGACTTCTGCACCTGATTTCTGTACTTGATGTTCATCATCAAACTACGCATCCACTAAAAAAATTGACCAATAGATTTTCAATTTTCGTCCATTTCTTTATCGCGGCCTTCGGTTTGTTTCTTTTTTGCCGTGCTTTCCTAAAATCATCAGCTCAACATGTTTGGTAGAACATGAGCATGAACATACATAGGCCACCGTTTCAGAAAGCTGTCACGCATGCACTAGTACTCTTTTATTTAGTGCATGACAAAGTGTCATACCTCGACAACTGATGAAGGGAAAGTTGTTTGTACTGTTTTATTGAAGTCAAAAGAGTAACAATGTCACTGAACAACCCAGTGTATGCCCAAATGCAGAGAAATGTATGATATCTTGAATTAAGTGTGCCATATAACACTGAAAAAAGTTTCTGTCTCGGACCAACTTTAAAAAAAACGACCATCACAAGACAGCGAGACAAAACCGCGACGCACAAATGCCACGGCATGCAGGCGACGAAGAACGTCGCATTACTGCCAGGCGCCCAGCTGGCGTGGGAGGGGAGGGCGTTTTTTCGCTTTCTTTTTCCGTGCTCACCCTTGCGGCTGAACGGTTCTGCGTAAGTTGATGCCGGCTCCTGACCCCAAGCTGGTGCGAAGGGGATGGCGGCTCTCCCCCCCTTTTCTTTTTTTTTTCTCTCTTGTGCCTGCTCTTACCGTCTGTATGCGTCACTTTTGTGCCGCGCGGATGTCACGGCTATTTTTTATTGCTGAGCTCCCTATAGACAGGATTTTAGTCAGTACGCAGGAGTTCGCCGCCTATGTGCCATTCATTATCCGGCACCTGGGTTAGAGAGTAGAGAAACGACCACGAGTACATCATGAGCGTGGCATGCGGTCGTGTTGTTACATGACACGCATTTCATGATTATCGTGTTTGCACCAGTCAGATACCTTCATCGTCTATTCACGTCCCGTAATACCAAACATGAAATATGTGAAGCTACCGAAACGGTGGGGAGAGGATCAAGAAGGACTCAATATACTGCAACGTAACGTTGACGAGTTCACGCTGAACGCAGCAACGCTACACTAGCAAAACGCGAACACTTTATCGTCTGACGCCAGATGTGACTAGCGTCTGTCGACGCAGCCCGGCGGCTACTGGTGCGAACTGCGAAATTCTGCATTTCGCACCAACCACGTTACGCAGAGTGCACCGCGCTGGCTAGCTTGGTGACGAAGGGACGCCGGGCGTGGTAAAACGCGCATGCGTGTATGTGCCAGGCAGATCGGCACCTAGCGTGGCATCATCGGCATGACGCGACAAAACGAACGTTGGAGCACACGCGCACCGGGTCACGTCCAGGTGTATTAACGCCTTGAGTTTGGCATGTAGTCATGCTCTTACATGACACGCATCTCATAATTATTATGTTTGCACCACTCACATACCTTCGTCATACATTCATGTGACGTAATACCAAGTTTGACATATATGAATCTAGCGAAACGGCCCCGAGCGCATCATGAGTGCGGTATGTAGTCATGCTGTTACATGAAAGGCATGCTATGATTATCATGTTTCGACATGTCATTTACATATGTTCGCCTCACGCACTACTGAATTTGCTACGTGTGAAGCTAGCGAGACGGCCGCGAGCGAATCGTGAGCGTAGCGCGTAGTCATGTTGTTACATGGCACGCATCACATGATTATCGTGGTTGCACCAGTCACATCCTTTTGTCGTACATTCACGTCCCGTAATACCAAATTTGGTGTAAGTGAAGCTAGCAAAACGGCTGTGAAGACATCATGAGGGTGGCTTGTGGTCATAATGTCACATGACACGCATGTTATAATTATCATGTTTGCACCAGTCACATGCCTTCGTCATCCATTCGCATCATGTAACACGAAATTTGGTATATGTGAAGCTAGCGAGACGGCTGCGAGCGCATCAGAAGCGTGGCGTACAGTGATCACTCATGACTTACATGACATGCATGTCATGACTTCCACGTTAGGGTCTGTCGTCTGTGTTCGCCATGCAATCCTGTCATAGCATACGAGTTTTGTAACATATGTGAACGAGACCACCGCAAGAGCAGGAACACCATGAAATTTAAATCATGACATTCATAATATACATGTCTTGATTTTCATGTTATGACTAGTGATTATGCTCGTCATACAGTCATGTTATGCCATATGAAGTTTGGTATCGATACCAATATCCAAACGGCCAGGAGAGCTAAAAGTCGTAGGCGGATAGATAGATAGATAGATAGATAGATAGATAGATAGATAGATAGATAGATAGATAGATAGATACGCTCAAACTCGCCGATGTTTGCTACAAAATGCGTTGCATTTAAAATGAATATTTCTTTAAGGTGCGAATGATGGTACTGAACTAAACGCAAACATCCATGCGGGCTTTTTACGATCCTTCGGTCTCACTGTTTTTTCCTCTATGCAGATGAGAAAGTAGTAATGATTAGTTTACTTACGTTACGGCAGTGCCTAGCAGGTGGAATACAAACAGAACACATAGAAACAACACAGCAAAGACGTGATATATTGCGAAAGCGCGTATACAGTCACCCAAAGTGAGCATTCCTTTGAAGGGCTGAATGCGCTTCACTGGCGGGTATTAGCAACTTTGCATATGCTTCCTGCACTCATTCAGTAACGTAGATATTACCAGTAAACGGTAGTCAACGTATTTTATTCGCTGACAATTGGCTCAGACCTCACGCAATGAAGTGCCGCGGCGTGTATACATTTATACGACTCGCCCACCGCCCCTCCACACTTGCGTGGGGACGGTGCTGCCTCCTGTCGCCCGATATCGCCGTGAATTTTTAAGATACACTATTCTTCAGGTTTTCGTAAGCATTCGATGTGCTCTGGGGCCGACATTTTTTTTTCTGGTAATTTCTACGGGCGGTGGGAGTCTGTGCTAATTGTCAGCGGAGCGCTTCCCTCTAAGCCTTCACTCTAACAAAAAGCGAGCGAGAATGGAGAAACGGGCTCCGTTCCTCCTTCGGCGCAGCGACTTCCTCCCTTTCGTGCGCTTTACCCGTCGCGCCTTCTCGCGGCAAGGACCAAAGGAGCAACGTTCCTCCTTCAGCGTTCAAGTTTCTCCTCAGTCACGGGGGTCTTGCGCGCGCGCATGCGCACGCCAAGCCTAGCCGGCCGCGCCCTGTCGCGAGCGATTGCTTTCACCTAAGATTGTTGTAAGCAATGCAGGAGTGACGTTTTCTTTTGTTTTATTAGTGTAGAATAAAAGTCTCTCTTCTTTTATTGTCAGGCACTCGCACGATTCTCCGCACACTTCCATGTGTGTCTCAAGTTGTTTCATACTACCAATTTGTCACGAATACAAGGAGCTCTGCTACCCAAGCAGTCTTGCTTTATCGATTACCTCAGAGTGTACAAAAATAATGAAGTTTTTCGGTGTCGACATACTTGGTAAGCCCACGCATTTTCACTTTCGCACGGCACCAACAGCACTCAAGAATTCAACGAGGCGCGTAAAAAAGCATCACACTTAATTTTTCAACCTTCAAGGAAACCTGATACCACTCTACAGTCCATGCGTGAAAGCACGATCATATAGAATTGATAGAGATATACGTGCCACTACCACCATATGGATGTTCTTTGCAGTTTACCCCCATTCGCATGCTGCCGCCGTGGCCGGAAGTCGGACCTGCGTCTTCCAGCATAGTCACACGACACCCTATAAGGCTATGCTACCACGGTAGGTGAAACCACAAAGGGAAACAGGCTGCGAAGTTTTACCGAGCGTTTATTCGCCAGACTAGCTTACAACCATCAGAAACGTTTTGAACATCATCATAACTAAACTTTTGTGAAAAGTGAACCAATGACTTCTGTACGTTGAACGAAATTCTCAATAGCATTTGTTTTGAATTGCCCGTGCCAGCACTGAGATGTAGGAAGGAATTATGCACGCGTGCAATATGCCTTTCTCGTCCATATTTCTCCTTTGTCATGAGAAACTCAACACAAAATGCACTTCTAGTAACAGCTGTGCCCATCTCGTAAGTACTAACGCTCACTCACTTTTGTGAAAAGAGTATTCCGAATCCAGAGTAAGAACCACCACAGCCACAGCGCTAAGAACAAAATTGTGGCACGCACTATGATTGAGAGTTGACACGCGAGGAGAATCGCGAGAGGCTTCTGAAGCAGAAAAGTATGTAGGCACAACATTCTATAAAGTTATAGTAAATTTGCGGAATGGAGCGATAGTTCCTCCACTTTTGAGGAACTATCGCTCAGTATTTGAGCTGCCGCGACGCTAACAGCCACAGTCATAGCTCACGAAACAATACCGTCAGAGGCGAGGTCATCGCTTATTTCTCTCGCAAGACTCGTGTTGTAACGTACGTATATACTGCTAGGATGGTCGTTACCGCATCAAAAACATTGTCATTGAAGGGCTAGTTGTGTACTGTATCCATGGCTAACGGTCACACCTGTGGTAAGCACGTGAAAAGAAAATAAGCAAACGTTAACACGAAACAATTAAACGAGGTCGGCTTGACCGCAGAACACCTACCACGATGGAGACAAAGTTTGGTCTGCATGCTGCGGCCTCTCCAAGTATCAAGAAGAAAAAAAACGTGTTTTCCGAAATGGCTAACGCGCGGCAAGTGCTTGCATTCTCGGAGGCTTCAAAAAAAAGTAACTGTGGCGGTTGTCGAGAGATGGCGCAGCGTTCGGAATGCCGTGGGCATTCTGTGCATGGCTTGGGGGTATTCGCCTTCATGAAAACCTGATAAGCTCTAGTAATTATTTCGTTTATTATAGTGTAACCATTGCTAAACTTACGTTTGTCTAAACATTAGATACAATATATTTACGTGTGCGCATGTTGTGGTATTGATACAAAGCGTAAAAAAAGTGTAAGAAACCCTACTTGTAACTTGTGCCACTATGGTCAGTCGTAATTCATCGCTATATAAGGTGGTGCGCTTTCATAGTAGGGTGTGAGTAAACAAGTCGAAGATTCTTTCGCCGGCACTCCCACGCGTCAGACGCAGGAATCATGGGCTCTCGCAGAGCGGCAAAGGCGGTCCTTGGTGGCCGCGTAAACAAAATTACAGACGAAAGTAACAAGGATTTTGAAATAATCTTGCCGAATCTGCCAACAGGACGTATTTTTTTGAACACACTGTTTTTGCACGCTGATATTCGAGTGAGGCCTTACAAGGTCGAAGATTTCCGCGACGCCCTGGACAAGGAGCGACTGCTTCCCGACGTAATTGCATTGGGCACCTACCAGATCAACCATGTGTGGGCCGTCACATTTAACAGCCAGGAGGCGACGAAGAGGTTGACTGAACTGAAAGAACTCCAGGTCAAGGGACGCCGCTGCATCGCTATCGACCCTCAGGAGCAGAAGGTGAGGCTGCGGCTTCACTGGCTGTTACACGGCGTTTCGGACGAAGACGTCCGCACGGCGTTGGCAGCGTTCGGGAAAGTTACCGAAGTGACCCGGGAACGCTGGCGTGTGGAAGGAATAAATGAGAAGTATTCGATGACCCGCACTGTTTTCATTAAGCTGAAAAGCGGTATGAAAGTCGAGGACCTGCCTCATCAGATACGAGTCGCCGGTGAATTACCCATAGTGGTAGCCCCAGGTTGGCCTATGCAATGCCTGCGTTCCAGCGGAACAGGACATGTGCGTCGTGAGTGTGAGGTGCCATGGTGCTCTCGCTGCCGGCGTTTCGGGCACGGGGACGCGGAATGCGTTTGTTCGTACGCCGTAGTGACCACGTCAGCGGAGGCCGAAGATTCGTCAGAACACATTATGGACGTGAACGAAGCAGAGGACGCCGCTGAAGGTTGCGAAGATCAAGTCGCAGAATAATTTGAACTGCACATCTGCAACATCACCAGACGAATCTACACCGGCGCCTGAGGACACTCGACCAGGTTCTGCTGCTGTATCGACCGAGACAGCTGGTAATGCAGTGACAGACGCAGGCTGTGAAATAACCGGAGCGTCTGCCCATGCGTCGGAACAAGGCCAAGTAGTCGATGGTGCCTCTTGTAGCGTTGGTTTCGACATGAAGATAGACGGAAACACGTGCCTACCTACTTGTATCAGCTGCGTCTCGTGGCCTAGCGGTGCCGTTCCAGCCATTAAAACACCGTTGGAAGAACCTGTGAAGATGGGAGAGAAGAACAGTGCAAGTAGCGTGGAAGAACCACCGGCAAAGACGCCGACTGGCAGACGCACCAGCACTAGAGCAAGAGCTGATGGCACCACGGACAAGAAATCTGTGAACAATTCAATTCTACTGTGCAGTGAAACCGGGTGGTCGGCCAGTCCTGGAGACGTCTAGCGTAGCGCTAGACGTGCAAGGTAAGCGCCAAGCTCCGGGCCTAACTCCTCCACATGGTTGTAATGGCGCCTCAAGTATCATCTAGCTTTGCCACGCTGAATGTTAGAGGCTTGGCTTCAAAGAAGAAGCAAAGCCAAGTCTATCGGTTGTTATTGGAAGAACGTCTCGATGTGCTTGCTGTGCAGGAGACGAAAGTTGAAGGAGAGGAGGAGACTGGGAGCATGGTGCTTAAGTTTACATCACGGTATTTTGCCGCTGTGAGCCAAGCCATAGGCACTTCAGGGGAATGTGTTCTTTTTGTTAGAAAACTGCCAGGATTAGTCAAAGAAAATGTCTTTTCTTGCTCTTCAGGCCGAGTAGTATGGTGTGATATTGTTTATTGTGACACTGAATGGCACATTATATGTGTTATGCTCCAATTATTGGCCAGGAAAGATCGGTTTTTTTCCAATTTACGACAACATATGTGTACTGGTAGCAAACTCTTATTGGTGGGTGATTTCAACTCTGTCTTGAATGAAAATGATAGATCAAGCAGGCGCAACGTTAAAGACAGAAGCAGTGATGTCCTGGCACAGGTGATTATTGAACACGAATTTGTAGATGTAGCGGAGTGTTCGCATAGCTCCCGAGATGTGAAGTATACCCACTTTCAAGGCACAAGTAATGCCAAATTGGATCGACTTTACGCTACTGCAGATGCGATAGCCCAGTGTAGCAGTTTTAATGTTGTCCATGTTTCTTTTCTGATCCCTGTCTTGTAAAATGCAATATCGGGTCAAAAAAAGAAAGGAACGCCCTTTATTGGGAACAGTGGAAAATGAACTCTAACCTCTTAAAGGATGAGTCGTTTAGCGCATCAGTTAATAAAGAAATAAGTAATATTAACATAGAGTGTATGGACAAAATAGCAGACGAATGGGAGATTTTCAAGCAGCGAAAAAAATAAAAGCTATAGAGAGATCTAGCGTTTTATCTTTTGAATCTAACAAGAATGAGAAAGAGCTTAGACGAACACTTGAGAGGCTAACAGCTCTTGAATGTGAAAAACCTGGAGTATATGGTGACGATTTGCGGAGTATCAGAGGATAGAGGTGTATGAGGAGGAACGCTATCGCGGAGCGCTAGTGCGAGGCAGAGCAACATTAATGACTATACATGATCACCCGACGAAGCGAGCGCTTGGATTGGAGAAGAGGCATGCCAGGCGAAATCATATAGATGTCATTGAAGGTAACGGTATCGAAGTTTCAGACAATGAGAGCATAGGACGAGCGTTTGGCAAACACTGCGAAGGACTTTTCGCTGCCACGCCCATTGATTCAGAGGCATTTAAGCAGGAGTTCCTTAGCAGAATGCCGAAATTGTCAGATGTCACCAAATCAGCTTTAGAGCTATCTATAACGCCAATGGAAGTAGAAATATAGATAAAATGAATCCTGGTAAATCTCCGGGGTCGGACCAGCTTTGTGTTTCGTTTTATACGGAGTTCAAAAATGAATTATCCCAAGTACTTGCAGATGTCAAGATATCAATCAAGCTTATAAACCTAATGGCCTTTCTAGGTTCTTTAGTGAAGCACATACAGTTTTGATACCTAAGACAGAACACTCAGAGAAGTTAAAATTAGTTTCTTCGTATAGACCGATATCACTAGCTAACTATGATTACAAAATTTAGTGAAAGTACTAGCATGGCGACTTCAAGGGGTAATCAAAGAATTGGTAGGGCCTCACCAAACATGCGGAATTATGGGACGCTCCATTGTTACCAATATACACAAGATGCGCTGCGTGCTCGAATGTAGCGATGCCAATCAAGTAGGGGTAGCCATTCTACAGATTGATCTCGAGAAAGCTTTTGATTGTGTTTCCCACAACCTTCTGCTTGCCATTCTTGACCATGTCAACGTTGGTTTTGTAATCAGAGATGGAGTATCTACGGCATACCGTAACTGCACGACCCGACTGGTAATCAATAAGACGCTAGGAGATACAATTAACATAAAGCATTCTGTCCGTCAGGGCTGTCCGCTGAGTCCCCTACTTTTCAGTTTATATATAGAATAGTTGTGCTCAGCAATAACTCAAAACAGTTGCATTCGTGGCTTTAGATTATAAGAATCCGAAGGTAAAATTTTGGCATATGCCGAAGATGTGGCTGTTTGCTGTATCGATCAAGATAGTGTTACCACTACCATCAGTGTGATTAAAAGGTTCGGCAATGCAACTGGAAGTCTAGTAAACTGGGGAAAGTGTCTGGGTTTCCGGCATGGAGAGTGGTCGTCAAAACCAGACTATTTTGTCAATGTTAAATGGGTGACCACACCTGTCAAGTACCTTGGGGTGCCACTGGAACTTTATAAAGATATTGAGAAATACTGGCAAGAACAAGCGAAAGAAATCCGGACGAAAGCTAATAGATGCAACGGTAATCATCTGTCAGTGTTTGCTAGGGCGACTGTCTGTAATCTTTTCTTTGCCTCAAAACTTTGGTATGTGATGCAAGTATTGCATTGTTCAAGGGCAAACATAAAGAAGTTCCATCGCATCTTCGCAGTGTTCGCGTGGGCTTCGAACTGGGAGGGATGCAGTCGCACTAATCTGTTTCGAAAAGTGAAACACGGAGGGCTTGGTTTGACACATCTTTTCATACGCCAAGTCGGGAATAGGTTCTTTTTTTTTTCGCTACACAAGGGACCCTTTCTTACGCACAGTGTGCCGAATGCGACAGATGCGGGCTTTGCCTGGATATGTGGTTAGCACGAATAACATGACCGGTGCTGTGCGCGGATATTTTAAAGAGGTTATTCTAAGTGTACGGTTTTTATGCGTCAGATTTTCCAATGAATATTTGTTTTAGGTGACTCGAAAAAAGTTGAACAAAGATGTAATCGCTGTATCGTGCCATGTACGCTGGAGGTGAAGGGAAAGATGTGCTTAAACGAAAGAAGAGAATGCAAGTGGCTCCTGCCACGAAGCCTTTCTTTTTCAAGCTGCACAGAGGTACATTATCAGTCATGACATTTCAAGCAGACCGTGGTTTTTACTTACCTTGGGAGACCAATTGCCTTATCTGTAAAAAACCGGGAACTATTGACCATGTTTTCTTAGATTGTTGGGAGGGAGTATATTTTTGGGATGTACTTCAAAGAATGTTACAGAAAGAATTACCTCTAAATTCATATGGTATAAGATTTCTGCCAATAGTGCACGAACAGGGAATGCCTTTTGATTTGATTATGCTATGTGGACTTCACTGTTTATGGCGGGCCCGTATGGCGGGTTTCTATCGCGATCAGGATGCATGACCTGCACGAATGTATTTCCGTGAATGTATGGCCAAGTTTGTTGAACTGCAGAAAACTCAGGAGATTTTACCTGAGTGGTTATCAAGGGTGGAGCCCTTGGCAGCACTTACGGAATTTTAATTTCTGTCGGACTGTTACTGCTTGTTTTTCTTCTGCTTGTGGTTTGATGTACGCGCCTATATACAGGCAATAAAGCAAAAAAAGTAAACACGTCGAAGTGTGGGCCGTTGTTTTGAATGGTTGATTGTGCTCTTGTTGCGTACTTGTTAGCGTATATGTTAGCGTACTTGTTGCGTACTATATGTGTAGTATGTGTACATGTGTGCATGTGTAGCTATATGCATTGCGTAAACACATATGGTGCTTACGGTGTCTGTGAGTAATCCTGAATGGCCTGAGGCGTAAACAATCCGCAAGGGAGGCGTGATTCGGGTATGATAAAGTACATCGCTGCAGGCAACTTTTTTTTAATATCGTTCAGCCTCTCCAGATGGCGCCAGCTACAACCGACTTCACGGCTATGACGCTTTAACACCTCCATTTACTTATATAACGTTGAACATCTATCTATCAAAGCTGCATTACTGAGTCGGAATGGTTTCGCTGCGATCGAGCCTGCGGTTTGGAGGCACATCTCGTGACCTGCGGACCCGTAAACGCATGGACAACGTCGCTACACTAAGTGAACCTGCGAGAAATAAATACAGCAAGCCTAGCTTGCACTATTCAGGAGAGGGCTCTGCAGTATCTATGTCTATCGGAGTGAACGTCGCTTCGCTGACCAAACGAAACGTGCTTACTCCGTCGTTCTCTTTCGCGATATGTTCATTGCCGAAGGTTCGTCTGCCTGTTTTTATAATAATTCCGTTCAATATCAAGCTCAGCGGGACCGTTTTTTGTAACTTTCAGTGTCGTGTACTTCTTATCAGTCGAGAATCGTTGCATTTGCTAAGCCTACTCTCTTCGCCGGGGGGCAGTCATATTTATTTTCATAAAGAGGAACATGTTTCACCGTGGATGAGGCAGCAACGTTTCTCTATTTAGGGACGAACATTGGGGACATTGCCGTTCTTTTCTAAATGGAGAGAACGTCACTCCATTTTTAGGAGTGTTCTATTATGAAAAACTCAGTAGATATTTTTCTACTTCTCGAAAGAGCAGCCTACAAAATCTAAACACATGCCACTGCCTCCTACGTTTCGTAACACGTTTGTTTTGTGCCACTTTACTTAAGTCGCCGCTACACACAAATTACTACTTGTTGAGCACTATCAACTCAATATCTTACTCGAAAAGTAGTCAACCAAGCCGTAAACTTCCCTATCACTTCTTTCCCACACAAACTCCTCGAGCTTGGCGTACAAAACACGCTAGAAGAGATCTCAAAGGCTCAGAAATGAATGCAATTTACACAACTCACGACCACCAAGGCCGGCTGCCATAATCTGCGTGAGCTCGGCTTTTTCTCCTCGAAGTCCAAGGAACCCCAAGAATTGACACTGATTACAAGTAAATCAGTGATCTTATCGCGATCGCTGCCATTGCATGGAAAGTGCACCATGAATACAACAGGGGCAGACAGATTGCGCGGGCGACAGCCAATTTTAAGCGCAAAGACATAGATGCGGACGACGTCTCGTTCGTGAACGCTGCAGCCTACGGCGACAACTGAGCCTCCACCGCAGGCACTTTCTCATCCGCACAGCAGATTCTTAACACCGCCACGGTCCTCACGCGAAACCCCGAAGCAGTGGAGCAAGTAGCTGTGGCCATAGAGGTGCTCCACAGCAAACGAGACGTCGTCTACAGTGACTCCAGACCAGCCGTGAAAATAAAAGCCTTCAAACGTGGCGACATGTCCAGCCAGGCAACACGCATCCTCTGCAGCGCGGTCTTGTGTCCCCTAAAGCTTCACAATGTCATTTGGCGAGCCTTTTTTTTTACTTCTATATACATTACTGTGCTCAAGACCAGGTCTTTCATGAGTCTAAGGTTGCCTTGCTTCCCCGACCTACCCATTTATTAGCCACATGAAAAATCATCCAAATACTTCATTATAGATGTTGTTTCTTTACTAATTTCTTATTCACATCATAAAGGAATGAGACAGTGCATAAACAGTTAAGACATATCCAAGAAGTTGTATGGTTTACAATATTATAGTGATTTCTTTATACAGATAAGTGCATGGCTCAAGTTGTCCGAGCCAATATGGCACTTGGTTCCTAGTTTTACAATCGTTAATGAAGTTCGTAATCACTTGGCGCGAATATTCACAAACAGGCAGTGCATTTGTGTCGGCGTGATACAAGTCTATGTGTGTTTTTCAAATGCTTTGAAGGTAGAGCAACATAACAGTACCACAACGATAGATAGCTATATATGCTGAGTTTAACATCCCAAAACCACCATATGATCAGAGACGCCGTAGTGGAGGGCTTAGAAAATTTGGACCACCTGGGGTTTTTTAACGTGCGCCCAAATATGAGCACACGAGCCTACAGCGTTTCCGCCTCTATCGGAAATGCAGTCACCACCGTCGGGATTTGATCCCGCACTTGCGGATCAGCAGCGTTAGCCACAAGACCACTGCGGCGGTAAACAGTATTATAGAGTGAGTCATTCGTAACGCTTTCAGAAAACCCATGAACGTGTTTCATGAGAAGTAGCTTTGATAGCAAGTGTAAAGAAAGGAAATTCCAAGTGTTATCATCTGCAAATGCCTCATATAAAGCCTACACTCTAGTCAGTCATCGAAAGGAGGTTCGTTGTTAGTTGCTCTATGCGTAAAAACTATTCGGCGATCCACAGACGCTCCTCAGATTTCTTCTGTAGTGGTTCAATAATAACCAACGCCTAAGCTGTATTACAGCGTATGAAGCTTCACTGCTGCTTCTATGCGCTGTATAAAGCTCCCTTTCGGCTATTGCACTGCAAATCGTAGCTTACCTTCCGAAAGACTGTGCTAAGCCCATAATCCATTATGGTCGGTCTCGAAAAATGCTGTGAAAAATAAATGAATCACCGAAACCAGAGGCTGGAACAATCGTCAAGCTGCCGCCAGATCACGATAGTCCGTGCTTTTTCGGAGCTTTGTGTGTGTGCCGCGTATGTGATTTTGTGTAGGGTTTGCAGTCGTCCTGCACTGCCAGCAAGCGTCACACGTTGCCTTGGTACCTATTAAGGAAGTTTGTTTCAACGACAACAGCCGCCGTGAGGATGAAAACTATTGCCAGGCCATCACAACAAATATGTCACTAGAAAATGGGTAATCAAATTGGGATTCCCGTAGGCAGGAGCCCCCTTTCAGCCAGATTTCTTATTCTCAGCCTTCAGAGCACAAGTTTTATTGCCGTGTTTTTTTTCTCTGCAGGCTCTCTGTATACGACTTACTGAGTCTCTTCGTATCTACCTCACCACAAATGTCTCAGACATCAAAATTTTCTGCCTTCCTGATTCCGGTGACAGAAATTACTCAGGCGCAAAAAAGTGGGCAAGAGAACGGCGAGAATTTGTTTCCGTGTACGCTTGGTACTTTCGGCGATTAAGTTTTAACTATGTGGTTGAGAGAATGTGGTTGAGGGGATTTCAGCCTAGGTACTTAGAAACAGAAAAGAAACATAAGTTTATTTGCGTTACAACTTAGACACCCTCCTCATACCATTGGATATACGTTTCAGATTTCCATTATGTCGGTAAAATATTTATCATATATTCAAACGAGATATAAATATATATATATATATATATATATATATATATATATATATATATATATATAGTTATATATATGTATATATATTATATATATATATATATATTGCCACGTACCATTCCCCAAGCTTTTGTTATCGTCCCAAAACACCACACGATTCTCAGCGCAAACCGCGCCTGCAGTTTTCGAGAGGGTTCCGGACTGTAGTAGATCATTTCGATAAGATCACGCCCACTGTGCGAATGGTACAGATTGTTCTGGAACGTACGGCGCCGCCAGCGGTAGCGCTAGAACATTCGACGGTGGGAGTATAAATGCCGACGCGCTTCACCGCTTGTCAGTTGTTGATCGAAGGCCGACGCTCCGTTCGCCGCTATCAGTCTGAGACTGCTATCTGTGCGAGACTGCTGCTGTAATTGGACTTTCTGTTTACCGGGCACAGGTTCGCCCAAATAAACAGTTAAATTCCAACAAGAAGTCTCCTGTCTTCGGCCACGTCACGACCCCGTGACATCTGGTGGAGGTGCTGCTTCGTTCATGTACCGCACGCCCCCGTCAAGCCGTGAACCCAGCCCACGTCGCGGAGAAGACACCGACGCCAACCAGGAGCAGCGAACAAGCCGCCGACAGCAAGGGCTACCACCGGAGTACGGGCTTCTACACGACAAGCCGCGGAAGACCAAGGCCATGACCGGGACTGTCAGCGACGCAAGACACCGCCGACAAGGCCAGCGGGACTTCTGCAGCCAATAGATCCACCTTGCCGACCTTTCCAGCAGATTGGTATGGACCTACTGGGGCCGTTCCCGACGTCGGCTTTCGGAAACAAGTGGATCGTGGTAGCTACCGACTACCTCACCCGCTACGCCGAGACAAAAGCCCTGCCAAAAGGCAGTGCATCCAAGGTAGCTAAGTTCTTCGTCGAAAATATCGTCCTACGTCACGGCGCCCCGGAGGTCCTTATCACCGACAGAGGAACGGCATTCACTGCCGACTTAACTCAAGCGATCTTGGCATACAGCCAAACAAACCACCGCCGGACGACAGCGTACCACCAACAGACCAACGGCCTCACCGAGCGGCTTAACAAGACGATCGCCGACATGCTGTCAATGTACGTCGATGTCGAACACAAGACGTGGGACGCCATTCTTCCGTATGTGACCTTCGCATACAACACGGCGGTGCAGGAGACGACGCAGATATCTCCATACAAATTGGTCTACGGAAGGAGCCCGACAACGACGCTCGATGCCATGTTACCCAACGTCACCGACGAAGAAAACCTCGATGTGAGCGAGTACCTTCATCGCGCCGAAGAAGCCCGACAACTTGCGCGGCTCCGTATCAAGAATCAACAGACGACCGACAGCCACCGTTACAACCTTCGACGACGCTTCGTGGAATACCAGCCCGGTGAACGTGTTTGGGTGTGGACGCCGATACGCCGACGTGGACTAAGTGAAAAGCTTCTGCGACGGTACTTCTGCGACGGTCTCGGCCCACTTGATTACGAGGTTGTCCCCGACGGCATCACGAACTCTCAACGACGCCGATCGCGACCTGAAGTCGTTCATGTCGCACGCCTAAAGCCGTTTCATGCGCGTTAACAAACTGAAACAGTGCTTTTTTAGTATTATTGTTGTATTGTAATTTATTCATTGTACTTTCTTGCATTATTATTGCACCTTCATCTTTAGTTAAAGCATCGAGACGATGCCTTTTTCAGAGGGGGGCAATGCCACGTACCATTCCCCAAGCTTTTGTTATCGTCCCAAAACACCACACGATTCTCAGCGCAAACCGCGCCTGCAGTTTTCGAGAGGGTTCCGGACTGTAGTAGATCATTTCGATAAGATCACGCCCACTGTGCGAATGGTACAGATTGTTCTGGAACGTACGGCGCCGCCAGCGGTAGCGCTAGAACATTCGATGGTGGGAGTATAAATGCCGACGCGCTTCACCGCTTGTCAGTTGTTGATCGAAGGACGACGCTCCGTTCGCCGCTATCAGTCTGAGACTGCTATCTGTGCGAGACTGCTGCTGTAATTGGACTTTCTGTTTACCGGGCACAGGTTCGCCCAAATAAACAGTTAAATTCCAACAAGAAGTCTCCTGTCAGGTAGTCGGCGATGTCACGGGGTCGTTCTCCTGGCTGTGGGCGCGGTGCATTGACGGCGAAGCCACGCAATCCCATCTGTCGGTACTGGCAACGGCGGTATGTGTGTCCGGCCTCGCCGCAGTGGTAGCAGAGCGGGCGATGGTCAGGGGTGCGCCAGACGTCAGTCTTCCTCGGTGCACTGCGCTGGGCCGCTGGCGAACGGTATGACGTCGGTGGGGGTGGTGGCGGCGGTGGCGTCTGTCGACGGAAGTGCGATGGGGCGGCGTTTTGGCGTGGACGGGGAGTAGCGTTGTGGCGCAGTGCAGCGGCGTAGCTCATAGCTTCCGGCTCGGGCAGCGGTGCGTGGGGAATTTGAAGCGATTGCCGAACTTCTTCTCGCACAATGTCGGCGATCGAATCCACTTGAGGCTGCGCCGAAGGCAACAGCTTGCGCAGCTCTTCCCGCACGATCGCTCGGATCGTTTCACGCAGGTCTCCGGAGTTACTGGCTTGAGCAGCAGCGCAGTCTGCAGTCAGGCGACGATTATACTGTCTGGTGCGCATGTCCAGGGTCTTTTCAATAGTGGTCGCTTCGGCTACAAATTCTTGGACGGTTTTCGGTGGGTTTCTCATCAGCCCCGCGAAGAGCTCCTGTTTGACCCCTCGCATGAGGAAACGAACTTTTTTCTCCTCAGGCATGTCTGGGTCAGCGTGACGGAATAGTCGGGTCATTTCTTCTGTGAAAATGGCGACATTTTCATTTGGTAGCTGAACCCGGGTCTCTAATAAAGCAGCGGCCCTCTCTTTTCGAGCGACGCTCGCGAACGTTTGCAGGAATGCGCCGCAGAAAACATCCCACGTTCGGAGCGTGGACTCCCGATTTTCGAGCCAGGTCCTTGCGGTGTCTTCTAAATAGAAGAACACACGACGCAGCTTTTCGTCATGGTCCCAGTGGTTGAGGGCGGCCACACGGTCGTACGTCTCTAGCCAGGACTCTGGGTCTTCGAACGATGACCCATGGAAAATTGGTGGTTCCCTGGGTTGATGCATGACCATCGTGGGCTGGGACGCTGCGGTTGTCATTGTCGCTATATATATATATATATATATATATATATATATATATATATATATATATATATATATATATATATATATATATATATATATAGCTCAGTGGTGAAGCATCGAACGCGTTATTCTGAGGTCGTATGTTCGATTTCTGCTCATGGCAAGCTATTTTTCAGCCACTTTCCTTTTTTTTATTTACATTGCATTGCTTCTAATAACTTCCTCTATACATTCCTTGGCATTATTGTCTGTTAGATCCCATTACGATTGTCTCAAAGCACTAAAAAAAAACGAGCCCTTAGGTATACCTTTTTTTCTATATATATATATATATATATATATATTCATGTTTAAATATATATATATATATATATATATGTAACAGACAACACGGTAAAAAAGTGTAGCAGAAGGCAATTAACCTAACTGTAATGTATATCTGAATAAAGAAAACTGCATGAGGAAAAGATATTTTGCCCTGAGCAGGAACGGAGCCTGCAATATTCGAATAACGCGTTCGATGCTCAATGAACTGAGCAGCTACAGTGGCATCCTTCCATCCACTTTAATGAGTTTAAAGTGAATCCAACGTGGAAGTCTCAGTCAGCGCCGCCAGCAGCCATGGCGGCCAACGTGAAACACTCTTCATCAGGCTCTTTGGCGTTACTTAGCACGTGACCTTATTGCGAGCTGGCAGCTGACCAATAATCCCTCGTTTACTACCTAAACGCACCCAGTGTACCAGAAGCAGATCCTGGTTAATAAATAAATGAAGGAAGTGTAAACTTCAGGGCTGTTTTTTTTTCTTGTTAGAAGATTACTGAGGTCTAACACGCAATAGTGCAAGAAAAGAATAGGGGAAGCTATTCAAACCAATGTTATTTAACTCCGACGTTGTGGACACTCTGAAGCCAGCAATGTCCACACCGAGCGCCACAGGAAAAAGTTAGGCGAGAATAAACACGTGAAAAGGAGGGCTATTCTTAGCACTAAGCAGGCTTAAGATCGCAAGGTCACACGTTTGAACCCACTTTGTTTTTTTTTCTTTATTAAGACAAAATGAACTTTCAAGCAGTTAAAAAAAGAAGGTCGTGCGAGATACGAGTGAAATGATGTTGGAAGTTGATTGGTGGTAACAAGGTAATCTACAGTGCTAAGAAAGTGCAAGGGAACCCCTACTTTGAGACAGCGCAGCACCCTAGCATGCCATGACGAAATTTGGTTCAAATATAGGTGCCAGACCATTGTCAATTGTATATTTACTTTAAACGCGTCATGAAGGGATCGATAAAAATGGAGGTCTTGGGTGCGGCTCCACTGGCAACCAGCTGCCGGTAATGCACTTCTACGACAGGGCTGGAATGATCAACCTATTACAGCACCTGGTCATCACCTCCCATGAATACAGAAATGAACCCTCGGCCCTCAGTTGCCAGTGGCTGTGAAACAACAGTCCAAGGCGGTGGTTAGACCTGCTATGCAGAGGAGGGCGCTAAGATTTTCCGAGTCCAGACAAGGCACCATTGGAACCTGAACTTGGCTACTTTAAACGCTATAGAACGCTATCAAGTGAGGCTTGTGTAGCCTTTAAGATTGGAAGGGTGTTACATGGAATGTAATAGAGCTCAGCGTAGTTAGGAGGACATGTGATTCTTATACAGTGCTGCAGAACGGACACGTCTTACGCTACCATGTATTAGGTGAGTGAAAAGAACTACACAAGATTATCGCTGTTTTTCAGACACAAGATTATCGCTGGCAACATAGAGGAATACAATATCATCAGTGCAGGCTAGAGATAACAAAAATTAGGTTTCACAAAGGCACAAGATAAAGGCGGTACAGGCCTACGTAACGAGTGTTTTGTAGATAGCATTTGCAGACACCGGTGGCCTGAAGAAAACTGCCTTAATGATGCAAACTATAGTGCATAGATAAAAAAAAGTGGCAGCATATTCACGGAGTGAAATAGGGATAGGGGGGAAGCATCCGTTCATTCATTCGTTCTTGCTTCCGCCATCCATGCATGCGTCTGTGTGGCTGTCCGTGCGTCCATCCGCCTCTCCGTACGTGCGTCTGTTCGTGCGTCCGCACGTTCATCTGTGCGTCCGTCCCTGCTTTCATCCTTGCATCCGCTTCTGCGTCCGTCCATGCGTCCATCCGTCCATGTAGCCATCCACGCATCCGTCCTTGCATCTGTCAGTGTGTGCGTTTTTCCACCTATTCAATACTCCAAGTACCACCACCTCGCATATTTTCATCATATATTCCTCATATTGAAGCACCGTCATCCAGCTGACATTCCAAGAACTGAACGAGAGGAGGCACACGCACACTTTCTTACGGCTTGCGCTTCGTGTCTACTTCCCACCATTAACCACCTAGAGTTCATGGTATATACTTGTTCACTGTATTGAAGGCACTGCGACCTAACGCTCGCTAAACTTTCTAAAATCTAGGAGGTTACGCCCAACGAGTATAATGTAGCAACCCTTTTTTGTCTTCTGTGCGTTGTTGAACAACAAAAAATTCGGAGCCTGTGCATTAACTAAAAGCCAAATTCTCCTGCCTCGCATTCCCTTTTAGCAGCCATTGGCGTGTACATTTAGCATTATCTTTTATTGTTCAACGACGCACAGAAGAAATCTCTCACCAGCACCACCTTGGAGGTCAAAATGTTATACTTGGTACACATTACTACAGCGGCTACGAGGGACGAACAGGTGTCGCTATATGGTGCTTCGCCCCTAAAATGGAACGCCAGCGTATAGAGTTGCAAGGCGTTGCTGTAGATGGCATGCAGTGATGCCCTGTCAACTGCCCGTCGCATCCTCCTCCCTTGAAAGGCAAAATACACACAATGCACTGACGAAACAAAAAAGACTGGATGCCAGGTTCACTTTGCATCCTTCTGTCTATGAAGGCAAAACACACAAAATGCATTATTAGTGCGAGTTGGCACTCTGTCGACTTTCCTAGGCTCTTTCACTGTGCTGGAATCTGTGAGTGTAGGCTAGGCAAAGTGGTGGCATTTGGGGTTTGGTAGATTTTTGGCATATATCCTCGGTGTTAGGGGAGCTTGCTGAGTCTTCTGGTGGTCGGTCTTGTGTAGCTTTTTGGAGTTCAGGTCCGTGCTGTATGACTTTGCCTGTAACTGAATAGGAAGTGTTGTGGCCTTCTTCAGCGTTGTAACCGGGGAGTCGAAAAACCGCTTCTGGGGTTTTCCGGTGGTGTTCTCTATTTTGACGGAACTTCCGGCCATCTGGTCTTCTATCAGAATGGTGTACGACCTTGGCGCTACGAGATTTTGACATTGCACTTATATTTACTATCTACCATCGTTGAAAAGACGGAGGACGTCTCCCAGTGAAGTGAAGCCAGCTACTTTTTTGCGTTCTTTGCTTGAACATGTTTTCACACGGGCCTTGGGGGTGAAGGTTAAAAATCTGGAAGCAGCATTCTGAAGCTTCGTCCCATCAACAGTTCTGCTGACGACCGGTCATTCTCAAGAGAACTCACACTGTAGTTCAGAAAGCCCAAATGAATATCTACCTTACTTTTCTTCGTCTTGTTCAAAATGCGCTTGACCACTTACACGCCTTGAGGAGGCGCTGTAATCGCCAGAGCTCACGGACACGTTTCGCATAGACTCTACATTTTCACCTTTCTACATCGCCACAAGTTCCCTTTTCTTCGTCTGAAAGTTACCCAATGCTTCAAGACGACGCCAGGCACCGTTGTAAATAAACACTTCACACCAGCAAGTCATTGTTTTGCTGCTGTGAACGCAACGCGCCATGCCAGATTACGCTCGGCCACCGTGCTTTCCCTAACTCCGGCGTCGTTGCGACAAGACGCCGCCTTTCTCTGTCAGCGTGCGCTTCCAGAGCGCGTCCCAGACAGGAAAATGGAAGTTGTCGTAACAGGAACGCCAATAACTGATGAAGAACTTGATGGCGGATCGTGGTCGCATACTGCGTTGGCCATGCAACGCCGATATCGCCGTCCTGATCCCGTTCGCACCTCAGACGCGGCTGACAATGTGACCACCGACAACCAAAGCGGCAAGCCGATTCCTTGCCATGCACAACTACCGCCCGCTTCAAAGCGACGCCCACTACCACGGTTACCACTGGACAACTACAAAATAGTCCTGCGACCGCAGGGTTCATTACACCTAGCCGATCTGGGATCTGCCCGCCTCTCTGAAGCCTTTTGCGCCGCTGCTGGATTCAACTCACCCGAAGACCTTCACACCGACCAGATGCGCATTCACCCGACCAACAACACTATCACTGTCAGCAGGCCTGATGCGAACCGTGCAATGGCTTACCTGAAAATTACCGAAGTGAAAATCGCCTACCAATCCTGTGCCATGGCTCTGTGCGCCCCTGCACCCGACAACCCGGTTAGAGGCATAATAGTTAATGCGCACAGCTTCAAAAGTGATGATCAGATTTTCAACGAGCTTCGCGCCCGCAATCCAACTATCGACATCGTAAGCGCTCGGCGACTGGGAAAGTCCAAACATTTCGTCCTAAGCATTGCTGGTCATACCCTACCCAAGCATGTCCGCTACCTTGCTTTTACCCTCTTGATTTTTTCCTTTAGAGAACAGGTAGAGGCGTGCTTCAATTGCAGACAAAGTGGTCATAGGACCGACGTGTGTCCACAGCCGAAACAAGATAACTGTCGTCGTTGTAGCGAAAGCAACCCGCAACCTACCGACAGCAAAGAACACACTTGCCCGGCGCAATGCGTCGTTTGTAAAGGCGGCCACCTAACCGGCAGTCGCAACAGTAAATACCGGTTCCTCAAAAAGAAGCTTCCAGGAAACGACAAGAGCACCGACAAAGCAACTCAGCACCTTTCCGACTCCCAGACCGAGGGTACTACTACCGACAATAAGAACTGTCAAGAATCTTTCCCGCCGCTTAGGGGAAGGAACACCAGTGCTACCGGACCTGACAATGGGGCCCGCTCCCGATCCCTGTAAAGGACCCGGGATCACCGCAACAGACTTCTGGCCGTCCCACATGTTGCTTGGCAGACGGACAAACAGCGACAGCCGCAGACACAACCCTTAGAAAACCAACAGGTGAAGGAGTTGGCAGAACAGGTGAAACTATTGCAACAACAATTGGGTGCCGCTAATGATAAAATTAAACAATTGGAACGCAAACAAGCGCCCGCTAGCGCCACTAATACGAACAGTGCCGAACAGATCATGGCCTGTGCCGCGCGAAATGAAAACACTGCCACAATAGACGTAGAAGCACTCAGGGGCACGAAACCTAGAGCTGCCGAACCAACAGCCGTATTTACCACCGCAGACCTGAACATCTCACAAATCAATGAGTGAATTGTAAGGCTAGAAATTTTATTCGACAAAGTGTCTAGGCAACCAACAACTAAAAACCAACAGCTCACTGAGAGTATCGGTGCCCTTGGTATGGCTCTAACTAACCTTGCAGCTTGCTTAGATTCGTTTCCCGCTCAGACCGAGAGTGTAGCTGCGGCCGGCGTAATCACATCACAGACACCGTCCTCAACTCCCACGCAGCCCATTGCTCAGAAAAGTCCTAAAAATGCCCTCGACCCAATCTGTCAGGGCAACGCCATATTCAAGAAAAGATGGTCAACGCGACTAGCACGCTCTTCTGGCAGTGGAATTGCAGGAGCTACCGCAACAAACGGGCAGCTTTGCAATTTCACTTCCAATCCACCGACCAGTTCCCTGATATATTTACATTACAGGAGACAGGCTATCCTTCAAAACTGTCTGGATGTGCCGCATTCAAGGAATTTACCACGGCCGGTAAGCAACCGGCTACTGCCATACTGGTGCAATGCAATCTCCCGGCAATCCAACATGACTTGCAATATACAGAAATAGCTCACACTCCCGTAGAAATGCTCCCCCACAAACGCTCAGGTAGCAGTGTATACGTTTTAAATTTGTATAGTCCACCCAGAGATAATAGTACCACCGTTGCTTCACTTCGAAGAAAAGTTAGCAGAATAGCGGGTCACTCAGAGCTGATAATAATGGGAGACTTTAATGCCAAACATACCGAATGGGGCTGCCCCAAATGTGACCGCAGGGGCACTAAACAATGAGAAACGATTAGGGACTTGGGTCTTACCTTACGTTCCCGACCAACCAACCAGGATAGGGCATAGCGTCAGTCGCAACGCCACCCCCGACTTGACACTTGTTATAAACGCTTACGCAGTTACGTGGGAAAACACTGAATGACATTTAGGAAGCACTATTATCTGCTTTCTATCAACGTACCCACTAAGGCTGCAAAGAAACAGAAATCACTACTAAACACACAAAATAGCATGCCTTTCGATTCCTGAGAGACAAGCGCTTAACCACCCCTATCGAAGATCTCAATGAGTGGACTACCAATCTCACAAATCAAATGTGGTCATCAGATTCCTCACCAGAACAGCGCGAGACACGATGCTGTCCGCAACAAAAAAGGTTAAACTAGATAGCACTCGTCTTGGTTTTGACCGCAGTAACCCGTATATATAAATGAACAGCTGTGCATGGAAAGGAAGGTTCTGCTCAGTAAGGCGTGGCAAGCAAGGTATGAAAGAGAATGGAAATATGTATGGGTATCACAGGGCAGAATTTTCATGTGGAAAGCAGACAGGACAACTGTTTTAAATGTAACTTCTGAGGCGGATCTGGCTAAAGTAGTCTAGCTTATTAGTAGACTTATATTTCTGCTGTGAACAAAGGTAATGTATTCCTGCGTTTCTGAATTGAACTCGTATGTAAGTGGCTGTCATAGGCAGCCCATGACATCCCTTCACATTAATATGCAGTCAGCTCGTTCGAAAGAAGAAAACTTTCTTTTGTTTCTTGATGAGTTCAATTTTTTTCTTTTCTGTTATTATGATGACTGAAACTTGGTACCGTAGTGAAACAGACGTGTTTTGTATTGACGGATATAATGTTGTGTATCAAATATGAAAATTGAGAATTGGTGTAGGTGTATGCTTGTATGTCAAAGCTGAAATAACGTATGAGTATCGTGAAGATCTGTCTCTGTGCACCGATGACCTTGAGGGGTTAACTTTACAGTATCACAACTACATTTTTTTGTAATTTACAAGCCACCAAGTGGCAATTTCTATTCATTTATTTAATATTTACAAAACCTATTTTCTAATGTAAACCAATTTAATTACTAACTAGTGCTGGGAGGTGATCTTAACATAGATATAATGAGCGACACACATAAACAGATGAGACTTTCAGACATTCTTGCTTCTTTTTTCTTAACAAACGTAATTACCCATAGTGGGCAGCGCACAAAAGGAAACACACAAGAGAAGGAATCAGGACAAGCGCTGGTCTAACAACTGAAAGTTTTATTTGAAAGAAAGCATATATATACATGTGTACACAGAAAATCAAGTGCTACGCAAGATTACATCCGATCAATGAAACCAATCTCCTGTTCAGATAAAGAAACAGATGGCTGGCTAACGCAAATGCCAACACTCTTCGCCATGTGGTAAGCCTCAGCAATCTCACGTGTCCTTTGATTATGATGGCGGTCGATGATTGCGGTTTGCTCAAAAGAAGGAATACAACCGCAATCGCGGCAATGGCTGGCGAGGTGAGACAGAACCCCACCCTTTAAAGAATTTTCATGCTCCCGTAGCCTAATATTAATACATCTACCAGTCTGTCCTATGCAGACACTCCCGCACGAGCAAGGAATTTTATAGACTACCCCTGTCGAACATGCGGTATACTTCTTAACGTGCTTGATTGAACAAGTGCTATCAACCGCCCTCGTAATTTTCTGTGTACACATGTATATATATGCTTTCTTTCAAATAAAACTTTCAGTTGTTAGACCAGCGCTTGTCCTGATTCCTTCTCTTGTGTGTTTCCTTTTGTGCGCTGCCCACTATGGATAAGTTCCAACTCGCCCGCCTTTCGGTGCTACAACGTAATTACCGTTTCAACACGTATTACTGATACCACTTCTATTCTATTAAACTTGTTTATCACAAGTAGTACAAACAGTACGTAACAGGCCGGCGTCCTGCGTGCCCCGATAAGTGATCATTTGCCAATATATATAGTCACAGAAAACAAAACCAGTATAAGGAATCAAATCCTTCCTGCCGTTCACTTTCAACAAATTAATTCGCGAACGCTATCTTCTTTTAGAGAAGAAATTAGAACTCTCAATCGGAACAACGTTCTATCTAGTTCCTCTGCTGATCTTGCTTATGATTGTCTTATTGTTACTCTATGCTCTGCGTATAAAAACATTTTACTTACAAAGCTTTAAAGAGACCAGAATGGGCGCACAAACTTTGGATTTCTTCCGCAATACTCAATATGATAAAAGAAAAAAAATAGGTTGTATCATGTTTCTGATAAAGCAGGACCCGGATTAATTTAAAGCTTTTAAGGTATACAGAAATAAACTCACTAAGCTACAAAAACAAGCTAAACGCGATTATCACATGTCACCGATTCTAAGGAATTATTCTATTCTATTGTACCAACTAAAAAGTGTCTTATGATATTAGTGAGCTCGTCATTGAAAATAATATATACAAGGGCGCAGTACAAGCAAACAAATTTAACGAGTACTTTACCTCACTAGTTGACAGTAGTCATAATTGTGATTAATTATTGTATTTGCCTCCTTCATTAGATGATTCTGTGTTTGCTAATCCTACAGACGCGAAAGAGGTAATCAGCGTTTTTTAGCATTTCAAATTGAGTAAAAGCGAGGACATAGATGGCTTAAAACTAGAACCTATAATATACATTTTAGATCTCATATGCGCCTGCTTAGTACATATTAATAATCTCGTGTTCACAACTGGGCTGTTTCCTCAGAGAATAAAAAACGCTAAAGTAACGGTTATATATAAGGGTGGGAACAAAAGCGATTTCGGAAACTACAGGCCAATTTCGACTTTACCAGTTTTCTCTAAGGGGTGTGAGAAACTTATTTTCATTCGGTTACCTCATTTTTTTAATAAACACAACATTATTACGCCGTCACAGTTCAGTTTTCAGTCAGGCCTCTCAACCAAAAGTGCCTTACTATACCAAAAGGAATTGATTCTAAGAAATATAGAAGCAAAAAAAAAACTTATCCTAGGAATACTTCTAGATTTCTCAAAGGCCTTTGATACCATGATATTAGGATAGAAAAACTTGACTGTTATGGAGTTCGCGGACCGTTTTAGCGTTAATAGGAAGCTACTTATTTAGTTGGAAACAATGTGTATTAATCAGTCGAGAGCTATCATCATCCATGAACATTAAGAATGGTGTACCTCTAGGTAGCATTTTGGAACCCCTATTATTTAATATTTTATCCACGATATTGTACGTATTGACAGCTCTGTGGAATACGTAACCTACGCGGACGATACCAGTATGTTTTGTTGTGGGGAAATGGCTGATGACCTCATTGTTTCTGCTAATGAAATGCTAAATAAAATATATGCCAAAACTGTGGCATATTCTCTACACACTATTTGCTCTGAAAGCAAGGCTGTATTGTTCCGTGCGAAAGCCAGGTCATTTGAAACGTCTCACAAACTAATACCTAATAACGTTGAAATTACACTTTGGCAAACATTTAAAACTTTCGGTTTCCATTTTCACAAACACATGGCATGAAAATACCATGCCGAACACATTAGTAACAAACTTTGTAAAGTTTTAGGTGTGTTGCGTCGATGCCACAACATACTACCCGTGAAACAAAAAAATATTAGTGTACAATACTCTTTTTTCTTCAGATTTACCCTTTTGTCATCTAGTCTGGTCTACAGGCTCTAAAGCATCTCTAAAGAACCTGGTCGTGTTACAAAAAAAGGCCTTGTGTTGCGTTGAAGGTGTACCCTATATCGCACACTCTGCTTCAATAATTGCAAAATAAAGAATTTTAGAAATATCCTGTTATTATGAATACCATCTTCTGTCAGCTTTTAAATCAGAAATACGCAGAGGAAGTATCTTTTCACGCACCTTGGCAACCTTACAACTAAATCCTGCCAGTCACGTTACTCGGTGTACAAAGATTGGCAAGTACCTTGTCTTCGCACAAACTATGGCTTTGAAACACTACGTTAGCGCCTTCCAAATGTGATGAACGAATGGAATTTAACAACTTATAATCTGCGTATATTGTCTAAAACTGAAATGTTAAATTTAATGTGCTGATTGTGTTGCAAATAAATGTTGGGTGATTTCTGTAATGATTATTCAGTTTTTATTCTTAGATACATTGCTTTGTTATAAATATGTTTGAATGTATTTCAGAGTTGTCATTCTATATATTTGCTGCCATGGGCCAAATACGTGTTTCTTTTTGTATTGTCGCTTTCCGCTGCTGTAATTTTTGTAATTTCTGTAAATTTGTAGTTTAGATTTTTTCCGGGTGAAGGGGCCAGTCAAGCTGTGAAATGCAGTTTTCTTGCCCTTCGCACCAAACCACGTATGCAGCGTATTTTCGTGTGCTTGTCACGTGGTTGAATAAACTCAAACTCAAATAATTGATGCTAAACAGGCTACATGCGAAACGCCAATGGAGCGGGATGGCCCAGTCCCGGACTCGAAGCTTGTGCACCTGTGGGAAGCACAAGCCAGCTTACATCGGCGATGGCTCCGCCAAAAGTGCAGTCGAACGTTGAAACGCCGACTTGCGCACATTGACAGGGACATCGTGGAGTACTAAAAAAAACTTAGTCAAACACAATGGCATCAGCTATGCGACAGGCTCAACAGTCAGCTAGGAAATAAAAACACCTGGCATCTCCTCAGGCACCTATTAGATCCTAAGCAGACTAAAAGCACGTCGCGCAATAAAATGCATCAGCTCGTTTATAAATACACAGGCACGAACCATGAATTAGTGAAAGAACTGAAAGGCAGGTATTTAAACACACAAGTAGACTCGTCACAAATGCCTGAGTACTCCGGAAATACTAACCATAAGCACTGCCGCTGGATCAAAGCGCACAGGGTGCGGCCTGCTGCGTGAAGCCACCGCGCATTGGCGAGGGAGGACGAGCGCTGTTGACAGTTGCGGCCGCAAGTTTCGTGGGGGGCGCTAGTAGTAGGGGACACACCGAAGAGACGCGCGGGCGCGCTATGGCGAAGGCGGCATTTTCGTGCCAATTTCTCGCCGCGGAATGAGGTTACATGCTCCAAACAAATATAGTCGTGTTCAGCTTGGTGCGATCTGCCTCACAGTCCAGCTAGGTAGTTAGAGTGGCCAGTTAGTATGCCAAAAAACTGCTGTGTTCCACTGTGCGCGTCGAACGCAAATAAAAATCCCGGTTTGAGCTACCATAAATTTCCATCGAGCGCTGAAGGACGACAATCATGGCTCACCAACATCTCCCGGCAGGGATCTGGCGGAAAAGAAACGAGGTGGGTACCCAGTGACAACTCTTCGGTTTGTTCCCTTCACTTTACCGAAGATTACCATAAGAAAGGCACGAAACTGCGAATGCACCTGCCAACTGCTATCCCGACGGTGTTCCCCGATTACCCGTCCCATATGCAAAAGACAAGGGCTCAAATGAAAAGAAAGTGGCCTCGAAGAGGAGTACCAGATGGTGGTTCATCAGCTTGCGCGAAAAAGAGTGCACGAAATGGCCCAGATGAAAGCAGGGATGAAGATGTCGAGCCTGATCTCTTCGGAGATCAAGAACATGTTGCACCAAGCGGGTCTTCGGACGGAACGTGGGACTGTTCATTGCCTGCTGATAGTATGTGCCAAACCAGTTCATGTAGAGATAAAATGTCTCAAACAGACCTTGACCTTAAGCGGATGATAGAGGATGCGAAGAAAACGACAAACCGCCTGCAGCGGAAAATTTCCCGTCTCAATAAGTCACTGCAGACACTCCAAAGCCAGCACGATACGGTTCGTGAACGGCTTCAAGCTTTCAAAAACAACAAAGAAATCGCCTGTTTTGTGAGTGTACTAAGAGCTGCAGACGAAGGTCATAAAACCGCCGAATTTATCAAGAATCAAGTGTCAAACTTCGCTTCCAAGAAGCCAGCGTACACTGAATCAATTCTGAGGGAGTGCGTCCTCTGGAAAGCGTGATCCAACAAAGGTTACGAGTATGTGAGAACAAGAGGCCTGTTCAAGTTGCCTTGTCATGCCACACTACAGAAGTACATCGGGCACTCAACAGACGAAATAGGCGTCACATCACTCATAACAGAACGCCTCCGCGCAGAGTTTCAAGCGCTACAAGTCGAACAAGAAATCTTCTGCTCCCTAATCATCGATGAAATGGCGATACAGCAGAAAGTTGTGTACGACCGCCAACTTGATAAGGTTTTGGTCTCGTTGACATGGGTCCTGAGCAGCAATCATGTGCAACGCCTGAAGTGGCGAACAGGTTGTTGTGCTTTGTCCTGCGAGGACTATCAACTGCCTATGTAATAACAGTTGGGTACTTCTTTACCCGGCGCCTCAGGAGTGAGCAACTTGGTTCTATGACAATGAATGTCATGAAGGCAATCGAAGATGTGGGTTTCCGTGTAACGAAGATTGTTACCGACAATCACCAGTCAAATGTTGCGCTCTTCAAGAGCCTTTCCGAGGACGTAATGCTTGCGCATAAAGTGCCACATCCATTGCGACAAGGTGATCCTCTTTTTTTTTGTCTTTTGATCCGAATTACCTCATCAAGAACCTCAGAAATAATCTTGTGGAAAGAGAGATGATGGACGGAGATAATCTAATTCAAGGTGGACTGTAATTAAAGAAGCAACTCAGCATTCAGTCACAGCTACTCGTAAAGCCAGTGAGGTTCCTAACACAGTCACACGTTGAACCGACCAACTTAGAAAAGATGAAAGTGCCAAGGGCTACGCAAGTTTTCTCCCCAGTCGTAATAACAACGCTTGAGTTCCTACAAGAAACCCCGCAATGCCACCATGATGCGACAGAATTTCAGGACTGTTTGCCCACCATCACCTTCACGAAAATGGTGTGGAAGTGGTATGACCTTCACAATATTGGCGCTGTGAAGCCGCGCGGTCAAAGGGAAGAACCATTCTACTTGATCGACGACGACCGTCTTTCGTGGCTTGAAGTAGGCGTCATCACGTACATCGAGGAGATTCAGCTTTCTGGTGGCAAAACAAAAAAGAATATGACGCAAGAAAGATGCGAGGCAACGATAATGACGACGAGGTCAACTGTGGCGTTGATTCAACATTTATTAGACAACAAGTAGGGTTTTTTTACACCTTCATATTTTTTATCGCAGTTACGTATATGTGTATTGACTTAGGTATCAAACAAACTTTTTTCCAGCTTTCGCTACGTCTTGACCCGTGCCTTGAACAGCGACCCCGTGCAGTCCCTCTTCAGTTGCTTTCGACAGTTTAACGGAGGCAACGATAGAGTTGATGCAATAACCGTGGTCTTCACAGCCGAAAAGCTGTTAAAGGTATATTTGGTGCCCGTTGGAGAGCACACCCTTCTAACCTACGCACTTTTTTCCCCAGGTTGGAATCCTCCAAGCTGCTAAGAGTGGAAACGCTCCCCATAGCTCCGAAACAAATGCACTTCTAAAACTCAAAGCCCGGGAAGGCAACACCGCGGCCGTGCAACTTGCGGTCGTCCTCGGTGCTAAGCGGCTTTCCTATGAGCTAGAAGTATTAAATGTTTGGCTTGCTGTGCCGGATGACCTCGAATTAGCACCCCTAGTATACCTGGCCGGATACATCACACGTGCATGTGAGGAGAAGGTAAGGATGGTTATTTTTAAGCTTTGCATTATTTGCTGCATTCTTTCGAACGCGTCGCTAACGCGCCAGCCAGTCGTGAACAATGTTCACTTCACTTTCGCCTTCTTCGAGTGTTAACTATAATATGCGAACCAGCAGTTCGCCCTCTTTCTCATATTTTTCTCCTTTTGCCCTCCCTTTCGCCACTAAAAACCAAGGGCAGGGTTCCAGGCTGACCTTGAGTGAAGAAAAACTCAGGTCAGTCCGGAGCTAGGGTTCCGGCCCGAATCAGGATGCGGGACCCGCCCCGCCGGTGTGCCACCACTGTAAGGGTCGACACCACATATGCGTGTATGCCACTCTTTTCGCCGCAAGTTGTTTCATTCCCACTCTTACAAAATTTACATAATATTTTTCTTTAGCTAAGAGAAGTAAGAAAAGGAGCCTACATACTTGTTGCATAGTACTTTTGATGAAAATTTTACTTGGCTTGATTTTATTACTTGCAGTTGCCCTGTGAATCATGCAAGGTTCTTCTGCAAGAGACGAAACCATGTGGAAGCATCTACGATTTAGTGAAGAAAATCGATAACGGACAACTTCGGTATCCCAACACGGAGATCGTGAAAATTCGCAAACTTGTATGTGACTTTGTCAGTGAAGTGATGAAAGACACTGAAGTTCGAAGAAGTGGAAATCTGTGTAAACTTTTTCACTCAGCCCTCCTTTCACATTTGGTTACCTGCCCTGCACTACGGTGTGGTTCGGGTAGCCTTCAGCACACGAACCAGATCTGTGATGTTTTTTTTTAAAAAGCTGCTTCGACCACTCCTAGCTAACTGGGCAGGGAATGTGAGTGCCACTGTGCAACGTCTTGTAGGGCTGGCACACAAACCCCTTTCCAGAAAAGTTCTGCGCCTTTGAGGACCATGGCACCGCCATTTTTTTACCTTGTAATGCAGGCAAAATTGTTCTGCTGCATTAGAAAATATACTGATCTTTTAGAGATTGTAGAGCTCCAGTTATTAAACGCACGTTTCATTGTAAGCACAGTACCCAGCATTTTCATTATTTCCACATGCACAGCAAAGAAGACAATTTCACAATCAACAGTCTTCGAACGGGAAATCAGCAGACGGATGCTATTTTAGAGTTATTATAGCTCCTGAAATACTCTGGAATGAATTGGACGTTATGTAATCCACCGTCGCGCCAGCGGACAAAGGCAAACATAAAATCATGGCCTTTATTCAAAAGTGATTTTAACGAGAAGCTACAACGTTGTGCTATAGTTAAAAGCCGTAAAAGGGGTCTGAAAGTTCTTTCGAGTCCTTTTGTAAAATAATATGAAATACGTGTATTAATCCTGTGGCGTGAGCACGGGGCAAACTTGTCATAAGCATGAATTTAAAGCTGAATGTCGCAGGGGCGGGATGGCTTAGTCGAGGCTACTCCGTCTCCCTTAGTAGCGTAAACCATTTGTCACAAGGGAATGGGTCCCGTAGTAGGGTGGAACAAAGCACTGAGAGGATATAAAATTCAAAGTGTCCGCTTGCAGCACGAAGAGTCGCGAGTTAAAACATCCAGGGAATTCGCGCGCGCACTGCTACTCCGCCGCATTTCATTGTCCTTGACTGGTGGCGCCGCGGTGGCAGGCGAATGAACTCGGCCTCTCGCGCTGGTTCGGGCGCACGCAGCAGGCCGCACCCTGTGCGCTTTGATCCAGCGGCCGTGCCATTAGCTAGATCGTGATATAACCGAGGCGGAAATACGTGCTGTTTTGAATAGTATTCGCGAAACGGCTTTCCCAGGAGATGATCAAATTTCCAACAAAATATTGCGTAACCTAGACGATAAGTCTATTACGGCAATTACTGACCTTAAGAACTGTAGCGAAGCCTCCGAACTCGGAAATGGGTCGAGCTCTTGAGTACCTTCTAGTGGGGCTACTCAACAAGGACGCCGCTCGCGCTGAGAGCCCGTGCTTGGCTGTGACTGTCGCCATTGTATATTCTCGCTCGTTGCCGGCTAATAAACACCTTAACAATTTGGTGGAGAGTGCTGCGATCCCTGTCTATGCATTTGGAGCTACGATCACGTACCCTGCAATCTACTATGTACCATGACGCTTCTCAGCAAACGCCTCCTCCAATGTCCCCCCTCCTTGTCCCGGTGTCTCCAGAATCCGCGATCCACCCATCTTCACTGGCGCTGATGGCACTGACGTGGAGGACTGGCTCGCCATTTACGAGCGCGCGAGCGTCCCCAACAAATGGGACGAGGACGGCAAGCTGACCAACTTGGTATTCTACCTTACGGGTGTTGCCAGTTTGTGGTACAACAACCACGCGTCCGATTTTGCCACCTGGTCCGTTTTTAAGACCGCAATCATCAACGTCGTTGGCCGCCCCGCTGTTCGCAAGCTGCAAGCCGAGCAGCGCTTACGTGAACGTGCTCAAGAGGCTGGTGAGTCATTCACCAGCTATATTGAAGACGTCCTGGACCTATGCAACAAAACTAATCCCACCATGCCCGAGTCTGACAAGATCCGAAACATCATGAAAGGCATTGACGATGATGCCTTCACGATGCTGCTCGCCCAAAACCCTAGCACAGTGGCTGAGGTCATCACACTGTGCCAGAGCTACGAGGAGCTCCGCCGGCAGCGTTCGATGACCCGACGCTCCCCCCCCACAAGCTGCAACGCTTGCTGGCTTGGAGGCCAGTTCTGACCAAGTGGCGTTGATGGCAGACCTAAAGTCCTTCATCCGTGAGGAAATCGCGCGTCAGTTCTCGCTCCTGCTCTTTGCCCACCAACCGACTGTTCAACAATCGCCTATTACCCTTCTTTCTCCCATCCGTCGAGCGATTGAACAGGAAATAGCGGAGGGAATGCCTGCGTACCACCCTCCCCAGCCTCCGGCTCCTGCGGCCCTGAGTTACGCGCAAGTGGTCGCCAGGCCGCCCCAAGTTGTTCCAGCAACCGCCCCTCTGACTTACGCCGAAGCTGCCGCTCGACCTCCGTCCTTTGCAGCGGGTGTGCCCGCTACGTATGTTGGCGCAACCTCTCAGCTTCAGCTTCAGTCCACTATGCAGCCATCGTTCCGTCCATCCCTTGCAACATGGGTGAGGCCTACCCCGGTGAACAGATGGCGCACACCCGACAACTGGCCCATCTGCTTTGCCTGCGGTTACGCCGGTCACGTGGCCCGTTATTGCCATTGCGTACAGCCGGCTCCAATTCCTTCACCTGTTGCTGGCCAACTCAGCCGTCCTTATCGCGAAGAACCGCCGTGTATGCCACCTCGATCTCACCCAGGTCAATCTCGAAGATCGCCGTCTCCACGACGCTGTTCCCTGTCTCCCATGCGGCCAAGTGCGGCAGCTCATGAGCGGGAAAACTAGTCGTCGCAGTCCCCGAGGCAAGGACTGCAACGCTATCGCAATGTGAAAGCCCTCAGAGCAGCCCCTCGAATGTCATTGACGTGCTTGTGGATGGTGTTTGTTCATCGGCTCTTATTGACACTGAAGCTTCCGTATCAGTTATGGACGAAAAACTCTGCCGCTTACTTCGAGAAGTGACGACGCCAGTTTCTGGGTCATCCCTCCGTACTGCAAGTTTGCACCGCATTCATACTAAGCAGGGTGCACAGCTCGCGTTGTCATCCAGGACGTTCTGTATGTCGCCCAGTTCATCATCATTCAGGCATGCTGTCATGACGTCATCCTCGGATGGGACTTTCTCTCCCGCCATGACGCCGTCATCCATTGTGCCGCCACCGAAATTGAGCTCTCACCCTTAGCGCATTTGACGCCAGAAGACAGTCCCCCGACACTGAGCAAGATTCTAACAAATACGATACGACAGTGCCTCCAAACTCGACGACGGCTGTGTCTGTTTGCTGCGCTGGTCTCTCCGACACCATCGGACTTGTTTCGCTATCTGACCGCGCTTGCAGCAGGAAAGGGTTGCTAGTACTTTTCGCCACCGTGCAGGTCAACCAGGGCAACACTGCTATTTTTGTAACCAACCCGTCCCCGTACGCTGGTACCTTGCTTCGAGGGGAATGTCTCGGCAGAGTGGAACCAGTCGACGACGCACAAGTCCTGGACGTACCCGATGACACACGCGGTCCCAGGTCGTGTACCATCAATGCTGTTTCCACTTCTGATTCGTCATCTGCTGATGTATTTGGCCCCTCTATCGCTGACAACGTTACGGCCGTACAGCGTTCACAACTTCTGGACCTGTTGCAAAAATATCGTTCTTCTTTCGATGTCGGGCGAAGTTCTCTCGGTCGCACGTCCATTGTTACGCATCGCATCGACACTGGTGCCCATCCACCTTTACGGCAACGTCCATATCGCGTGTCGCCTGCTGAACGTCGAGTAATTAATGATCAGGTTGACGATATGCTCCGACGTGACGTTATTAGGCCCTCGGACAGTCCCTGGGCGTCTCCTGTTGTTCTTGTTGCGAAGAAAGACGGTTCTGTGCGGTTCTGTGTGGACTACAGACGGCTCAATAAGATCACTCGCAAGGATGTTTATCCACTGCCACGCATGAATGACGCGATTGACAGCCTTCATTGAGCCGATTTCTTTTCTTCTCTCGATCTGCGCTCGGGGTACTGGCAAGTACCCATGGCTGACGACGCTCGACCAAAGACCGCCCTCGTCACGCCAGACGGCTTGTACGAGTTCAACGTAATGCCGTTTGGTCTATGTAATGCACCTGCGACCTTTGAGCGCATGATGGACACCGTTCTGCACAGCTTGAAATGGTGCACGTGCTTGTGTTACCTCGACCATGTCATTGTCTTTGCTGCGGATTTCTCCACGCATCTCCAACGTCTAAAAGAAGTTTTCGCGCGTGTGAGCAATGCCGGCTTGCAACTAAATCTGAAAAAGTGCCGCTTTGCAGCATGGCAACTCACCATACTGGGGTACGTCGTGTCCAAAAACGGCATTCTTCCTGATCCTGCCAAGCTTCAGGCCGTGGCGGAATTCCCCAAACCTGCATCTGTCAAACAACAGCGTAGTTTCGTTGGCCTGTGCTCATACTTCCGACGCTTCATACGAAATTTCGCCACGATCATATCACCGCTGACGAAGCTCCTTGGAAGTAACGGGCCCTTCAATTCGTGGTCATCCGAGTGCGACGACGCGTTCGCGAAGCTCCGCCATTTGTTGACGTCGCCTCCTATTCTACGCCACTACGACCTCACAGCCCCAACAGAGGTGCACATGGACGCCAGCGGTGTAGGCCTCGGCGCAGTCCTGGCGGAGCGAAAACCCGGATTCCCTGAATATGTCGTAGCATATGCAAGCCGTACGCTCACGAAAGCCGAGAAAAACTACACCGTCACGGAGAAAGAGTGCCTGGCGATCGTATGGGCTCTTACAAAGTTTTGACATTATTTGTATGGTCGCTCATTCGATGTCGTCACCGACCATCATGCACTATGCTGGCTTTCATCATTGAAGGATCCCTCAGGCCGTCTCGCCCGTTGGGCTCTTTGCTTACAAGATAACGACATCCGCGCGCTGTACCGCAACGGACGCCAGCATGCTGACGCCGACACCCTCTCGCGCTCCCCTCTGCCTGAAGGTGATGTGCTCTGCTCACTATCCTCGGCTGCTGTTTCTGCAATTGATGTTGACATCATCGTTACCGAACAGCGAAAGGATAATTGGATCGGCCCACTCATCGACATGCTCTCTGATCCATCCGCAACGCCATCCACACGTACCTTGCGTCGTCAAGCTCGCCATTTCGCCATCCGTGACGGCCTTCTACACCGACGCAATTACGACGCTGACGGCCGGCAGTGGTTACTCGTGATACCCCGCAGTCTGCGGTCAGAGATATGTGAATCCTTCCGTTCTGATCCGCAATGCGCGCACTCTGGGGTATTCAAAACCTACCATCGCATTTGACAACGCTACTTCTGGCGCGGGTTGTACTGCTATGTGCAGCAGTTTATTCACTCTTGCCTCATTTGCCAACGCCGTAAACCGTCAGCCCACATGTCGCACGCCGGTCTGCAACCGTTACCTTGCCCTGACCGTCCTTTTGGGCACGTAGGTATCGATTTGTATAGACCACTTCCTCTGACGTCGGCTGGTAACCGCTGGGCCATCGTTGCCGTTGACCATTTAACGCGATACGCCGAAGCCGCCGCTCTCCCTGCAGCTACAGCGCGCGATGTTGCGTTCTTCCTGCTGCATCAATTTATACTGCACCACGGACCACCCCAAGAGCTTCTCAGCGATCGAGGCCGTGTCTTCTTGTCGGAAGTCGTCGAAGCCATTCTGATGGAGTGCCATTCTGTCCACCGCAAAACTACTGCTTACCACCAACAGACGAATGGCCTCACCGAACGCTTTAACCGCACCCTTGGCGACATGCTTTCTATGTACGTCGCTGCCAACCACACTAATTGGGATAATATACTGCCCTTCGTCACCTACGCCTACAACACCGCCCCTCAGAGCACGACTGGTTTTTCACCTTTCTACTTGCTGTACGGAAGGCACCCGTCGCACACCATAGACACGATACTCCCGTACACGCCGGATCTATCTGAGTGTACACCTATTTCCGAGACAGCCAGGCTTGCTGAAGAGTGTCGCGAGCTTGCCAAGACTTTTGCAACGCAAGAGCAAGAGCGGAAGAAGAGTATTCGTGATGGCTCCACCACATCTGAGCCCACGTTTCTTCCTGGTGCGCTAGTATGGCTCTCGATCCCGACCTCTGCAGCTGGCCTCTCTTCCAAACTTGGACCCAAATACGAAGGCTCTACCGTGTCATCGAGCGCACCTCACCCGTCAACTATCTGATCGAACCCGTTGAGCAATCTTCGCACATGCGCCGCCGTGAGCGCGACATCGTCAACGTGGATCGCCTGAAGGCTTATTATGACCCGGTCATAGTAACAAGCTGTTAGGTCGCCAGGTGGCTCCCTATTCGACCTCAGGGTAATTGTAGCGACGCCTCCGAACTCGGAAATGGGTCGAGCTCTTGAGTACCTTCTAGTGGGGCTACCCAACAAGGACGCCGCTCGCGCTGAGAGGCCGTGCTTGGCTGGGACCACCAAGTTGGAAATGTGCTCGAGTAATATTTATTCCCAAGCCGGGCAAGACATCGAGTCTGTAAAATCTTCAGCCTATATTCCTTACATCATGTTTAGGGTAAGTAATGGACCATGCAATTCTACGACGACCGACAGCTTATGCAGAGTCGAGGGACCTGCTACCCCCCCGAGGGCGGGATTCCGCCAGCAATTATCCACACAGGATATAATGCTACAACTTCACAATGATATAATAAATCCTAGACTCACAGTGGCTACCAGGACCATCCTGGGCCTGGATATCAATAAAGCATTTGATAATGTGTCCCACGCTGCTGTACTTGACAACTTGGCCCAAATGAATGTCGGCAGTCGAACCTGAAATTATATCAGAAATTTTCTGCATGAACGCAAGCCTTAACCAACCTTTGGCGATCCAAAAGGTGACAAAATTACCTTGGAACACGGGGCACTCCACAAGGAGCCGTGTTATCACCATTCCTCTTTAACATTACGATGCGTGGCCTGCCCGTTCTCTTGGATCAGATCCCACACATTAGGCACTCGCTTTATGCTGATGATATTGCCATATCGACCTGCACAGGCTCAGGTGGGCAAGTCTGTGACGCGTTGCAAACAGCCGCCAACACTGTACAGGAGTACGTAAAGAAAGTGGGCCTTAGTTGTTCTCCCATCAAATTCGAGCTCTTTGTAATCAGAAACAAAAACGAGAAGGATGACCCCTACAGTGGAGCGCGCTCCGCAATCGATATCACAGTAAATGGGAACGTTGTTCCCACTGTTAGAACAATCAGGATTTTAGAAATGCTCATCCAGCTAACACTCATGACACAAAAGCTATAAACAAGTTACATGCATCCGCTCAGCAAACGACTATGCTTTTAAGGAGAGTGGCAACGAAAAATCAAGGGATGAAGGAATCTGACTTATGCAAGTTAATTCCCGCTTTTGGAATCAGTCAAGTCATCAACTTGTTCCCCTACTACCAACTCAGAAAGAATATTATAGGGAAACTAAACTCCCTAATGAGACAAACATATAAACGTGCCCTAGGACTTCCCAGATACGCAAGCACAGAAAACTACTGCGCCTTGGTATCCACAGCCCAGTGGAGGAACTATTAGAAGAACATTTGACAGTCCAATCGCGAACCAAATCAGGCTTGCACATACTTAACCGTCTCGGACGACGCACTAGTTGCATGCTCAACAACAAAGTTTTTCTGCCAGCGGCGACTCGTGCAGACATTATAATTAAACACCTGCCAAAAAATATGCTGGCAGGAATACATGACGAGAGACGAAAGGCAAGAGCATAAAACCTTGCAAAACAATTTCAGGATCGCCCAGACGTTCTGTATGTTGACGCCGCTTGACAAGCGAGAGACCGTTACACCATATGCGCGGTGACTAGCAGTGGGGAACTTATTACTGCAGCCACCGTAAAAACGGCCTCAGCATTAGAAGCATAAGAGCCGCCATCGTGCTGGCCACCTCAATTCCGGCTACCAATTCAATACTGAGTGATTCGAAAAGAGCGCTCATGAATTTTATGATGGGCTGTGTTGGGCTGAAAGCGGCCACCATTATCACAAAAAAGACACGGGACAATAAATTCCAACTTATATTGGTGCCCGCTCATGCAGGGAATCCAGGGAATGAGGCAGCCCACCACGTAGCCCGAGGTTAAATCAACCGGGACGTGGACCCTTCCAACCTGGACTTATCGCAGAAAGGAATAATCACGTATAACGGTATCACAGCGTATTACCGAGAGAACCGCAAGACATACGCTGCCTGGCAGGCAGACATGTCAAGAGAACAGGCCACGATCTGGAGGCAAAACCAAACAGATTCCTTGCCCAGCCCTCATCGGCTGTCTAAAATTTATCCAGAAGAGATTACTCCAAACTGCCGACATTGCAGCTGCGTAAAAGTACCCAAAATCGCATTCTTTGAGAATGCAAGAGTAACCCCCCACCAAGAACAATACTGCCAGCTTCCTCCCTGGACGCGTGGGAGTCGCTCCTGTCGTCAAGTGAATACCATCTTCAGGCACCATTAGTTAACTGGGCCGAAACGATTGTGGCAAGCAAGCTTTTGACCAGCACCCTTCGAACCACCGGCAAATTAACTTTACCGACCTTGCTATGCCATCAATAAAGCTGTTTCTCTCTCTGCATGCCTTTCTCGATGAGTCCATTGGATCTGCAAAAATGCTGACTTCAAATTGTATGCTTGAAGTCATAAGAAGCCGCGAATATTTTTAAACCAATTTGATGCAAATTTGAGGGCCACCATTACTGCAAAGTTCCAGTAGTAACCCATGTCGTGCAAAGTTCTGACGTAGTGTCTGAATGACGGCTGTTGCTGACGTCTCTTTTAGGTGTTCGAGTTCAGGAAAATCGGAGTAGGCACCATAAACAACCGAAAATTCTTTCCAGCATGGTGAAAAAGAGCCACATCAACTCTAGACCATGACTAGTCAGGGACGGTGCACTAGAGAAGGGGCTCGTCAGGTTGCCGATAATTAAACTTCCTGCAGACGTCACAACTGTCAATAAAGTGGGCAATATCTGCTGGCATTCCTGGCAAGTAAATCAATATACGGGCCCTCGATTTGCGGTTTCCTAAATTGAAGTGCCCTTGGCGCACTCATTTCAGCATCCCCGTGCGCATGCTTGCAGGTATCGCAATTTTGGTTCCCTTTAGAAGTATGCCGTTGAAAAGAAAAAGCTCTGTAGTGAAAGACTTTAGCATACCCTGTACAGGAATGGTTGACTGCAATTTCGAGACCACGTCTCGGAGCGTTGCATCACTGGCGGTATCTGCCTGCAGACTGGAAAGCATGGCTGCGCCAACATTTGCATTAAGGACGCTCTCAGAATGAACTTCAACATCTGTTGTGCCCTTGTCTGGAATTTCTTGTATGGGATCCTTAACCAGATATAAGCAACAACTAAATTGTGGCCTGGAACATACTTCACATCCTATTCCTATTTTAGCAGCGAAAAAAAGAAGGTGCCACAGACGTGGTGGCACGTCACCTATTTCTTTCTTTGAAATGGCCAATAATAAGCTGGGATCATTTTCGATAGCCGTGTGTTTTTCGTTAACATAGTCAATAAACTTTTCACAGCCAAACGTTATACCCAATGCCTCCTTTTCTAATTAAGCGTGCCTTCACTTAATTCGAATAAGTGCTCGTGACGTGTGGCTTATGGGACGCTAATCACGTTCAAGTTGTTGAAAAACGACTGCTCCGAGTGCAAACACGAAAGCGTTCGTCGACAGTTATGTGGGAAGCTCGGAGGTAAAAACGACTAGAACTGGCGCATTTGTAAGAATGAATTTGAGCTGCTCCCATTCACGGTCGTAAAAATGCATCCACTCGAAACTGAATCGTTTCTTACCAAGCTACGCAAGGCCTCAGTGTGGGCTGACAACAGTGACAAGTATTTCCTGAAATAGTTCACAACTACAAAAAAAAAACGCTGAACGTTCTTCTTAGTGATTGGTACAGGCTGATTTAGTATACACTTGATCAGGTCGGGATTAGGCTCAATACCTTTAGAGTTTTAGAGCTAATTTTCTCACCCAAGAGAGGGATACTCGTTTATTCAAATTTTTTTTTCATGCGTTCAAAGAAAGGCCCTCAGCCTGTGCTCTCGTTAATGCTTTTGCAGCCTTTCATCATGTTCCTTTTTTCTAGAGCCCCACACAATCACATTGTCAATATAGATACCTTGCGAAAACTACGGTAACGCTGGGCGGTGGCGTCCATGGTAAAGAAGAAACGACCACAAAAAGCGTGCGTCCACTGGGCTTCGTTCTTGTCTATTCTGTCTTCGTTATGGCAGCGACGTCCCCCGTGATTGTTTTCCCCACATTTGGGTGTGAAAGTGGTTTTCCTCCCTTTCGATTCTAAATGAAGACAGGCTAGTTGAGTTTTACCGAAACAAGTAGACGACAGTGCACTCCAATCACCGCAGCTACAACTTCAGCGTAGAATCACGTGGGATGCCGCTGCCATAAAGACGGAATAGACGAGAACAGAGTCCGGCTGGCTCACGCTTTTTATCGTCGTTTCCTTTTTTACCATGGACGCAGCCACTCAGCGTTGCCGTGGTTTTCGCAAGGGGCCTATAGACATGAGTTCTAGGGAGCTCATGGTATGCTGCAAGACTTCGGGTGCAAACGCTGAACCAAACGCCAACCTGAGTTACCGGTAACGTCCAAACGGTGAACTGAACGAGCAGATTTCAGAAGTTTTTTTTTAGGGGCGAAGTCTTTTATAGTGGTACCCATTCGTTTCTCGTCGTAGTACGTAACATGTCTTACGCTTTGACCTGCAAGGTGGTGCCGGTGGGAGATTTCTCCTCTGCGTTGTTGAACAATAAAAACATTCGCAACGTGCGCGTTAACTAAAAGCCGAATTCTCCTGTCTCTCATTCCCCATCAGCAGCCATTGGCATGTACATTGAGCACTATTTGACAAGAAAGGGTTGCTACGTTATACTCGCTGGACGTAACCTCCTCGGTTTTAGAAAGGTTTAGCGAGCGTTGGGCCGCAGTGCCATCAATACAGTTAACTAGTATATACCATGAACCCGAGGTGGTTAAAAATGGGAAATAGACACGAAGCGCAAGCCTTAAGAAAGTGTGCGTGTGCCACCTCTCGTTTAGTCTTTGGGAGGTCCGCTGAATGGCGGTGCTTCTATATGCGGAATATATGATGAAAAGATGCGAGATGATGGTACTTGGAGTGTTGGCTAGATGAATATAGGGACACACTGACAGTTGCATGGACGGACGCAGAGGCAGATGCATGGACGAACGCAGGGACTGGCGCACGAATAGACGTGTGGACGCAAGGACAGATGCACGCACGGTTGGGCGGATGGGCGCATTGACGGTCACACAGACGGACGCATGAATGGACGGAAGCAAGAACGAATGAACGGACGGGTTCTTCGCTCCACTCTTCATCATTCACCCCGTGGATATGCTGCAATTTTTTTATCTAGAGAAATTTTGATGGAAACCACTGTTTTCTTCAAGCCCGCAGAAATACTTCCCTTGCGCAAACTCACCCTCAATATCTTTCTAGCGTGGTAACTGAAAGTGTTCCCTTTTCACTGCCCTGTTAATTGCGTGTGGGTCCATGCAAACTCTTATGCCTACATTTTTATTCTTTGCGATAATGAAGGGACTTACCAAGTCTGATAGTTCTTCCACGTTCTTTATGATGTTAGCCGCAAATGTCTGGTCGAGCTCTTTCTTGAGTGGCTTTCAGAGTGCGTAAGGCAGACGCCGGGTTCGCTGAACCACAGGGACAGCGTTTTCCCGAAGCCCCATTTCGTACTCGCGCTATGTCCTTCCGATTTCGTTGAATAGTATCGGCTACGTCAGCTTCTGGCTTGCGTATTCGTCGCTGTCGCCCACCACGTCCAACCTGTTGACGAGATTGACGAGGCCAAGTTTTTCGCTAGTCCCGAGGTCCAACTTGGCTTGCTTCTTCTTTACGTGAAAAACTCGAGCAGTACACGTCGGTGGTCTAAGTGCGCGTCTAGGTACGCCTCGCACTTAGACCAGCGACGTGTACTGGGAAGGCGAAAAACAACAGTGTGGTATTTCACCTCTCCGAAAATGACGTGAGACGCACCTCATGGGGTACGGCTGCGGCTTCGTACCGAGCCTGATGAACAGTAAACGCGACAGGAAGTTAACCTGCACTCCGGGATCCACCTTCCGCTGCACCTCTTTTTCTTCAACGCTCGTTGTTACAGTCCAACTGCGACTTTCCCGGCCACGCTTGCTTTCTGTCATCCTGATCTCCAGAATGTCGAAGTTCTCGTTACTTTCAGTTCCGTTGATCACGTCATCAACAGCTGCTCCCTTGTCCATACAGCAGCCGGCGAAGTGGCTGGGCTTCATGCAATCGTTGCATATCTTGTCGTACGCTGGACAATTTCATGACGCGTGCGACAAGTTAAAGTACCGGCAATTTTCGCCCCACTTTTAACTAGCATTCTTAAAACTTGTTCAATCTAGGTTTCTTCTTCTCATGCTTCATTTTGCCATTCAGTAAGTTCCTCAGCTCTGCATAATTTGACTGTGGTGACAAGCGTTATGTCCTTCTTGCGAAGAAGTTTTTCGTGCAGAAAAGCCCTAGATATTCTATACGCAATTTGATCCCTACGCATGGAGTCCTGTAAATTACCGATTTTTCACGTTTTTGATTTAGGCTGCGAGTCCCGAAAGATCTGCTCAAATGGTTCTTTATGGTCCTGACAAGACGAACAAAACACATAGAATTCTCGTTGCACTTGGGCAAGCAGTATGCTTCGAACGCTCCAACTAAAGTGTCGTAGTCTTCAGCTTCCACTGGTGTCATATTCATGGTATTGAACACTTCAATTGCTTCTTGACTGACAACGTGCAAAAACAAATGCAGCTTTCTGTTTCTTACTGCGTGGTTACACGGGCTCCATTGCTATGAGGTGCAGCTCAATTCGTTGCTTGATTATTTTCACGGACGCCTTCGCGTTGTCACCCAATCGCAGTGGCTTGGGCAGGCGTTGTTCAGTAATATTGTCATTCGACTTATGACACCAAGTAACGAGCGTCTTGCAGAAAGCGTCTGCACACAATGGTGGCTAGAAGAAGACTGCTTTATTGATAAAAACTAAACGCTAGCGTACAGCATCGCCAGGCATCGTTCTAGGTTGCGCATAGTAATTTCCTGTTGACTCATTCGCTGGTGCAATGAATTGCACCAACGAATGACCTGATGAAAGGCATCATTAAAATGAATTTGGTCTGCCTGCTTTTCTATCTCTCGGCACAGGATGCAGTTATCAATAGATAACTTGACATTTACCGGTATACCATGTGAAATTTCTTTGATGAATAGCAAAAATAGCTGTGGCCTGAGCACGGAGCCTTGGGGGACACCTGAACAAAGCGGTACTGTACGGAAACAATGACCGCTGCTGAAGACGTATCGTTTGCGATTTGAAAGATAAGCGGAAATCCCATTTAAAAGCTAAGTATTTTTACGAATCAAATTCAGTTTGAGCAGTAACTTATTGTGGAGGACCATATCGAAAGATTTGTAAAATTTATACAAAGTTCATCTACATATTTTCTGGAATTTGTAGCTAACGCAACATAAAGCGCTGTAGTTAGCAACTGAGTAGAGGTAGAAAATACTTTCCTGAATTCATGCTGTGAATAAGATAAAATACAGTGCTCATCTAGGAATGAAGAATTATGATTATATTCTCAAGGAGCTTACAGGAAGTTCTAATTAATAATAATGGCCAATAGCTAGTCACATACCGAAAATTTCTACTCTTCTGAAAGGGCTTCACTTTTGCAGGTACCCAGTCATTTGAAGCTGACCATCTTGCAGAGATTTAGAAAAGATAATTTTTAGACATTTTGAGACCCACTGTGCATGGAGTTTCAGAAACTTATTTGGAACTCCACCAGGACCCGAAGATTTTTACACATCAAGCTTGAAAAGCAAATTTCGAATTCCCTCTTATTAAAATATCAGGTGGGCTTGCCACATGAAGTGTTTCCACGACTCCGTTAGAAGTAACACAAGAATCACTCGTTTCTACACCATCAATTCCAAAAACATCAGGGGTCGCAGTATTAGGAGAAATCAATCTCCAGAGCCTCTCGAGAGACGAAGACATGAAAAGCGGAACTTGTCGGCCATAATAGCGTTTCCTGCCAGACAATACATTTGCTTTCACTTGAGAAGCAAGCTCAGAACTTTTTAGTTGGGGGAGATCTACGTCTTCGGAGTACCATCTATGACCTTTAAGTCTTTCGAGCTGTCTTCGCAACTGCAACGTTTTTCAATAAATCTTTTTATTGCACTCATTTACGAGGTTCTTTGAACGCTTCCACAAATGGTGAACGTCAGAGCTGCTACTCGAAAAAGAATCAAATTCCAATTATAGTGAAGTCATATATTGATGTGTCATGTGCACGTGAATTGTTTGGGAACGAAAACCTTTTGAAATTCTTCTTTAAAACAACATCATAGAGCATAAGTACCACAGCTTGATGATCCGCGAGAACAAAGAGAACAGAGCAGCTAGCTTGAGCAGATATTAAGCCAGTAATGAAAAACAAAATCGAAAATTGAACCACAGTTTCGTTGTATTTTAGTATATTCATTAACAAATTGCATCAAGTCAATAGAAAACGTTGTATCCATCCTTCTTTCTCCAGTTTTGTTAGATCGCTGCACAAAGAAAGTAGGTCGATTAACAACGCAGCAAATAAAAATCTCCACACAGAATAAGTCGAATAAGACCCTCTAGTATTACCGAGGCTATGTCCGCAAAGTAGTTTTTCTACGAGTGGGATCATTGCGATCATGGAAAATATTAAGCTTTCTTTGTCTGTAGACGTGGACGATAATAAATCAAAACCCTTAATAAACATTACCCATCTTTGTGCCGCGTACCTAACTTTGTTATTTTCGCTGTCATTATTATGAAGCATTCTGCCACTAGACTGGAAAGTGGGTAAGGTTATTCCTGTCTTCAAATCAGGCAACAGAGTCTCACCACTAAATCACCATCCCGTATCTTTAAATGGTGTCCCATGTAAAATCGTAGAACATGTCATATACTCCCAAATCATCAGCTTTTTAGATTCAATGCACTTTCTTCATGTCTGTCAACATGGATTCTGAAAAGGTTATTCTTGCCAAACACAGCTGCCCATTTTTCTTCATGACCTACTGTGCACAGGGGACAGGCAAATTATTGCCCCGTCGGCAAAAACTGACGTGTTACCAGAGATGCCGTTCTCACGGCCGCAAATCCCAGTAGGCGTATGTCTTAGTTCAGATAGATATATTTATTTATTTATTTATTGTACCCTCAGGGCACGAGGGAATTACAGTGGGGAGCGGAGATATACATAACGGAAGCAAAGTAATACAGCAAGGAAAAAAAACCTCACAGCAGATAAGCAAGTGAAATAATCTAGGCATTAGTGACAACAACCTAATAAGGAAAATGGTATACTATCTATAATAAGCTTATATACACACGCATATATGTATACACATATACAAACTCATTATATATATATATATATATATATATATATATATATATATTAATATATATATATATACAAAGTTTTGGGTATGAATGAGTAATGAAATCATTTCGTGTGACATGATAGAACTCCAACTTTATTGTGGTGATCAATGCGAGCTAATATGTATGATAACCTTGTTATTCATTTCTGTTTTAGTTAGCTGTTGTAATAAATTTTGTGAAAAAGACATAATGAAGCTACTGACAAGCAATGAGAAAGAGGAGGGAGGGACAAACTTAATTTCACGGCGGTTACGCTGCTTGTTCGGTGATAGTTGGAGAGTATGAAACGGCAGGCACGGTTCTGCACAGCTTCCAAATCGGAAATGAGTGATTCAATACCAGGGCTCCAGACAGATTTAGAATACTCTTATTTTGAGCGAACCAGTGTTTTAAAAGTAATAGTTTTATTGAACTGAATGAATGAGAGAAGTTCTTGCAAATATACCCAAGCATGAGGTTGGCGTTTTTTATGATATATTGAATATGAGTTTTCCAAGACAGGTTAGAAGAAAAGCGAACACCTAGGTACTTATAAGAGAGTACAGTTTCAAGAAAGACATTGTCATTGTGGTAAGTGGAAGCTGGGCTAAAATTTCGAAAAATGTACATCTGCTTGCATTTATTAATGTTTAGTTTCATGTTCCAAGTGTTGCACCAGTCCATGACCTTGTTAATGTCCAATTGAAGGCAAGAGACATCGTTATTGTCATTATTTCGCGATAAATAACACAATCATCTGCAAAAAGAATAATTGAAGAAGAAATATTATTTGATAAGTCATTTATACAGATTATAAACAGAAGGGGCCCAAAAATGGACTCCTGAGGTACACCAGAACGGACAGGTAAAGGATGTGAGTCAAAGTTGTTTGCTGTTACGAATTGTTAGTAGTTTGAAAGAAAACACATCAACCATTCAAGTATATTAGGGTCAATGTTAGGATTACGTAGTTTAAGATATAGAAGTTCATGCGAGACTTTGTCAAAAGCTTTCAATAAATCCAAATAAATAGAGTCTGCCTGAGATCCGTGATCGAGGATGCAATGAAGTTCATGCGTTAAACATATGAGTTGCGTTTCGCATGAAAATGACTTACGTCAGTATTGTTGTGCAGTATGCGTAAATTACCTTTAAATTACGTGACATGGTATTGACTTTTGTGATGTGCATTATGCGTAACCATTGTTGCTGTTAAGCACTACACATTTCCGCCACACACTGAAGAAGCGTTGCTCAAATTCTGCAAAATGCTCTCCTTTGCCGCGGCTTGAAAAATGCACGCAATCAGATAGCGCCACCGGCGCGACAAACTAAAGCCACTGAGAGAGCTAAAGAGACATAAAGCCAGCATATTGCGAAGGGATTCGCGACAGCTTGTGGGGAACTTTCCGTCCCAAAGCCACCCATACATGCACGCCCACAACAAGCGAACGAGGAGCGAGAGGGGCGTGCCTGCAGAAGACGTCGTCTGCAACAGGGCCATTACGAGCAGTTCGTTCCAAGCACTTCGCCGACCGTGTTGCTGGCAGTATCAGTTTGTAATGGCCCCTAAAATATTCGTCACATCTCGTCATTTATGTTAAACACAGAAAACGGAAACATTTTGCTGCATACGTGTCGCTATAACAATCTTTATGCGTCGTGTCTTCAGAAGCGCATGCAAAAGATGGCAACATACCGAAAGCGTCATATTCTGAGCATTGCCATAAACCACATCGCTCCACGATGCTTTCGCCTCGCCCTCGCCCGCTGGCAAGGCCTGGCAGTTTCTCCCCTTCAAATACTTCTTTCTTCGTGGGTGTAACCTTAAAAGACAGAATGAGAGCAGAGGAGTACAAGGAACAAACTGGGGTTGAGGCAATAATAGTTTAAATGAAGAAGAAGATTGTGGACATGGGCAGAACACACAACACATAGGCAAGCCCACTGCTGGTCACTAAAAGTAACTCAGTAGATTTCCAGAGGATGCAAGTGCAGTGGCATACCAGCTATTTCGAGAGTGGGGGAGGGTGCAAACCTACGTACTCGTCAGGCGATATATCTATATATATATATATATATATATATATATATATATATATATATATATATATATATATATATATATATATATATATATATAAGGGAAAGAAGTGTATACCTAAGGGCTCGTTTTTCCGTGTTTTTAACACAATAATAATGAGATATAACAGACAGTAATGCCAAGGAATGTACAGGGGAAGTTATTAACATTAATGGAATGTAAATAAGAAGAAAGAAAAGTGGATGAAAAAATTACCAACTGTAAGCAGGAATCGAACCTACGACATTCGAAGGTCGTAGGTTTGATTCCTGCTTACAGTTGCTAATTTTTTCATCCACTTTTCTTTCTTCTTATTTACATTCCATTAATGTTAATAACTTCCCCTGTACATTCCTTGGCATTACTGTCTGTTATATCTCATATATATATATATATATATATATATATATATATATATTCCCTAATCTGGCACCATAGTGAATCGCAACTTCTTTCTTTCATAGCAGATCTTAACAATGCTCATCCAGCGATTTCTTTTTCGCACTCGTATTCAACAGTGAACATAAGCTTACTTGATGTCATGGTCACTCTACGTAACGGGAAGCTGATAACTAATCTTTACAGGAAACCCACGGATAGGCCGCAATGTCTTCACTTTAGTAGTAGTCACGTGAAACATAATAAAACTAGTATTCCCTACAGCCAAGCAGTCCGTTTTAAAAGATAATGCTCTGATAGCAGCGAATTTTTCCGCCACTGCGAACAACTTCGGAGCGCGGTCGAAAAACAGAGCTATACCGCCAGCATAATCACAGACGCCATCAAACGTGCAGAAGAGCTCGACCGTTCAGACCTGCTGAGTACTAACAAAAGACCCAAAGATTTTTCGTGGACTAGTCTAATTTTGACAAATGCGGCCTCAGCTCCAAATGTGAACCATATCTTAAAGAAACATTTCAACATTTTAATACAGAGCGAGCGGCTCAAAGGAATCTTTACAGAACAACCACGCGCGGTCTACCAACGATCGCGGAACCTTCGTGATTTACTAACCTCATCTAAAACCACGTGTTCACATCATGAAGGCTGTCATCCCTGCAACAAACCACGTTGCAAAGTGTGCGCGCACATGACGACATCTAAAACAGTTTTAAGTACATCGTCCAGTTTTTCTTCAAAGATAAATGGGAACTACACGTGTGATAGTATCAACGTCATCTATCTTCTCGAGTGTTCAACATGCGGAGCTCAGTACATAGGTCAGACAGAGACAAGTTTCAGAATTTGTTTTATTAATCACCGTGCACATGCCGTAAGCCTCCCTAATCTACCACTGTCGAAGCACGTCAGTATGCCTGGCCATGGTTACGACAAAATTAGGGCCACTATTATTCATTCCGGTTTCAAGACAAATCACGATAGGGAAGTGAGGGAATTCTTCTTGATCAACAAATTTAACACCATTCGTTCAGGTATCAATGAAAACGTAGGAAAGCTCACCTGCCTCGCACTATAACAACACGACTTCTTACATTAGTCAAATATTTTAGTGTATATTAAAATATATATTAGTCAACTGTGGTTTCTTTGCTTCAGAGCTCTTTTACATGTCCTGCCAACCATACCGTGCCCCGCGTGTCGATGCGCAAGGAAATTTGAAACTTGTATATTCATGCACCCGCCGCATGTCAGTCATGTCAACACAAGGTTTTGACAGATTACCATTTTTTTACTTTGATTGTCCTAGCTGCTATACCGAGAGTTCGTCACGTGAGCCTATAAAAGCGGCTGCATTGTATCATACCTACTTACTCTGACGAAGGCCGTGCCACGGCCGAAACGTTAGTAAATACGATCTCCTTTTCAAATGTGCTATCTGCAAGTTCATTCAATATAGAAAATACCCGGACCTGTCGTGCCTTCCCTTCAAGTTCTTCTTCAACCATGGGTTCTGGGACAGCACTGAAGAAAAGGATGATTTGGAAATACCCTGTGCACACTCCTACCACAGCAGTTGTGGGTGATTCACAAACAAAGTATATACATCAATACTTCGACCCCCTCTGCAATGGCGCACCAGCCTTCATTTCGCAGTGTGGTGCTACAATCGGTGATGTGCGTGACTTACTGGATCTGGTGCCCCGCTCAGCATCCTGTCTTAATCTTCATGTTGGGACGGTCGATGTGGCTTCGAGTTCGGGACACGAGGTGTTGGCAAAGTACCGCGATCTACTTGAAAGCATTGCGAAAGACCGCCCAGAAATTCGGCGAATTTACGCCACGCTGATACTGCCTAGAAGTGGAAACCGTCGACAAAAGAACTGTAACCTGACATTAGTCCGACGCTGCACTTGAGAAGCATCAGTGTTCAACAACATGCTTCGGAATTTTCGCCGCTATTCCCGGCTAGTTTGCTACCTCGATCATGAAATCGAATGGTTACCACCCACACGCGTCCTCGCAGCAGACGGCCTTCATATGAGCTTCGACGGTGTGTCGTTGCTTGCAAGCCACATCCGCCACCTGTGCTTCAGCAGACCGGTGGATGCGACATCAGCTGCCTGGTGCGATTCATCAACGAATGACGACTCTCCGTATATATATATATATATATATATATATATATATATATATATATATATATATATTTATATATATATATATATATATATATATATATATATATATATATATATATCGCCTGACGAGTGACGTAGGTTTGCACCCTCCCCCAATCTCGAAATAGCTGGTATGCCACTGCACTTGCATCCTCTGGAAATCAATCCCCTCAGTTACTTTTAGTGACCAGCAGTGGGCTTGCCTATGTGTTGCGTGTTTTGCCCCCATGTCCACAATCTTCTCTATATATATATATATATATATATATATATATATATATATATACATATATATTGACACACAACAGCCGGCACAGCCTGGCTGCAAGAAAAAGAAAGACGACGTTGGTGGCGGGCTGTTGATGAACTGTCGCCACTTTGTTCGCCGAGCACGGTGTATCGTATTTAATTTATTAAATAAGTTACCCGTAACATTATTGGGGGAGGTGGACGACTCCCGTACTTCGATGGAGATGCGCAGCGGTCGCAACACCGGGGACTTTTCGGCTACTTCAACTGCCAGTGCCTCATCCCTACCAATCTCTCGATCCGAGTTGACAACCTACGTCACCCTGCCACCTTGCGGGATCCTGGAACTTTCTCCGCTGACGGTACCATCGACGTTGACTCCTGGCTGCACCGGTAGCAGCAAGTCAGTGATACCCTGCGCTGGGATCCCACTCTCATGCTCGCCAATGTTGTGTTCTACCTCGACGGCATGCCGTGGACATGGTTCGAAACCAACGAGCCGAAATCACAAGCTGAGATCTTTTCAAATCGAAGATCCGTGATCTTTTCGGCGATTCACCTGGTCGTCAGCTCACTGCCAAAAAGACTCTCGCCACTCGCGCCCAGACGTCTACTGAATCGCACGTCTCAAACATTCTTGACGTCTTGGCGCTTTGTAGCAACGTCGACCAGCGCATGCCAGAAGAAGAAAAGTTAGTCACGTCCTCAAATGGATTGCTGACGATGCCTTCAACCTGATAGTTTTTAATAATGTCACGAGCATCGACAAGATCCTGACAGAATGCCGCCGTCTAGAACAGGCTAAAGCCCGCCGCGTCACCCACGGCATCACGCGCCTGCAGAACACAGCTGCTACTTCCTCTTGTGATGACGCCGTCCGTCCAGTTTACCGATATGACAACCTCACCCGCATCATTCGTCACGAGGTCGAGGCAGCCCAACCAGTAGCTACTGTATTTCCAACGCCTGATCCTTCACCGACCACTATCTCACTGATACAAGCCGTCGTTCGTCAAGAATTATCGAACGTCGGCCTACACCCCATTCAACCAGTCTACTCTGCCGAGCCTTTTTATCGTCCTCCTGGTGCTCCTCGATATGGTTCCAACTACTCTCGACAGCGCAATTTTTCTGAATGGCGTACACTGGACGACAAGCCCATATGCTTCAACTGCCGACGTGTCGGTCATATTGCTCGCCACTGCCGCAATCACTGGGCTCCGCCGGCACACTATGGACCTCCTACCCAGGCCACTTCTGTCTACCAGTCGTCCTTCACATTTGATTTTGATTCCCCTATGCCGACCAAATCCTCTGGCTCCGCCGCACCTCTGACGAGACCTCGCTACGCCCGCTCACCATCCCCTCCTCGCCATCAATCTCGTTCGCCCCCATTATGCTGTGCTGCCTCTCTGACCTACTCGCAGCGCCCCGACCGGAAAACGAGGCAGTGCAGCTTCTGGAGGTGAAGCTGCATTGACGACGACCTCTGCAAGAAATTCTCGTGTAACATTACCGACCACCCGGAATCTGTTGAACGTTACTTTAGACAGTATACCTGTGCGCGCGTTGATCGATACCGGCGCGCATGTGTCCATAATGAGTGCTGCTCTTCATCGCCACCTAAAGAAAGTTATCACACCAGCCTTGAACCGAGCCGTTCGAGTCGCCGACGGGGGAACTGCCACAATTATTGGCATGTGCTCTGCTCGTGTGACTATCGCCGATGGAAGCACTGCTGTTTTTTTCACCGTTATAGAAATTGCCCTCATGAAGTAATTCTAGGCATGGGTTTTCTAACCGCTCACTCGGCCCTTATAGATTGTTCAGCCGGCTGTCTTGACCTTGAAATGCCTCTACTTTCTGATCTGACCAACCCCTTCCAAAGTCGCCTTTGCTGCGTTGATTTCGCACGCCTTCCGCCTAACTGTGTCACACATATCGACCTCTTCTCTACACCACCTGTACCTGACGGCGATTACATGGTGGCCCCAATTCATGCTTGATGCTTACGCATGGCGTCGCTGTTCCGCACACCATTTTGACAATTGTTGAAAACCGCACATGCTTTCCTATTGTGAATTTTGCCCTCACTGCCCAAATTCTTCCACAAGGCATCTCCCTGACCGAAATTACTGCTCTACAAGACCATACGGTTGAACCCTTCAGAGTGGATAATTGCTGCACCTCAGACCATGAACCAACTGTATCACGTTCATCGGGCATCGACGTTGACCACATGGTACCATCAGACCTCGCTCCTGATCAAGCGGAAGCCCTTCGTCACGTCCTGGAGTCCTATAGTGACATTTTCGACTTCGTCAGCACGGCTTGAAGTTGAACGAGTGTTGCTATTCATCGCATCAATATTGGTGACGCGAGTCCCGTTCACCGACGTCCATACCGGATTCCCGCGTCCGAGCGCACAGTCATACAACAAGAAGTCGAAAATATGCCTGCAAAAGACATAATAGAACCCTCTTGTAGCTCCTGGGTTTCTCCTTTCGTCCTGATCAGAAAGAAGGATGGAACATGGCGCTTTGGTGTAGATTATAGGCATCTCAACAAAATTACGAAGAAAGATGTTTACCCGTTGCCTAGAATTGACAATGCCTTAGACTGCCTTTATGGTGCTACTTATTTTTCCACTATCGACCTTCAATCTTGCTATTGGCAGATTGCTGTGGACGAGATGGACCGTGAGAAGACCGCATTCGTCACTCTTGACGGGCTTTATCACTTCAAAGTTATCCCCTTTGGTCTCTGTAATGCGCCGGCCACATACGAAAGAACGATGAACTCATTGCTCCAAGGGTTTAAATGGTCAACCTGCTTATGTTATTTAGACGACGTTATCGTTTTCTCGCCCACATTCGACTCCCATCTTAAGCGACTATCGGCGAATCTTGAAGTTTTTCGTCGAGCCGGACTTCAACTGAACTCATCGAAATGCCACTTTGCTCGTCGTCAAATAACCGTGCTTGGCCACATCGTCGATGCCACAGGAGTCCGGCCGGATACCGTGAAAACTCGCGCCGTCACGGACTTTCCTGTACCGAAATCAACAAAGGACGTTCGCAGTTTCGTGGGCTTGTGCTCCTACTTTCGACGGTTTGTTAAGGACTTCGCCATCATTGCACGCCCACTCACAAACCTCCTGAAGAAAGACACCCCGTTTTTTTGGGGCACTGTTCAAGCCTCATCTTTTTCTTAGCTCAAGACACTCTTTACGACACCGCCGATTTTAGCTCATTTTGATCCATCAGCTCCAACCATGGTTCGAACTGATGCTAGTCGGCATGGCATCAGGGCAATGCTATTGCAACGCAAACGCGGACATGACTGTGTTATAGCATATGCAAGCCGACTGCTATCTACAGCCGAGCGAAACTATTCGATCACGGAGCGTGAGTGTCTCGCTCTTGTGTGGGCAGTCGCCAAGTTTCGCCCATACTTATACGGGCTTCCATTCCGGGTAGTCACTGAACACCACGCGCTTTGCTGGCTAGCCTCACTCAAGGATCTCACAGGACGCCTCGCTCGTTGGTCCCTACGATTACAAGAATACACGCTCACCGTATCGTACAAAACAGGGCGGTCACATCAAGATGTGGATTGTTTCTCACGCTACCCTGTGGAAGAGGCTGCCTATACTGACACCTTTCCAGACCTTCTGTCTGTGACGCAGCTACTCAACCTTGGCCACGAACAACGCCGGGATGCTTCCCTGCGAACCATCATTGACAAGCTCGAGTCAATGCCTCGTGACTCATCTCTACAAATGTTTCTGGTAAAATACGGCATCCTGTATCGCCGTAACCTCGATTCATATGGCCATGACTGGCTGCCCGTCATACCAGCACATATTCGTGCGACTGTTCTCAACCTACTTCATTACGCTCCTTTGGCGGGTCACTTGGCCGCCTCTCGCACATACGACCGTGTACGTTGTCGTTTCTTTTGGCCTGTTCTTGCCCGCTCTGTTCGACGCTACGTCACCGCATGTGAGCGCTACCAGTGCCGCAAAAAGCCATATTACCTACCAGCTGGCTTCCTTCAGCCGATCGACATTCCCATTGAACGTTTTTTTTTAGTTGGCCTCGACCAGCTTGGCCCATTCCAGATCTCCAGTTCAGGCAACAAATGGATCGCTGTCGCCACTGACTATGCGACACGGTACACTATCACACGTGCACTTCCGATGAGTTGCGCAAGCTATGTGGCGGACTTTCTGGTATATGATATTATTTTAGTACACGAAGCTCCACGCCAACTTCTGACTGACCGGTGCCGGACCTTCCTGTCAGCTGTCGTTGATGAAATCCTGCGCTCTTGCTCTGCCAAGCACAAGTTTGCCACTTCGTACCATCCGCAAACGAACGGTCTTACGAAGCGCCTCAACCGCACCATAACCGACATGCTTTCTAAATACGTAGCGGCCGAACACCAGGACCGGGACGTTCATTTGCCATTTGTAACGTTCGCATATAATTCCTCAGGTCACGACACTGCCAGCTATTCACCATTCTATGTTCTATACGGCCGAGAACCTGCCCTACCATTTGACACCTTGCTGCCCTCGGTCACTGAGTATGCCGGCGAAGCCATCGCGCGAGCCGACCACGCACGCAAACTCGCCCGCAGCCGCCTGCAGGCCTCACAGGAGCACCAAAGACAGCTCTACAATTCCCATCATCGAAACGTGCACTTTTCACCGGGTTCCCTTGTTCTCTTCCTCTGGTCTCCCACTCGGCGTGTAGGGCTTTCTGAAAAACTGCTGTCACGCTACACTGTACCATACCGCGTCGTTCGCCAAGTGACCGACGTTACATACGAGATCGTTCCAGCCAATTCAACGTCATCAATGTCACCTTCGAGTAACATCGTGATCAAAGCTCGACTCAAGCCTTATCACCCTTCTTCTACCGCATCCGAGTTGCTCAAGCACCGAGACGGTGCTTCTACGGCGGGGGGGTTATGATACACAACAACCGGCACAGCCTGGCTGCAAGAAACAAAAAGACGACGTTGGTGGCTGGTTGCTGATGAACTGTCGCTATCTTGTTCGCCAAGCACGGTGCATCGTATTTAATTTATTAAATATGTTACCCGTAACAATTTATATATATATATATAAAGAAGTTTTTTCAATGGGCCAAACGTACTTGGGAAGAGAAAAAACACAAATTAGCGGTCGTCTGAATTTTATTACCAACGGTTTCAACCGATTGGCCAGTCTTTGTCAGGGTTTGCATATATATATATATATATATATATATATATATATATATATATATCTGACCACGGAGCAACGTTTAATGTAATCTAATAACGTCCACTATACTTTACTTAGCATTATTGTCTGTTAGGTCGCATTAATAAAGTGTCGAAACACGGAGGAGAAGGCCCTTATATATACACTTCTTTTTCATATTCATTAACGAGGGTCTCTTACTGACAGACTTGGTGCCTTTAGGATGTATATGAGAGACTGTTATTCAGCAGCCAGCTCGTAATAGGTTCACGTGCTACGTGACGTCACAAAAACTCATAAAGTGTGTTCGGGCACAACGCCATGTTTACTGACGACGTGACGTATTACATTGATGCTGTGACTGGCAAACCGACACTTCTTAGTGTTGAGCTGGAGACTGGCCTTTGCTAAATACGTGGGGACTTCGTCTAGCCATTCCAGGTGCTGTGAGAAGCTGGACAAAGAGATGACAATGTCGTCCAGGTAGCAAAGGCAGGTCTTCTATTTTAATCCCCGCATTACCGTGTCTATCATTCGTTCAAATATGGCTGGGGCATCGCACAGGCCTAAAGGCATCATATTGAAATCAAAGAGCCCATCTGGCGTAGCAAACGCTGTCTTCTCTTTGTCAGACTCGTACATTCGAATCTGCCAATAACCAGAGCGCAAGTCGAGACTTGAAAATCACTCGGCGCCTTGTAAAGTATCAAGAGCGTCATCAATGCGAGGCATTGGGTACACGTCCTTACGAGTAATTTTGTTCAGTGATCTGTAATGAATGCAAAACCATACCAAGCCATCCTTCTTTTTTTGACTAGTACGACAGAAGACCAAGCGCTTGTCGAAGGCCTGATGACGTTGCGCGCGAGCAATTCGTTGACTTGTTCTTCTATAGGCTTGCGTTCAGAAGCCGACACACGGTAAGGGTGGGGGCGAATGACACGGGATTTGTCGGTGTCGATACGATGGGCGGCCACTGTTGTTTGACCCAGACCTTCGGAACAAACGTGAAAGCATGTTTTGTGCTTCAATATTAACACTAGCAAGGCATCAGTTTGCATTGATTTGAGATGTTCACACAAAGTGGCCTTGAGAGCAGGAGATGAATCTTCCGCTGGCATACACTTTGAGAATGACGAAGCAGATGAACCAGTGACGACACAAACCGGTGCTTCTTCAGTAATGCTGGCAACAATGGTTCTTCTGGCAGAAGAAGTGGTTCTGGCGTCGTGTTGCAGGTGGTGATGCTTTCATAACCATAGGAGAACCGCACTAAAGAAGATGCGATGGTGATCCCTCGAAAAAATGCAGCGCTGGCAAGGAACAACCACAGCGTCACCATCTAGAATGTCTTGTGACTTGATCGTAAGGACACATTCTTGTCCGGGAGGCAGGAGGAAATCCGTAGCCATCACAAGATTGGACGACGAAAGGTCGGCTGCAGAGAAAGCTCAGTGTCGGTTATACGAATGAGGGGCCGACCACACGAAATTATAGTAGACGCAGCTGACAAGAAGTCCCAGTCTCAGATTATCTGATAAGTGCACGAAGACAGCACAGCCAATTGTATGTGATGACGGATTCCATCGATGAAAACATGAGCAGTGCAGAACCCGGTCGGGCAAATTGGACTGTCATTAGCGCCGCATAACATGGGACCGGCATAAGGAGTTTGCACTTTACGCAGGCGAAAACACAATTCACGATCAATTACCGAAATTGGGGCTCCAGTGTTATACAAGGGCGTCAACAAAACACCTTCCACACAAACAGGCAGTAAATTAGCTGGACGAGACGGAGGAGTTGTAACGTTCCCACAACAAGCAGTTTCCCCTCCAAAAACTGCACCTTCTAGTTTTCCGAGTCCAGAGAGATCGGCACGCGACTCAGGGGTGATGTACGCCGCAACAGTGACGGAGAACGGCGGCGAGATGAACGACAAGGATGAGGCCCAGCTTGACACCCTGGAGGGGAGGTGGACGGGTACGGTTCGGGATCATAATCATCGGGTCTCGGGGCAAAGTCTCTTTTGTAAGCTGGATAACCACGTCATTCATCTTGCTGACGGCGGCAGCAGAAACGAGATATATGACCTCTTATGCCACAATAGAACCAGATGGGGCGCGGAGGACGTCATGTAGAATAGTGGCATGGCCTTGGCACTTGCCTTGTCATCGCTGCCAAATGGTCGCATCCGACGTCCACAGGCACGGTTGGAACAGGTGCAGGGATCCGTGATGCAACTTCTGCGTACGAATGCACTTGGAAGCACACAGGAGACGGGGCATGTGCAGCACTTGTCATTTATGCCAGTTCGTCGTTGATTATCTCACGCAGGTTGGGAGGAGGTGTGCGGACAGACGCAATGGTCGGGTTGCCTAGAATATGGCCGTGTAGTTCTTCTCTGAGACTTGTGCGGATAAAGGCTCGCAATTCATGCTCTCCGGTAAAGCGAGCGTCGCAGGAGGCGTGTGGAAGGCGCATGGAATGAAGCGCGTCCAGTCATTGGCATGTGGTGATGACGTCCCGGACGGTAGTTGGATTCTGTATCACGACTGCATTGAAGGCCACAGAGTTCATACCTTTCAGTAGATGTCGGATGCGATCGGCCTCCGTCATGTCATTTTGTGCTCGGCGAAAGAGAGCTAGAATATCTTCAATGTAGGACGTATACGATTCGCCATTCCCTGGATGCAGGTTGCGAGCTTCTGTTTCGCTACCACAGAGCACACAATATATATGTGTGTGAGAGAGAGACAGAGAGAGAGAGAACTTCATGCATTCACTTGCATCATGATGTGATCTTTCATGCACAGAACCTTGCTAAATAACCTTAAAAAGGGACAGCCAATTTTCAAGCAGCAAGTGCTGGGCCAGCTATATATGCGTGTCAGGCATGCATTAGTATAATTAGCGACGCTTTTCATACATTATCTTACAACTATCCACATGAATTCATTTATGTTAATGGCAGCCTCCCTAACAGTTTACATTTGTATGACTAAAGGGAATTTTGCAACTGCTGTAAAGTTCTTCGAAAACCAAAGGTAACTGAAGCTCTTCTATCGAAGTGGAGCATACGCACTATTGCGTATGCGCCTTCCAAAGAGAAGAAAAAACCCCGTGCTCTGATTGCACGAGAAATTGGGCCGCCTTTGCCAGACTTGCCGTACGGTCATTTTTTGTTGCGACATCGTTGCGACTTCTCCTGTTCAATAAACGTCGTCACATTTCGTGGAGGCTGCTGAGATCCCCAAGCAGACCTGGAGCTCCGCTCTCGCAAGTTGCCCGAGAGACCACCGCGAAACATGGCTGACGCAGTCGTCAACCAGCCCTGCCCAGCCCAGCCAGCACCACTGGCTGTCCCTTCTACCTGCCCCGGCGCTACTCGCCAACGGGACCCACCAATATTCAGTGGCAGGGGTGAGCAAGACGTCGAAGACTGGCTCTCTTTGTACGAATGCGCAGGCGCCAGCAACAAGTGGGAAAACGACTCTAAGCTCGCCTACTTTATCTTTTACTTGGCAGACGTAGCTAAGCTTTGGTTTACCAACCGCTAAACCGCCATCGCCAACTGGTCCACCTTTGAGACCCTCGTGACCGAAGCGTTCGGCCGACCAGAGGTCCGCAAGCTCCGCGCTGACCAGCGTCTGCGCCACTGAGCCCAGCAGCCTGGCGAGACATTTACTAGTTATATTGAGGATGTGCTTGACCTCTGCAGGCGTGTTAACTCATCCATACCTGAAGAAGAGAAAAGACGACATGTTCTCAAGGGCATCGAGGATGGCGCATTCCAGATGCTGCTGGCGAAAAGCCCGACCACGGTTGCAGTCCTCGTAAGCCTGTGCCAGAGCTTCGATGAATTGCGTCGTCAGCGTTCAATCGCCCGACAGAGTGTCCCACCGATGATTTCAATCTCTGCCGTCGAACTCACAAATGCCAACGTTCGCCAAGAAAGTCTGTCCAACCAGATCAAAGACTTCATCAAGGAGGAAGTCGCCCGACAGCTCTCCCTGCTGCCGCATAGCGACGCGCTCACCGCAAGCCTGCCGCAAGCCTGGAGCAGGCCATACGCACTGAAATTTGTGATGTCCTCCCTACAGTGCAGGCTCCTTACCCATGCACTTCAGTAGCACCTAATCTCCGAGCTGCAGTTACGCACCACCTGCACCACCTTCACCTCTCAGCTACGCAGCTGTGGTCGTGCGGCCCTCACCGCATCCAGTCGCCTTATCGGCTCCACCTCCTCCGGCCTCGCCTCCAGTTTACAGGCCCTCACCTCGCTTTCTCCTCGATCTAATGAGTGGCGCACCCACATTGCACGCTTCTACCACAGTCGCCCCACACCTGCAAACGCATACTTCGGAACTGCTACCTACGTGCCGCAGCAGGCCACCGCATCTGCATATGAACAGAGGCACTCAGACTCGGATCGCCGCCCATCGACTGCTCGTTTCCCATCCCCTCGTCGCCGATCGCCATCGCCTATGCGTCGTCGACCACCTCCTGAGGAGGGAAACTAATCAGTGCAGTTCCGGAGGCAAGAACTGCAACTTGTGCTCAATTCCCAAGGCCTCCGTTTTCGCCACAAATGTTGTTGATGTCGATGTTGAGGGAGTCGCCACATTAGCGTTAATTGATACCGGGGTCACCGTTTCTGTGATGGACACCAAATTTTGTCGGAAACTGAAGAAAGTGACCACATCTCTCTGTGGCATGGTGCTGTCTACGGCTAGCGCGCAATCCATTCATCCCTCGGCTCTGTGTATGGCGCGCGTCGTCATCTAAGGCGTTTTGTACGAGATACAGTTTTTTGTTTTACCATCTTGCTCTAATGACCTTATCCTCGGTTGGGATTTCTTATCACGTCATGAAGCTATCATCGATTGTTCTCATGCCGAAGTGTCCCTTGTGCCAACATATGTATTTCCACCACCTGACCGGTCTCCTCGGCTCTGCAAACTCATCGCTGACAACGACATCACCTTGCCCCCGGAAGCTTCGGTTCATATAAGTCTTTCATGTGTGGCGCAACCTGGCGCCACGGTGGCGTTTATGACATCTTCGGTTTTTACTGAACGCAAGGGCATCGTTCTCCCATTTGCCGTTCTTACAATTGCGTCTGGTTTGACCGTAATGCTGGTTACCAACCACTGCAACTACCCCATTGGCTTACTTCGTGGTGAAACGTTGGGATATGTGCAACCTGTTGACCATATCGATGATATTATTCTTCCCGACGAAACGCCATGTCACATTGCCGCAATAACTCATGCGTCTGAGCCATCAAGTTTGTCAGCCTTCGACAATGCTAGTGACGCAGACCTTCCCCTCTCGCATCGCCGCCAACTTGTTGCTCTCCTTAACAAGTTTCGCTCTTCTTTCGACTTTCAAGAAGCTGTTTTGGGTCGCACCACGACTATTACTCATACTATTGACACCGGCTCACATTCGCCTCTGCGACAGCGTCCTTACCGCGTTTCCGCCGAAGAGCGATGCGTCATTACGGAGCAAGTAGACGACATGCTTAAACGTGGAGTGATACAGCCTTCTCAAAGCGCTTAGTCAACATCTGTGGTTCTGGTAAAGAAAAAAGACGGCACCGTTCGATTTTGCGTGGACTATCGCCGCTTGAACAAGATTACGAAGAAAGATGTCTACCCGCTACCACGAATAGACGATGCTCTTGACTGTTTACAAGGCGCCGACTACTTTACATTTTTGGATCTGCGTTCTGGGCATTGGCAGTTGTCAATGTTCCAGTGTGATCGCCCTAAAACAGACTTTGTAACGCCAGATCGCCTATAAGAGTTCAAAGTGATGCCATTCGGGCTCTGCGACGCGCCTGCCACATTTGAGCGCATGATCGACACCATCTTGCGTGCCCACAAGTGGAAAACTTGCTTGTGTTACCTGGACGACATCGTAGTCTTTTCGTCTGATTTCCCGACACATCTTGTTCGCCTCCACAAGATTCTGACGTGTCTAACTTCTGCAGGCCTACAACTTAACTCCAAGAAGTGCCACTTCGAAGCACAAAAACTAAACATCTTGGGACATGTCATCACAAGAGACGGTGTTCTTCCGGATCCCGATAAGCTTCGAGCTGTCGCTGACTTCCCGTTGCCCACATCGCTGAAAGCCCTAAGAAGTTTCGTTGGTCTCTGCTCCTACTTTCGTCGCTTCGTGCGCAACTTCGCGTCCATCATCGCACCTCTCAGGAGTGTGCTTTCCAACAGCAAATGTATATCTGCATGGTCACCTACATGTGACGACGCATTTCGCCACCTGCGCCGCCTGCTGACCTCACCACCTATTCTTCGTCACCACGACCCCGCTGCTGCCACATAAATTCACACCGATGCAAGTGGCATCGGTCTCGGTGCAGCTTTGGCACAACGAAAAGGCACCCAAGCCGAATACGTAGTCGCCTATGCAAGTCGCGCTCTCAAGAAAGCTGAATTGAATTACTCCGTGACAGAGAAGGAGTGTTTGACCATAATCTGGGCCTTGACGAAGTTTCGCCCGTACCTTTACGGCCACCCTTTCGATGTGATCACAGACCACCACGCTCTATGTTGGCTGTCCACATTGAAAACCCGTCCGGACGCCTGGAACGTTGGGCACTTCGATTGCAAGAATACGACATCCGTGTAGTATATCGTTCCGGTCGCAAGCATGCGGATGCCGATGCACTTTCACGATCGCCATTAACCCCAGATGTGGCTTCTCTGTAAAACACTTTTGGTGACAAGGTGGTAAAACACTTTTTACCACCTTGTCACCAATAGACACCACTGACATGCTTTCGGAGCAGCGTAAAGATCAATACCTTGCATTGTTACCCGACTACCTTACCGATCCGTCTGCTGTCCCTTCCACTATAGCGCTACGCCGACAAGCAGCCCACTTTTCCATGCGAGACAGCATTCTGTACCACCGCAACTACATGCCTGAAGGTCGGAAGTGGCTCCTTGCTGTCCCAACTCATATGCGCTCCGACATCTGCATGAATTTCGATGCAGACCCCCAAAGTGCTCACGCAGGTGTCCTGAAAACCTACGAAAGGCTGCGCCAACGATATTACTGGCGAGGAATGTATGGCTTTGTGCAGAAATACGTTTAGTCTTGCACCACTTGCCAACAGAACAAAACACCTCCACGGCACCTTACTGGCATGTTACAGCCGCTCCCATTCCCGGCTCGCCCATGCGACCGCGTGGGTATGGATCTCTATGGCCCCCTCCCATATAGTCGCTCTGGAAACCGGTGGATTATTGTCGGCGTCGATCATCTGACACGCTACGCTGAGAATGCAGCTCTACCGGCAGCGACCGCCCACGAAGTTGCACTCTTTATTCTGCGCAGCTTCATTCTCCGCCATGGGGTTCCACGGGAATTACTCAGTGATAGGGGTCGAGTGTTCCTGTCGGAGATCATCCAATCTACGCTCGCTGAATGCAACATCATCCACCGGAAATCTACCACATACTATTCACAGATGAATGGTCTCACTGAACGGTTCAACCGCACACTTGGCGACATGCTGAGGATGTGCACCTCCTCCGATCACACTAACTGGGACGCTGTCTTACCTTTTGTTACCTTCGCTTACAACACCGCGACGCAAGCGACTATCGGGTTTTCGCCGTTCTTTCTGCTGTATGGCCGCGAACCATCCCACCCACTCGACACCATACTCCCGTACCGCCCTGATGCATCGGAGTGCTCCCCGCTTTCGGAAGTCGCCAGATACACTGAAGACTGCCGTCAGTTGGCTCGCTCTATGACAAGTGATGCTCAAGGCCTACAAAAAATCTGACATGATGACGCTCATCACATAGCGCCTACGTTTCGTACTGGCTCCCTCGTGTGGCTTTGGGTGCCCTCGCGCGTTCCTGGCCTGTCTTATAAACTTATGGCACGGTACCATGGTCCATACCGTGTCATTGACGCAACCTCGTCGGTGGATTACATCATCGAGCCCCTAACACAATCGCCAGATTTACGCCTTCGAGGACGCGAGACCGTACACGTCAACCATCTCAAGCCCTACTACAACCCCCTCATTGTGCCTACTCCCCGAGCCGCCAGGATGGCTACTCTTCACTCCGGGGGGTATTGTAGTGGAGCATACGCACTAATGCGTATGCGCCTTCCAAAGAGAAGTAAAAACCCCGTGCTCTGATTGCACGAGAACCTGGGCCGCCTCTGCCATACTTGTCGTACGGCCATTTTTCGTTGCGACATCGTTGCGACTTTTCTGGTTCAATAAACGTCATCACGCTATCTACTTATCTAACTATCTGGCTGGTCAAGTCTTGGCGCTCTTGTAGTTGCCTCATTACTTTAGTATTGACCAAAATTGGCATAGGGTGGCACGACAATATGAAAAGGTGTCTGGTTCCGACATAAATATAATGAAAACCATGTCGTGTACCTCATGAAGCGCTTTTTTCAGTCTTGTGTGTCATACACCCGTTTACCACAGACTGCAGTATTTGGGTATGTGGCTATGCGCCTTGGAATTTGTATCTGCTTAAAAGCGATGGCAATTGTCGTCGGTAATTTAATCAAGAGAACCTTTCGAAAATTCGTCCTAGGCAGCGTTGATTCGTCGACCACAATAAAATAAAAAATCACAGCATATGCATGGACTGAATGATGATGAGGGGGGCGGAGCGTTCGTCCGTCCACCCGTGGGTCTATCTGTCCGTCCGTGCGTATGTACGTCTGCCTGTCTGTATGTCCATCCACCTAGTAAACACTTTAGGTGGCCCCCATCTTGAATCTTTTCGTCATATATCGATTATATACAAGTACCGTCATCTAGCAGACAATCAAAAAAGAATCTTTTAATCATATATTCATTATATAAAGGTACCGCCATTTAGCGGGCATTCCAAAAACTAAAATCTCCAGCGGCACATACCCGAGTGAGGTGGTTACTACAGAGCACAATCGGGTGACGCCTTAAAGCTCTTCGCCCCTAAATCTAAGGAACTTAGCAGTAACTGCTATTTTCACTTGGCCGTGGCTGCGAACACCCTTCAAAATTGCCTAATTCCTGCTGCCTTTTCGCTGCAGATGGCTACTTCTGCCAGCTGCTTTTCGCACTGGGAATCGGCGCATATCATTGCAGGTGCATACGTGCTCAACTTGCCCAAGCAAACTGTGACCAGGAGGTGCTACGGTCAGCTGTTTCCGGCGGCACTGAAGTATCACGGGACAGCGGAGACATCCATAAAAGGCTACGTCAGCTGCAGATGGCTTTCACTGGGCACTGGGGACGACGGATGGTTGGACGGAAAAAACTTTATTAGAAAAAAAGAAACCCTGCTGCGTTACCGGCCCGGGCTCAGGCCACCCCGACGTTTTGTGCGGTGTGGCATAGCCTTGCCACCGCTGTCCGGGCCCGCTGAATTGCCCACAGTTGGCCGTGCAGATCAGATCTAGTCAGCGCACTTAGCGAACGCTCCTCGAGAAGGTCCAGTTTTATATTGTCCTCTCGGTATATTACTATGACGTATGTGCATTGCCATAAAATATGTGCCATATCTACGTCCGTGCTTACAGAGGGTGCAGCTTGTTTGTGGGTATTGTCTGGAATTTACTCTGTTCGGGTGTACTGGATTTGAAAAGGTTCTGGTTTGCAATCTTCGCTAATATGTTTCTTAAGATCTGTCTAGCTATTTGTGTGCTGGCGGATTTTCTTCTCGTTGTCGCTTATAATGTACCAATATGTCATGATACGTGATCAGTCTGTCTCTGTCGTCTTGTATCGCATATTCATTATTGTCATCACCTCCATTGTCCTCATCGCCTCCACCGGAGTCGTCCCCCCTTCTGTGGTCAGTGCGGGGGGCCGGGCCGTCACTGTCCGAGCCGTGGTGGGTTAGTTCTCGCACGGTTCGGTGGGCCTTCGCATTGAGGTTTTGAGGGATGATTGTGTCTTCGATGTTTAATTCCCCGATGTGCACCGGGATCCACTTGAGATATTTGGGTAAAATTTTGCCGTTGTGGAAGCCTTCTGCTCTGCGCTTTAGGATTTTGGCTACTTCTGTGGAGACCCATCCCTTTGTGAAATTCTTAATGGCAATCTGGGAGTCACTGATTATTATTCTCTTGTGTTTTCGACCATCGACTACGGCCAGGGCTACGGCCATTTCTTCCGCTGCCTGCGACAATCTGGTCCGATGGAGCCCACGGTCAAGGTCTTCCCTTTTGTGTCTATACCGCCATTGCGGAGAAGAAGCCATGCAAAATTTTATTACTGATATCAATAGTTCGGGAATACCGGGTGACGTCTACAAAAAGCACACCCTCCAGCGTGCCGTGCTTTTAAGGATCATTTTTGTGCCCAATTTTCATCCCTCAACGTTGTGTGCAGGGTGCATATTTTTTGGATGTTTTCCGTAATTATCACGGACCGGACGTCCGGTTGAATATGCGTCTTGGGACCTTTCATTCCGTGGTAAAAATGGAGATCTTTTTGATAATTTCTCTACCCGCCATGATTCCAGACAATCATTCGAGTTGCGCTATCCTTTGTGCTTCTGCGATCTCGTCCAGCGTGTTATGTACTCCGAGTTGTAGCAGCCTTTCATTCGTTGTGTATTGCAGTAGACCCAGCGCAGCTCTGTATGCTTCTCTAATCAGCGCGTCTACTTTGTCTTTCTCGGCTTTATTTCTGTGGACGAACGCCGCTACGCACGCGACATAACTGATCGCGAAGGCCTCGATGAGTCGTACAACGTTTCTTTATTGAATGCACCTTCGTTTATTGGATACTCTTTGTATTAGCCTAACGGCCGCCATGAATTTCTTATCCAGGCGCGTTATGGTTTCCCCATTGGTTCCCCTGGCTTCGATCCAAAGACCCAGGACTCTGATCTTCTGAACCAAGGGTATCGCCGTGCCATTTCTAGTGCTTATCCTGATTCTTTTGTGTAATTCTGCTGCGTTTCTGCAATGTCTGACTAGTCCTTTCGAGTGGTATATTAGCAGTTCTGATTCGCCCGGTGAGCATTGCCCGGTGAGCATTGCCCGGTGAGCATCCACCACCTCTTGAAGTCTATTCTCCATCTAGCCTTCACTGGTGTCTTGCGTGGTCTAAATCGTAATGTCGTCAGCATAAATTGTGGAATTGATGCCTTCAATTTGCTCTAATTCTTCTGATAATTCAATCATGACAAGGTTGAACACAATTGGTGACACGACGGACCCTTGCGGTGTGCCAGCGCTGCCCATGACCACTTGGATGCTCTCCTCCTCGTCTAGTCTAACCGTGGCAGTTCTTCCCGTAGGAAAATTTCTGATTTACTTGTACGTGTGCTCGCCTAGGCCGAATTGCGCAGTTCGTTTTAAAATGGCTGCATGCTCGACCATCTCGAAGGCCTTCCTTAGATCTAGCCAGATTGTTGCCCTCATGCCTCGTCTAATGATGTCTATTACTTGCTCCTTTTGTTGTATCATGGCATTTTGTGTGGAGAGCCCTCTTTTGAAGCCGATCATGTTGCTGCGGTATACATTGACAGACTCAAGGTAGCCGATGACCCGGTTTAGGCACTTTACCGACGCAAGAAGTGAGGGAGATTGGCCACGTGTTCTGGATTTCTAGAGGTTTACCCTGCTTGAGAATGAGGATCACGTCGGATTTCTTCAACTCGTAGGCTATCTTCCCGTTTCTCCAGCACTCTTTGATGAAGTATGTCAAACGGCACGTTCCTTGGTTGTCCAGGTTCCGGAGCATCTTGTTGGATACTTTGTCGGGACCTGGAGCTGGCTTGGTCTTGATAGTGTACAGGACTGCCCTGATTTCTTGCTTTGAGAAGTCTCGGTCAAGATCTTGGTTGGGAGAGCCCGAGTATTCCTGGTGTTCTACTGCCGGGGGTCTGCCGAGGTAGAGCTTGACGATTTCATCACCCATATGATGAATGTTCGCTTTATATCTGTGTCTTATCTATGCCAATTCCGCTCTCACCGCCGTTTTGGGGGCCGACGGGTCCAGCAGTTGTTTGAGGATTTTCCATGTCTTGCCTGTGTTTATGATGCCGTCCATGGCGTCGCACACTTTGTCCCATACCTGATGGCATAGCTGGGTACAGTGTGTTTCGATGTGCTTGTTTAGCTCGGCGAGTTTTCTCATTAGATTTTGATTGCGTTTTTGCCTAAGCAGCCGTTTCTGAATAGATTTTTTTTGTTTTGACAAAGTGTGTGAGCCTGCTGTCCATCCGCATTGAGAGAGTTCCGCCACACTCATCTTCCTCTTCACGTCGAGCCAACGAGTGATCGAGCTCCATTTTGGTTGTGGCTTTTTATGCGTCTCACAGAAGTTCCCTGCTGCATTCCTCTATGTTTTCGACCGGTCCCTGTTCTTTATCGTTTCTGCTTTTGCGGAATTCGTCAAACTCTACGCGCCTGATTGCCCGTTTGCAATTCGGGGTAGGAGGATTGCCTAGGGCATTCTGAAAAATGTGTGATCCCTTGCCAGGTCTTCAAAGATGTTTTCTTACGTGATTCACACGGCGTTCTTGCAGAGGGTTAAGTCCAGCGAGGTGTCCCTGTGAGGACCTACACCGATTCTGGTGTATGAGGCGGGCTCATTCAGAATGGCTAGTCCGGCCTTTTCGATGAGGTCGGCAAGCTTTTTTTCCTTTCTTCAACGAGTGCCCATATCCCCACTGCGTGTGTGGAGCGTTAAAATCTCCTCCAATAACAAGTCAGTTGTCGCCTGCGATGTTCATCGTTTCGTTAATTAGTTCTTCGAAATTATGCTTTAGGTCATTTAGAGACTGACTGTTGTATATGCTTAGACAAAAGTGCTGCTCTCCTTTTTGCTGCGTGGCACGACTGCTATAAGAATGTGGTTGATATTCATGACTTGTTTCGTAATGTGTGAGATAGCAACTAGCCCCTTTTTCACTAATCTGGTCACGACTATATCTCACTCCTTTCCTTGTGGGCGTCGTTTGAGGGTGGCATGCCCGGCAGTTTTGACGTGGTCAAATGTCTCCTGCAAAATGATCACGTCATTTTTTTCTTTTTTGTGGTGATTTTGATTAGTTGCACCACCGATGCTTTATTAGAGAAGTCACGGCAGTTTCCCTGCCAGATGACGAGTTTTCTCATTTTGGTGCCCACCATGTCTAAGAAATTTTGTTCTCTAGCACTTCAAGTCGCTTGTCATTTTTTAGTGCCAGCGCCTTATTCTCCACCTCACTGTCGCTATGTCGCACGACCAGCATCTCGAACATTTTCTTCATTTTGTCCGACAGTTTGTTTATCATGTCCTCGAGAACGTCTGTTTTTTGTGCTAGAATGGGGCCTATCACAAAAAAGAGATCAATAGGCCCCCTCTTGACTTCTTTTTCCCAGTCATTTGGCTCTTTGGACTTCGTCAGCGGGATTTTTCGCTTGGCGCCTGGTTGCTGTGCTTCCACTGCTACCATTTCTACCTCCTCATTCTCTCCCTCCCCTGTGGTTTTGGTCGCTGGTGTGGAGACGGCCGCGATGTCGGTCGATGGAGGCGACGTCTGTATCTGCATACTCGTGGGCATTTCAATAAGTGTTAGCTGTAGTTCATCAATATTTAGTAGATTTGTTGTTTTCTTTTTTTGCTTTTTTCTAGCTCCTGTCTGAGTAGGTTGTTTTCCGTTCTGTATTCCTCTACGCGTTTCCCTATGTCTCTGTAATTATCTCTAGCATTACTAATATTGCCGGACCTTGCCGAATCACGATTACCCACTACGTCTGACCAGCCCACCTTGTCTGGCGTCTTCTGTTCTCTTTGCTGCTTCATTGTTGCTTCGGGCGTCCTCCCCTTAGAGGTGGCCTGCTCCTGGTCCTGGGTCTGCCTCTAGACTTTGACCCCAAGCGATGTAGTCCCCAGGCTTCCAGCCTGGACTTGCATCAGGATCTGGACCTTGATGTGGGTTCACGGGCTGGTTGTGTGTTGCTGCTTCCCCAGGTGTCCTGGTCTGTTGAGTCGGCTTCCCGCTGGAGTTCTTCGTCGTTTCTCTTCGCAGCCCACCTTTGTTGCTTTACGAAGTATGGCGTCTTAACTTTACTCTCCTTGTCCGGTCTGCCGGTGGCTGTGTGTCTCCGCAGAGCTTGCACTTGGGTGAGCATTCGTGGTCTCTGGTAGGATTTTTGACAACACACGCCGGGCACAACTTGTCTGTCGGTCTTTGGCATACATCGGGCCTGTGCCCGAGCCTCCCACATTCTTTACAAAAGTATATTTGCTTTCGGTAGAGGGACACTTTAATCATGATGCTGTTGAAGTAACCCCACATGGGAACCCTGTTGCCTTCGTACAGTAGTATCACGGTGGTCGTGCTCTCCAGTCTCTTGGCGTACGCCAATGAAGGGTTCCTCGCGTTCACCAGTTCATGTATGAGCTGATCATGTGCGTAATTCAAGGGAATGTTGCGGATCATCCTCTTGGACTTGTGTTCCAGTGCCGAGACGAACACGTTGGTCTCACGCTTCTTCCCGTTGATTTTTAAATCCTTGATTTTGACGAATTTCGTAGCCGTCTTTTCATCCAGTGTGCTTATCACCAGGATATTTTGTGTAGAGTTGCGGCAGATCCTGAAGATTTCGTCAATGCTCACCCCTGCTTCTTGGTGTATCGCTTCGTCAAGGCTGGCTCTGCACGTGTGTCTAATGCTCAGCTCGTCTCTTGTTCTGTTGATTATATTGATGTCATCTGCAGGTAGCCTTGGCATCTTGCTTGCTTGTAAAATCTTGCTCACGATGCCCTTCCCACCTCTGAGCGTCAGACTTCTTCAGCGGGTGCCTTTCTATGCTGTCTCTTCGCCAGGGCTCACACGTTCCTTCGTTTCACACATGACTTCAATCCAGCCCTCCGCGTCGCCGTCAGCGTCTCGTTTTGCTGGATCGCTATCGTTTTTTCCGGAATCATTACTTAGAGTTTCCCTTACTTCTGCATCATCTACGTCCATTTCGGAGGTGCGTTCGATCCCTTGGCTTACAACTCGGCACCGTTGATCACCCTTCTCAAGGCCGGCGTCGGAATTGTCGGTCTAGGCTTAGCTGGGCACGCTTGTAGTTTGGGTGGTTTTTCACATCGAAAAAGCTTTAAAAAAGGTCTCTCACTAAGGGTTTTGGTGTCAAAGCGTTCGAATGGACCCGCTCTATCCGGTGGTGGTTGATTTCCAGGTATTGGACTTGATAAAACTGCGGAAAACATTCATAAAAGGCTGAGCCGACGTGAAGCGTGTACGCAGCGTTGCGTTGCCCGGCAGCGTCCAGTGTGGACGAACATGCTTTGATATCACAGAATCCTTGCTGCCTTTTCGCTGCAGGTTAGCTGTTAAACATTGTAGCTTTTCTTCTCTTTTTGTTCGTCGTCGCTGCTAAGCTTTTGAAATTTGTGACTTTCTTTTTTGTAACGGACGTGTAATGCATAGTGTTGGTGTTGAACTATGGCAAAAGAACTGTTAAAGCTTAAGAAAGAACAATGGGTGGAATTCAAACAAGAGCTTGCTAAGTATAAAGGCATGATGAAACGGAATCTTCGAACGGAAATTCGAGAATTAAGAACTGAGTAGCGGAACATGACTAACATTTTTGAATTTGCTCACCAAACAATTGAGGAACTGAAGCAAAAGCTGAGCACTGCGGTCTCAGTAAATGTTGAACAAGAAAAACAAAATGAGCTTCTTCGGGCTAAGTGCACAGCTTTGGAATCTAGAGGTGCTGACATGGAAAGGCGAATTCGGCTTGCCGAGCAGTATTCTCGCAATGTCAATCTAGAAATTTAGGACGTTGCTAGGCAAAAAAATGAAACGGTGCCGCATATCCTGTCAGTGATCGAAAGTGCCATTAACCAGCCAATCAGAGAAGCCGGCATAGAATCGTGTCACAAAGTGCCTACGCGAAACCCTGAGCGATCCAACATCGTGGTACATTTCAAATCAAAAGCTAAACGTGATGCAACTCTGAGTAAAGCAAAGAACGCTCGACTAACAAACAAAAATGTGGGACTAGATATCTCGACACCGATCTACAAAAATGAGAACCTTTGCTGGACATTGAAACTGCTACTTGAAATGGCAATAAGAAACATTATAGTAACTGGAAATCTGTGTGGACAGTGAATGGCAAGGTTTTCACGAGCCCGAGCAAGCTTTCAGTGGTAATTCAGATTCATGATGCTGGTTCTTTTTCTAAGATAACTTCTAGTTCGTAAAGGCTCACTGTTGGGTGCAAGAAAGATGGAATACCACGAGTTCGTATTGCCTCATTTGCTTAGTGCTCAGAACAGATTCTATTCGACTGCGTTGCATATTAATGGTCTATCTGCAGAGTTTAAGAGTGAGGTCATACTCTACCTTCTCAATGGTTTCCAGTTCAAGTTTCAAGTGATGATGACTGAAACATGGTATGATGGCGCAAGCTGCCGGCAGAAGTTTAATGAAAATGGGGCATTTTTCCTTGACCGTCGTAACAGGCGTGGCACCGGCGATGCTATTCACGTAGATGGTCACTGGAAGTATGATTCAGTATCGTATTTCTGTGGCACCTGAGAGGACTACGAAGTATTGACACTCAGGCACAATGCAGACATAATAGCTGTTGTGTATTGTCCTCCAGGGGGTGATATTTTGAGCTTTCAATGCTTTTTTGATAAATTTCTGCATTACCTATCGTGGAATAAGTTTACACTGGTATGTGGTGGAGATTTCAATATCAATATCTTGAATCATAACCCTATTACCACGGATTTTTTGGACATGCTTTATGTGCCGCATTTAAGATTGTCATTTCCACAGCAACACGTTTTACACCTTGATCTGTCTTATGGCTTGACTTAATAAAAACAAATATCGAAGGCAGTGTATTTCAGTGTGGAACAGTTTCATCAGCTATAATTGAACGTTGCCCAGTATTTATGTGTTATTCTCACAAGCCGAATAATAAGGAGGTGTATCGTGAACCGTGCACAATGCAAACTGTAACAAACTACAGTTTGGAATCTTTTAGGAAGAATAGTAGTGAACATGATTGGTCCTTTCTTTTCAACTTAGCTTGTGCAGACGAAGTCTATCAAAATTTTCTTGCTGTCTTTGTACATATATATGCAAAACACTTCTATTCAAGCAAGTAAAACTATCGAAAAAAATACGTAAGGCATGGGTGACCCCCTTTCTTGCTAGTATGATACGCCTTAAGAATAAACTTTAAAACTTATTCTTGAAATCAACAGTGCTGACATACTTGACAGAGTATAAAAAAGCACGTAAGGAGCTTAATCGAGAGATTATGCTAGCTAAGGTAACTTACTACGAGAAATTGTTTACTGAAAGCGCCCAGCAATCACCTGACGTTGTTTGGCGCTCAATTAATGATGCGCTTGGTCGCGGTAAGCAGGACTCTCCACCAGCTAAGACTACCGTTGACAATGTCGAGCTTGCTGGTAAAGATATTTCGGATCACTTGAATAATCATTTTGTCATTGTGGGTGTATCAGCAAACGTGCCTTTGCAGGCAGGCTCTTTAAGGGCTACAACAGGAAATAAACGCCGCGACAGTATTTTTCTAGCACCAATGGATGAACGAGAAATTCACACGAAATTCATGATCCCAAAGAACAGTAAGGCACTAGACATTCACAAGATTCAAATAAAACCTATAAAATATGTCCTAGAATGCATTACTCCTGCGCTCAGCCACATTTTGAATTTGGTACTTGAGTCGGGAGTTTTTCCAGAAAGTATGAAAAAAAGCAGAGTGACTGTGTTGTTTAAGGGTGGTGACAGTAACCTGGTGACTAATTATAGACCAAAATCAATTATTCCTGTGTTTTATAAGAGATCAGAAAAATTATACTATACGCGTATACCTGCCTTCTGCTTCGAAAATATAATCACTGACTTGCCGTTTGGTTTTAGGAAAGGAAAGCCACAAAAACGGCCCTGTTATCGCCTAAAGAAATGATACTGCAAATTTTGAACAAAATTTTCTCACGTTAGCTGTTTTTCTTGATTTCAGCAAGACGTTCGATTGCACTAATCATACCATTTTAATGCTTAAGCTAGAATCATACGGAATCCTTGGCAAGTTACTTCAGTTGATAAAATTACGCTTCCAAATTGACCGCAATGTGTTAAATTAGGCACTCATACGTCATCATATTCACCTGTTCTGGGTAGTGTGCCCCAAGAAAGCGTACAGGGGCAGCTTTGTTTATAGCTTACATAAATAACACTGTGGATATTGATCCCAGTGTTAGCCTTGTTATGATGTTACGGAGAATAAAGTATACACTGGCGAGAAAATGCATACTGGTGAATATACTGGCGAGCTAATGCGTACAACGCTGCTGCAGTCCCAGCATGGTCACGTTCAGCACTTCGTCGTCGTCATCCTCAGGCATCTACTTAGCCCGTGACATTACCCGCCGGCGGTAGAAGCACCGTCCCGGTGCAATCAATTCTCGAGGCGTGAGTAGTATGGTTTAAGCCGTGAGACGTGCAATATCGGTCGGGACTGAAGCTGGTACTGACGTCGTATGGAGTGGAGCTATCTCATAGGTCACGCTGGTGACCTTGAGTATGACGCGGTAGGGGCCAACGTAACGGGACATCAGTTTTTCGCAGAGACCAACACAACGTGGTGGTAATCGCAGCAAGACGATCGACCCCGGAGAGTACTGTACGTCGCGGTGCCGGCGATTGTAAGCACCCTTTTGGTTAAGCTGCGAGGCACATAAGGGATCTCGGCCGACTTGGCGGGCGATTTCAGCTCGGGCCAGGGCATCACGAGCATAAGCAGTCGATGAGGAGGCGTCAGCTTGGAGCATGGTGTCCATGGGCAAAGGCGGGTCATAACCAAACAGTAGGTAAAAAGGTGAAAATCCAGCTGTATCATGACGTGAAGAGTTGTATGCGAAGGTAACGAAAGGTAAGTGGATGTCCCAATGTTTGTGATCCTCGGAGACGTACATCGCTAACATATTCGTCAGGGTACGGTTGAGGCATTCCGTGAGGCCGTTGGTTCGCGGTTGGTACGCTGTAGTGAACTTGTAGTGGGTAGAGCAGGATCGCAGGAGCTCGTCGACTACTTTATATAGAAAACAGCTGCCGCGGTCAGTGATCAACTGACGAGGAGCACCATGACGCAGAATGATGTCATGAAAAAGGAAATCGGCTACATCAGTAGTGCAGCTGGTAGGGATGGCGCGTGTAACGGCATACCGCGTTGCGTAGTCGGTAGCAATAGCAATCCACTTATTAGCGGTGGCCGACTCGGGAAAAGGTCCTATAAGATCGAGGCCGACTCGGAAAAATGGCTCATTTGGTACTTCAATAGGCTGAAGGGTACCAGCAGGTTTCAGAGCAGGTGTCTTGCGGCGCTGGCAGAGGTCGCATGCCGCAACGTACTTTCGCAGAGAACGGTAGAGGCCAGGCCAAAAGAATCGGCGGCGAATGCGGTCATACGTGCGTGACACCCCTAGGTGTCCAGCGGAAGGGGCATCATGCAGATGGGCCAAAACGTCTGAGTGAAGATGCACAGGAACAACGAGTAAAAGCTCCGCACCATCAGGGCAGGTGTTGTAGCGGTGCAAGATGTCGTTGTGAAGAACGAACAGTTGTAAGGAGTGGTCAGGGTGGGGAGAGTGGAGACCATTGATAATAGCAGGCAAAGAGGGGTCGCGGTGTTGTTCAGCAGCTATGTCGGTGAAGTCGGTAATTGAAAGAACGAGGGCCTCTTGTTCATCTTCCCTCGTGTCAGGGGGATCGACTGGGTAACGGGACAAGCAGTCGGCATCCTTGTGAAGTTGTCCGGATTTATAGGATACAGAAAAAGTGTACTCTTGTAAGCGCAGCGCCCAGCGACCAAGGCGTTATTATTAGGCGCAGCGCCCAGCGACCTGCAGCTATTGAACCGGCTCTTACAACGACGAGTAGAGGTAAAAGAGTTGATTGGAGGGCTATAGTTGGTATATATTCATTATCACATCTTGGTAGCCCAAACAAACAGAAAAAATACGGAGACAAATAAAAAATTTTTGTATCGTTCTTTGTCCTGTTTGTTTGCGCTACTAAGTTGTTATAATGAGGTTATTGTTGAAGGATTCTTCATATCCTGCCGGAAGATAGTACAGTGTTGCCATGAGGAGCAGTGCGACTGAACATGACGTATCTGCAGTGTATATTATAGTATATTTGCTATTTTGTTTAACATATTTTGAAATCTCGAAATACCGTATGTTGTTAGTACACTGCAGCATGTCAAACGCACAAGTAAAATGAACATTATATGTAGGCATACGCGCATGAATGGTGGTTCTTGGAGTTATTTTCAGACAAGTGTTACATCTCTCAAGCAATATTCAGGACAACACTTCGGCGTGAGTTATGGCTATGGCACACCACTGGTCTGTCTAACAAGCAAAGTGAAAAGAATGGATATAGTCTTTACCAAACATTAGTCGGAGTTTCGGTTGAGGTTAGATTGAGGTTCTTAATGGCACGTGGCAGTGAGCTTGAGAAAAGCGCGAGCTCTGGAATAAATTTGATTGTTCCCGTCTTGCGCGTGATCATAACAATGCGGTAGAATACAGTCGTGCAGCTTCTCGAGCAAAGCAGCGGTTTGCGCTTAACATTGCTGGTAGTCTTTGTGGGTGTAAACCGAATACAGTAAAAGTGAAGCAGGAAGCGCGTGTTGCATTATGGTATATTCTGAACATCCCATCCCCACCAATATTCAAAACTTAGGTACTGATCGTTTTACAATATACGATTGCATTGATAGCAGTGGCAAAAGAGATTTGTTTTGTGTTTGCTGCACTAGAGGTCAATACCTAAGTGGCAGCTGGGATATGCTCTCAATTTTTTAGGGTCACAAAGCTGAACCGAATAATAGGTCATCACTAAATGACGTGTGATAGCATAGAGTGGAAGCTTGTGTATGTGTTTGTCACAAAACGAGCGCTCAAAAAGGGCACGCTGCCAAATTCTTGCGAAAACGCGCGGGGAAGACGCCGCGAGGTCCACGGAAAAAAAGAGAAAACAAGCATCGAAGGACTCCCCGGGCGCGTGACCCTCCCCTCTCGGAAGCGTAGGTTCGCCGACGAACCTCCTCACCCCACAACGGCGGCCGAGCAAGCACTCGAATGTTCTAGATGGAAAGGGGCGGGGTGATGCCGGATTGAGTCATCCGTCGCGGACGGCATTCAAACCGTCTCGCCCTCTCCCCAGCCTTCGCTGCGTATCGCGCCGACGAAATGACGAGAACTTTCTGGAATCTCGCGCGGAAGGTATTTAATGGAGCGGCCGAGGTGAAAGATCAGGAGAAGACCGAAGTTAGCGCCAGAGCGCGTAGAGATTCCGCCGTGTAGTCTGCGAAGGTTTTGTCCGTAGAGACAAAGCAGGAGAAGAAGACGATTTCCACCTGAGGGGTGACGACTCGAGCTACAGGCAAGAGTGTGTGTTTACCGCTATCGAGAGAAGACGCGTGGCAACAGCTGCGTGTGTGAAGCCGACGTGTTTCCGGCAAAGAAGTTTGAAGCTTGGAGAGTGGTCAATTGAAGACGCGAGGTTTCCTGGAAGAGAAACTTCGGGGGCCAAATGAAGACGCGAGTTTTCCTGGAAGAGAAACTTCGGCAAAGTTTCCGGGAAGACATACTTCGAGGCAGCGGAACGACAGAGGTTTCCTGGAAGGGAAACTTCGGGGACAGCAGAACGACAGAGGTTTCCTGGAAGAGAAACTTCGGGGGCAGCGGATCGACAACAATGCTGGACTTTGAGTGAGTGATTCTCTGAAGAGTATCAGCCAGACTTTAGTTCCAAGAACTTTGGACTGAATAGGTTTTCGATCTCTTTAGTCTTTAAGTGTCTTGGTTGTTCAATGCATGCGACTGCATTGTAGTGCGTATTGTTGTCTGTGTCCATTGTTTCGAGTGTGGCTGATTGTACTGTGTAGTACGTGATTTGATTGGTGACATATTGTACTCAACTATTGTGGAGTGTGCATACTTGTGTATTGTTTTAATCTGCCATTATTGAGAATATAATTTTGTTTTGTTTACCAACTCTCGACTCTGACTTGTTCTTTGGGCCACAGCCAGCGTCCGCTGGCGCGCCAAAAAGGACCACTTCTAAATTGTCCACGCTTTCGTGGTGCGGTTCGGGGGCCGATACTTCGGCCCTTGGAATTAGCCTGGCGATCGCGTCCCGAATTAACAGGACCTGTGTGACAGTGTTACGACTTTATCGAAGGTGCTTTTTGTAATACTTCATGACATTTTAGTACCTGATAACGTAAGGAGGCTCATATGCGTATGTTAACCACCTTACTGAGTTGCCTAATTTGCCTAAATTTGCAGAAGTCACAAGCCTTCAGAGCATGGGTTCACCGTTGTTGACCATGCATCACACGTACCAATTTGAGCTGTGGCAGAATTAGCTTGAGCTTGAAAAAATGAAAAAAAGCCAATCAAGAGAGGCGACTTGATCTGGAGGAGCAAAAACTGGCGCTTTCTGAGATACGATACGAATTTCAGGTGACCAAGCGGCAACAGGAACATATGGACTTGGTCAAGCGTGTGAAGCAGGCGTTTGAAAAGCTCAGCAACCGAAGAGACGATCTAGCAAAAATGGTGGGAGGCACATGAATAAAAAAAGTGGTGGTGTGTTACATAATTTATTGTCTATGCTACGATACGGAGGGGACGCGTGGAAGAAGAGGAGAACGAGATTGGCACGAGCGGTGATCGGCCAGATCCCTGGACTCTCGCATTCATCATCTCTTGTAAATAAAGGCATCTCACTGTAACAAGATGGTGGAACGTGCGGGGTACAGTGGAGCGTCGCAGGTGAACGATCATGGAAGCGCTACCTTAAGAACTACGCCGACGCCGCCGACTGGCTGGTCTACCACCGCTTTCTATGGATCCGATTACTGACGGCTACACCACGCACTGTTCGTCTGGCGCTACGTGGCCCCGACACATGGTACCACGAAGCTTCACTTGAGGGTCGGAGAAGACTTTGACTAATGGCTGAAACACTTCAACCATGTGAGTAAATGCAATTGTTGGGATGCGGCTTTCCGATTCTCCAACGTCAGATTGTTTCTTCAAGGGACGGCCTTGGTGTGGTTTGAAAAACACGAAGAAGCTATAACGACCTGGAAAGCATTTGAGAATGAAATAGCGAGCTGCTTCGTTGACCAATTGATGAAGAAGAAGCGCGCTGAACAAACTTCGATGAAGCGTGCTCAAGTCTCCAGTAAAACATGCACAACGTATAATGAAGAGATTCTAAAATTGTGTGAGTCTGTAGACCCACACACGAAAGAATATCACAAGGTTGGGCATCTTCTCGAAGGGGTTGCTGAGGATGTCTACATTTCCTCATCGACAAGGACACCTTGGCGTCTGTAGCGGACGTAATATAACACTGCCGCACATTTTAGACCCTGAAGGCTAGGGGCATCATTCCTAAATTTAGTAGACTTGCCAATGTCACCACCGTTGCAAGTGTAGGCGTCTCTCTCACATCGTCCTATGATCTTGCCTCAATGATCAGGCAAATCGTACGCCAAGAACTTGGACGACGTAATGCTGTCAACCCATTGAGGGCACCTGCTAGCAACACCTCCCGCCATACGACGCAATGTGGGCTTCCGTTGATGCCACGCTACATGATGTGCCCCAATCAAAAGCACCAGAGCCCTCAACCAAAAACCTACATCATCGCCGTGGTTTCCACAACGCCTCTCGCCAACCGCCTACAAGGGTGTCTTCGTGGGAGGATCATGGGTACACGGCGCCTCGTGGAAGGTTTGGCGTTGTGCGTGAGGCCCCTGTGTGCTATAACTGGGGTTTCCGTGGATATGTGGCTCAATTCTGTAGACAGAGGTGTCGCCCCCAGCAGCGCTACTACGAGGGATCATCAGCTGCTTCTCGACAAAACCACTGGCGCGGTTGTATGCGCTCACTGCAGGACTCGTACATTGGGGATGGCTTCCAGCAAACGACCCCCAGTGATACACATGTAGGGCTCAATTTCCACCGGAATTTACGCAACGACTCGTCTTTCTTCGTGCGAAGCTTGACGGCCCCCGCAACAAGCCGGTTCCATTCCCCATCTCCTGGTCGACGCGTACCCTCCCCGCCTCTGGGAAACTAGGTGGTGCGGCCAGTGGAGGTGAGGTCGCCGAACATTTTTCACTACATCTACCTATGCCTCTACCCGTCTTATGACGCAAAATCGGGTCCCCGTGCTCATTGATGGATTTCCTTCTTTGATAGATACTGGAGCAGCTGTTTCAGTGATGAGTCTTAACTTCAAACTGTGGCTAGGACATAAAGTGATGTTTCACTGGAACAATTGTGCATCGTTTCGTGCAGTGAGCGGGGAGACACTGTGCCCGATTTGCATGTGTGTTATTAGGGTCACTTTGAGTGACAAGGCGTTCGAGGCTGAATTCGCTGTCCTGACCAGCTCCCCCATGACATCATCTTGGGGATTGATTTTCTACGCGAGTGTGGTGCTACTGTAGAATGCAGTGCTGGCGAGATTATGCTATCGGCATTTACTGACGATCCCAGGCGCTTTCAAAGACCTATCACCGTCCATTGAGGATGTTGTCTTGCCGCCAAACTCGATGAAGACCGTACGCGTTTACGCCTCTGTCTCGGACGCCAGCACGTTTGATGTTCTTGTGGAGCCCATAGCTCTCAATTGTGCCAAGAAAATGTGCTCGTTTCACATTGTGTTCTGTCGTTCAGTGATAGGCGATCGGCCTGTGATGGGTGTCGAACTATTCAAATGAACCTGTCATGCTACTCTGCGGATCGCGACTCGCCCTCTTCGAACAAAATGCGACCAGATTTAGTGCATCTTTAAGTGACGAGAGCGTAGATCGTATTCGCGCAACGTACCATACGGAAGCCAACTTTCTGAGTATGGTAAACACGTCGCTATCATCAGAAAAACGTCAATCTTTGGTTGAAGGCCTTGCGAAGCACGCTACTACATTCGACTTTGCGCAGAATGAAGAACAAATAGGTGTACTCGAGTCGCGTACTCGCCATGAAATTGACACAACATTCGCTCACCCTATCCGACAGAAACTATACTGTGTCTCATTTCCGGAGCGCAAGGTCTTGCTCAACAGGTAGAAGAGATGCTAAAGAAAAGGGTCATCTAAGAGTTGTGTAGCCCTTGGGCTGCCCCTGTGATTCTTGTCCGAAAGAAGGATGGTACATGGCGATTCGGCGTGGAACACAGACGGCTCAACTCTGGTAATAAAAAAGGATGTCTACCCGCTTCCCAGGATTGATGATGTCTTCGATTGTTTACAATCAGCATCGTACTTCTCCTCCATGGATGTGAGATCTGGTTGTTGGCAAATCCTCATGCACCCGAATGACAAAGAGAAAACAGCCTTCATAACCCCAGATGATCTATTGGAATTCAATGTAATGCTTTTTGGCCTATGTGATTCTCCAGCCACGTTTGAGCGCTTCATGGACTCTGTGTTACGTGGACTAAAGTGGGAAGTTTGTCTTTGCTACCTGGATGACATTATAATTTTGGTCGTGGAATAGATAAGCACAACCATCACCTAGACATTGTTCTCATCTGCCTTGAGAGAGTTAAGCTCACCTTGAACTCTCAAAAATGTCACTTTGGCAGCCGCGAGAGTCTCGTTCTTGGTCACCTGGTGGACAAGCATGGCGTTCGACCCAACCCCTAGAAAGTCGCTGCAGTTAGCAGCTTCAAACAACCTCAGTCGGTATGAGAGTTGCGAAGCTTTTTGGCCCTATGCTCGTAAATCCGTCGCTTCGTGCCCAAGTTCGCCGACCTCACTTACCCTTTGACGTCCCTACTCAAAAAGAACGCGCCTTTTTGGTGGTCAGCGGAATGCGAGTCGTGTTTTCGCAACTCAAGTTTGTTCTGACGTCTGGGCCCGTAGTTCGCCACTATGACCCATCTACTGCCACAGAAGTTCACACCGACGCCAGAGGTGTAGGTATCGGCGCTGTCTTGGTCCAACGCCATGGAGCTGCTGAACACGTCGTTGCCTATGCCAGTCGCTGTTTAAGTAAACCGCAGCGAAACTATACTGTCACAGAGCAGGAATGTCTCGTGGTCACATTCGCCGTGCACATGTTGCACCCTTATATCTATGGACGCCAATTCTCTATTATCACGGACCACCATTCTTTATGTTGGCTCACTGGACTATGGGACCCATATGATCGTCTTGCTCGTGGGGCGTTACGATTGCAAGAATATGACTTTGAAGTCTGTTACAAGAGCGGTCGTCGTCATGCTGACGCCGATTGCCTTTCACGGCTTCCCCTTCCGACAACCGAGTGTGACGCCGACAACATTGATGAATATTTGGCTGTAGTGGATACTCCGTTTCCTGACCTAACAACTTTTTAAGCAGAGCAACGCAGTGACAACAGTCTCGCTTTTTTATTTCCGGAATGAACGGTCAACGTGGTTTTGTCGTAAAGGGTGGCGTTCTTTACAAAAAAATTATTCTGGCGTAGGCTTTCACCTACTTCTAGTTGTGCCTACAAGCCTGTGACAACACGTACTTCGAGCAATGCACGCCGACCCAACATCTGGCCAAATGGGTTTCTCTGGGACATTTTATCGCACGCAAGAACGCTTCTTCTGGCCGAAGATGCGTAAAAGTGTGACTGCATACGTTGCGAGCGGTGAGCGATGTCTATGCCACAAGCGTCCTACAACTTACGCAGCCGGACTACTTCATTCCAAAGCACTCCCGGGTTCACCATTTTACGTCATCGGTGTTGACCTGCACGGCCCTTTTCCGCGATCAACGAACGGCAACCGATGGATTATTGTGGGCGTTGACCACCTCAGACGTTACGCCGAAACTGCGGCGACTCCTGCGACAACGATCACTCATGTTTCACAGTTCGTGCTGCCGCACGTTATATTACGCCATGGATCCCCCCATGTCATCATCAGTGATCACGGGCGGCAATTTGTTGCCGATGTAGTTGAAGACTTCCTTCGTCTTGCTTCGTGCCATTTTCGTGACACTATACCTCGTATCACCCCCAGGCTAATGGTTTGACAGAATGAACTAATAGGACTCTCGTCAACATGATTTCCATGTATGTTGATTTTGTACACAAAACAAGGGACGCGATGTTGCCATTTATAACTTTCGCCTACAACACTGCACAGCTCGAAACAACGAGATACAGTTCATTTTATCTGATCTACGAACGCCAACTCCGCGCAGATCTTGACACTATTCATTTTCCCGAGACTGATCAAGCTACCCACTACGAAACCATTTGCCACGCAGAAGAGGCCCGGCGCACCGCCTGTCTTCGAACTTTCGTATCTCAGAAATGCTCTAAAAACCGTTACGACAGAAGTCACGGGCACGTTTTGTTTGAGAAAGGGGATTTGGTGTGGTTTTGGACGCCGCTTCGTAACGCGGCCTCTGCCAAAAGTTTCTGGCCAACCACACTGGTCCGTTTGTTGTCCTGGAACGTCTCAGCGATGCTACGTACATGATATCTCAGCTGTCGTCCACTGGCTGCCGCTCAAGCAAGACCAACGTCGTTCATGTTGTCCGTTTAAAACGCTATCATCACCGCAACGAAGCATTACTCGCCCGTCTACACAGAGGGAATCGCTACAATACTGAGGAGACGCCTGGAAAACGAGGAGCACAAGGTTGGCAAGAGCGCTGATCGGCCAGATCCCTGGACTCTCACATTCATCATCTCTTGTAATCAAAGGCATCTCACCGTATCAGTTTCCATAAGCAAGCACAAAAATTAACGGGTGTTTGGGTACAATTCCAAACATGGTGGTTCATGTCAAACTAGTGCGAATCCTGTGCATCATATAGAGAAGTGTGACAATTTTCCAGCAATGTACTCACTTCACACATCATTCTTGCATACCAACGAAAAAATCTTTTTTAATCTACAATGAAAAAAGCTCCGCAATCTTGCCGAAACTAATTTTGCAAATACCGTCCTAGTTTTTTGTATTCATATTTTATTATTGGGACAAGTGAGAATTCTTGTCAATTTTTTTTCTGCTCTTATTTTTGTGGGAGGTGGGACCAGTCAAGCTGCCTAATGCTGTTTTTTCGCGCCATCCTTGCTGTTTTAACGTGTTTTGTATCTATTTGGCAATTAAGTTCACTTCACTGCATTCTATGGCCTGCCACACGCTGCTCATTGCATTGTTAATGGTGCAGTGCTCTGGTGTCAGTGATGCGCCGCCGTAAGGTTTCAGCAGTAGTGGCCGCACTGGGTAAGCAGGGTCCCCGTAAAGGCAATAGTGGTGGCCCTGCACGAGCTTTTCCAGCTTTGCGTAAGCCTGGCTATTGCAATAGTTGCCTGAAAAAAAGTAACATGAAATACTGCGTTATCACCACTGCGCCTGTTGATGAAACATTTGGTAAAAGTGTGTTACAGAATATACAAGTAGCAAAAGCATATATGGGCAAGATGCCGTAGCAGTCTCTCAATGTACCTGCTTAATTAACATAATTTTATGTTCCCACCTTACGAGAGTGATGTTAATCAGGGATCAGTTTTAGCCTTATATATAGCATTGACAACAGAAAGGCCCACAAAAAACAACCAAGAATGCACTAAACAGCAATGTATATACACTGGCAATGTTAAGACATGCTATTTGATTTCATAGTGTTAAGTACTTCGTCTAGGAATTTCAATCTAGTTTGTTTTATAGTTGTCGAACGTGAATATCCAGGTGGACGTGGTGGAAAATGTGACTTCTAGGTGTATGACACGCCCTTCGCTCACGGACATCGTGCTTGCTGCCTGAACAACAATCCATTCAAGTGGCAAGGGATGCCATTAGGGCACAATACTGCTTGGTATTTCAGGGCATAGAACCTACTGTGCCCACTAAGCTACAGCTGCTGCTGTCTTGTGGGTCAGCATATAGCACGCGCAGTGCCGTCAATGAAGCGCCAACAGGTAGTAAGTGGGGCTTCTTTAGCGTAAATGGCCTGAAAAAAAATAAGGGAAAAAGCAACACCAAGACATCCAAAATGCCACTTCCATTTCGATCTCATTGGTGCTCAAATTGGCAAAGTTCTCCAGCGTGTCAATGGTGAGCTAGCTGTGGTTATTTACGTCGTCCAAGAGTGGAAATTCTCATTGTTGTGTCTCAAGGCCTCTGTCGTCAAGAGCGATATCATCGAGCTAGGCCGGCCGAAGAAGTCTTCAGGTTCTTTCAGTCGATTTCGATACGCCAGCCACCGAAGGCTAGTGCAAAGCGCTTATTCTCCGGAGATTAGCACTCATTAAGCTGTCACAACTGTTTCGGGACTGCGCAAAGTGGCCCAAAGCTTCCGTATGTCTCCCCTTTCGAAACGAAAACAGGTTTGGAACGTGCTGTTGCCCATAGCGTCGATCTTGAGCAGGCCAAAAAAGTAAAGTAAATCACTTCTCTCGTTAAACACATTTATTAGTAAAACATCCACAACTTTAGCTCAGAGAGAAGCAACGGGTCGTGTGATTTACTTCATGGCATAGAGATAAAGGCAACAGACAGCATATATTGCCGCTGATAGCACGTGAAAGGCACACGGTTCTACAACGATGGTGATGAAAAGCTAGATACTTGAGCTTGGCTCGGCTTTATTTTCACCCTATCAATATATTGATTTATTTGTATGTGGGGTTTAATGTCCAAAAACGACTATTTGATTATGAGTGACGCCGCAGTGAAGGGCTCCGGAAATTTTGACCATCTGGGTTTATTTACGTGCACCTTTTCACTTTTGGCGGAACCTCTCCCTCTCCCTCTATTTTTTTGTGTGTTCAATGTCAAGCAGTCTGTAATTCACTTGAATCACTGAAATACAAAGTCACGTAAGAAAAACAAAGATTTGTTCCAACAACACACCTGCGACCAATTAAAAGGCATTTTGCAATATTATGTTCACAATAAATTCAGTTTTAGTTGGCAGGGGACGCAACAATGCCTCTGCTCGATCGGCAGTAACTTCGGTTGCTTCAAATTTGTCCAACAAGCGGCTCAGCAGTGCGATTCGCTGAAGCTAGCAGGGCGTCGCTGAGCTATAACTCTTCTTTCCGTGTAGCGCTTTGCTGCCCCCTTCGTTCGCCCGCCCACTCGTAAACCCGCCCAGCTATATTTCTCTTCGTCCGTAAAGAAGCGGCCCACATCGTCCGTGCAAAGGAGGACCAATGTAACAGTGTGTTCAGTGGGCGGGCACCGAGTGAGTGTGTCCAGATGAATTGCTAGCTGTGAGATAGGATCTGAGGACGTGATACGGACAGAAGAAGGCCTCGCCCAATTCTCTGGCTGTTTGCGTTCTCGCTCACCCGTGAAGATTGCAATTTCCCGAAGTCCCTTTTTGTGCTTGATGTTAACGCAGCTAAGATACCGTGACATACAAGAAACAAAAAAAGGTAAGGTTCCTGAAATTTAGTTAAGCCACGCATTGCTGAAGCACTGGCTTAGTATGAGCCACACATCTGCTATCCCTATAAAAACCACATGGTGGCGGCCTTATCGAAACGTCAATGGGAAGTATCGGCACGGCATTTTTCATGACTTTTGTAGCGGGCATAATCGTCTAGAGTGACCTTATGTATCGCACATCCCGTGATGTTCGATATGCGTGCTTGGTATTAAGTTTTCGCAACGTCCAAATTTTTCTGAATGCGTCATATATGTCGGTATTGCGTCGCGCAGTAGAAAGAGGGCTTTTACAAGAAATACCGTATGCTTGCGCATATCGGTAATTCATTCTAACGTTTTAGCCGACAAAGAAACAACTACGAAAAGTGACGCTGCGTTCACGTCAGTTCATGTCCTTCTTCCTTTGTGCGCTGAAATGATAAATAGCTTTTCCTACCTTACAACGGCTTATCACTACTTTTTTCACACCTTTATTTCACACCTGAGATACAGTCCAATAATATTGTTTATTGTATTATCCAAAGCATGGCAATTTTCATAGGGCGCGCGCTCTTCAGCATAAGCTCGTAATTCAAACAAGATACGTTCCAATGCTTTTATAGAGCCGCAGTACACATAAGAACTTTAGCAGCGCAATTCAATATAATCAAATCAATGCTTTTGCTGGGTAGGATGAAATTCATGATGCTTACTACTTGATGACATGTTGTTTTTTTTCCTTACGCGTGTGCTCTCGAGATCAATAGAACATATATAAAATGAACCCACGGGATTGACTTGCCTTTACTCACCTTACAAAGAAGGTATATTACAATGAAGAGTAAATTACACCATAAGAGTGCGGCCTGAACCAACGAACGCCACACCACTTTCTTACGTTCAAGCTTACTTTAGAAGATATGTAACTTTATGCTGGTTTTCTAATAAGAAAAATACTAAAAAAGAAACTGTCACTCTTCGAGCTGATTTCGCGAATAAGAAATAGCGGTGGTCGAGTACATGTGCCTAATAGTGTCTAAGGAGTCCACGCATTCTGCTCTGAGGCCCCTTATTCATTTTACAGTAGTTAACACGCATCTACAAAAACTCCACAACAAATGTTCATCCAGTTCCAAAAAGTATTACAGCTCTATTACCTACTTGCAAGTACCATAAGCATCTAGATTTCAGCGACCAATAATTTGTGTGAAGTTTAGGGTGAGCACCTGATGTCTTGAACGTGTAATATCAACAATGAAAAGAAGACCAATGAAATACGCGCTAAAGAGATAGCTTGAACAAGACGAAGATAACTCAATGGCACAACGTACAGCCGCGGTCACGTCTGTGTATGGCGCACCAGCAGTCGTATGAATGAATTGATATTGCTGTACCCTTTAGCTCTGGCTGTGGCTAACGCCACCAAGCCGTAATACTCACTGAACAAAAACTAGATTTTTTAATTTTTTCTTTAAATAGTGAGGTTGAGGACTCGTACTTTGCAGTGAAGGGTTTCATTTTCACTCGTGCCTTGAGTTTAGCCACCAATCAGATAACCTCCTTCTGGTTGATTCTATCTGTTTAAAGTCTATTTTTGCCCTCCCTGTCATTAAACCCTAGTGCTATGAAAAACTCTGCACCATCATTCTGAACTATAGGGTGAAGCCCTTTGCAAAACATTATCAAGTGTTCGGCAGTTTCCTCTTCCTCTCCACACGCACTGCATACCGTGTCTACCCCTTCGTATTTGACCCGATATGTCTTGGTTCGTAATACTCCCGTCCTGGCCTCAAACAGTAAAGAACTACCCCGAGTATTATCATAGATCCTTTCCCTGGCAATTTCCTGCTTAAAAGTTCGATAGATCTCTAGTGCAGACTTCTTAACCATGCCAATTCTTCACATATCGGTCTCAGCTTCCTTCACCTTCTACTTAACCGATAATTCTTTTTGGTTTCGCCCCCTGCTGTTTTCTAAGTGTTTACCAGTCAATTGTCTTGTTAGCTTCCTCTATTTTGTATCGACATTCTTCATGTACAAGTAGCTAAATACGTTGCTAGCCTAACACTCCTCCCCCATTTCTCTCAATCGCTTCTCAAATTTTATCTTGCTGCTAGTTTCTCTGCCCTCAAATGAAGTCCATCCCATATCACCTTGTACTCCCTGATTTGGTGTCTTCCCCTGAGCTCCTAAGGCAAGCCTACCTATTCCACGTTGCTTAATTTCTAATCTTGCTTGAACGTCTGATCTCATGCACAAGACCGCATTGCCGAACTACAGACCAGGAACCATGACCCCTTTCCATATTCTTCTCACAACATCATACCTATTGTAATTCAACAGTGCCCTGTTTTTCATGACCACTGCATTCCTGTTACCTTTAGTCGTCATGTATATTTCGCGTCCCCTTAGGTACTCGGTCCCATTGCTTATCCATACGCCCAGATATTTGTGTTTATCTGTTATCTCTAGCGCCACCTCCTGTATTCTAAGCTCACTACCTTCATTATCATTAAAACCAAGATGTAAAAGCAAGGTGTCGCGCCGGCCTTGCTCTGTGGCGCGACACCTTGCGGCCGTTGCACGTTGTGACGTGCGTGCGCAGGAGCATGCCCAGGCTTACAGACATGTAGACATGCTCTGCATGGGTGATAACGGGCAGGTGATTCTTAAATGAAAAGAAGGTGAAAATGAGCTTCGTAATTATTTCTCAAGCGGGAGGACACCTCAACAGTAGCTCGCGAGGGTTGGGGTAATAAGGGATTAAAAAGAATAGGAATTAAAGCTATAGAGATAGAGAGAGGAGCAGGAGGAGAGAGAGGCGCAGGGACAGCCACATACGAAAGTAAGGAGAAATTGGGGAAGATGGACGTGGTCGCAGAAATTTGATGATGGGGCACCACTCAGCGAGAGCTCTTGTCAGCGTCAGGAGATGGCGTAGAGTGCGCTAGTCGGCCAGAGCTGCGCTGCCATCGGACATCGCGAGGGCACAGCTGGTCGGCACGAGATCCAGCGAGCGAGTCCGCATCGCAACGTGCAACGGCCGCAAGGTTACAGTTAGCAACGCGTCGTGCTGCAGAGCAAGGCCACCTGCTCGTGTGATATTCGCCGCGAGATCAGGCTATAGGTGGCAGCACCGTCTCCTCAGAAGTGCAGATGGACGGTTGACGGCGCGTATACATAAAAAAATGGCCCCATGTCTGCATGTTACACTGCAAAGGTCGTCGGAAGACGATAGTGTTGCGCCTAAAGAGAGTGATCAAAACGTTTACTTCATGTACTGCGCTAGCGAATCGGTTGCCTGTATTTTAGAAGCAGTGCGTTAGAGTGTCTCAAGGCGTGCAGCAGGGGCGAACGAGCGCATCGAAGCACGTGAAACATGAGTGCTATCTGGCGGTTACTTTAGAAAACACAACGCGTGGCGTGCACGCACGTCTCGAAGGCGATAAGCTGGAGAACGCAAGGCGACAGCTAGGTGCCACCACCGTGTCGTCTTAGCAAAGCGTTGCAACAACTTGCCTTTTCGTGCAAGCATTGCATCGTCAGCGCAGCGTGATAGGAGCTACGGTCCCTATATTTACTTATATGCCTTTTCTAGTAAAAGACAAACATACAGAATATAGACGTGTTGTTATCGTGCCTCTATATGCGCAATAATTGCTTTTTAATTGACACTCGTACAAGTGTGACTGGTAAATTTCAAGCAATATTGGTGGGTGCTGCGGATAGGTCGGCTGTTTTTGGTATCAATTGGTGCCATTTGGTGTATCGATGTTGTATGCTTTTAGTTACAGGACCGTAACTATAACCACTCTGGTTATGCGAATATGTTTCATGCTTTCTTTTTGCTTTAGCAATGTTTTAAACTAATTATGCTCTTCTTGGCTGCTCATCAAATTATATTTTCGTTAGTTGAAATGCGAGCGTTGCAAGAAAAGCTTTTGTTGCAGGAGAAGTGTGTCTAATCCTGACTGCAAATAATTGCTGTGTTTTTACCTTAGGCAGCCAGCGTGCGTCTCACACAGCGGAGGAGAGAGAGAAAGTTCTTTTATAAAAACGAAATTCTGCCGGTGTACGTCCATAGAGGTGTCTATATGCTACTTTTTAATAGGTTTTGTGGATTGAGGAGAGGAATGGTCCGAAAGAGGCGAATTAAAGGCAGGAATGGAAAACAAAAAGAAAGCACAGCATGTCCTTGAGGTGAATGATGATGAGTGGGGTTAAGTGGGCGGACGGGCGCTCGCACGCACACACGGATGAACGGACGGATGGACGGATGGACGGACGGATACATGGATGGACTGACGAACCCAACCCATAATCATTCACACCGTGGACATGCTGTAGCACCGTTTTTATCCACATGCAATACAATGCAACTGGCTACGACGCGGGACCCACGGCGTAAAGAAGTTCGTCCCTAAAACAAATATTACGATCGGGATGCTTGCATGTCTCTGCGCAATGGTGATGTAAGTGACGTTGCATGCAGTTCATTAAATAGGCTAGTGCCCTTTAGGTATCCTAACAGAAATTTAAAAACTTCATGTTGCGGAGTAAAAGTAGGTTTAGGTATTTTCCCGAGATCTAGTGGTTCCTGGAAAGTTGAGCCCACTCTTTGGAGACGAGATGTTTGTTCTATGCCAGGCAATAGCGGAATGCGTGCATTTGTGCTGGCGCAGGGGAGCCTGATTACGCAGATGCAGGGGCGTCTGCGTAAGCAGGCGTTTGGTGTGTAGCTACACCACGGAACCGAGCAAACGGAGGGTTCTCACCCGAAAAGAATTGGCCACCCTGGTGCAGTATCTGGTCACTACCTCCCACATGCAAATTTCAATTAACTCATGGCCCTCAGTACCCAGAATCTGCGAAGCAACTGACCACGGTGGCGGTGAGATCTGCAACGCAGCAGAGGGTGCTAAGAGCGTTTGGATCTGGACAAACCACCATTGGAACGTAAACTTGGCGATTTTTAACGCTAGAACTTTATCTGGTTAGGCAAGTCTAGCTGTAATATTTGAGAAGCTAGAGGGCGTTAACTTGGATATAATAGGGCTCAGTGAACAGATGAGGCCTATATGGCGCTACAGAATGGGCACGTCCTTTGCTATCGGGGATTTGCAAACAGAAGATAACTGGGAGTGGGTTTCCTAATTCACAGAAACTTAGCTGGCAACATAGAGAAATCTTATAGCACTATAGAACGGGTGAGAGGTATCGTAAATAAACTCAATAAAAGATACAAGATGAGAGATGATACCGGCATACGCGCCTACATCCAGCCATTATGACGCTTCAGTTGAAAGCTTCCATGAAGACGTGGAATAAGCAAGGAGTAAGGCAAAAACACATATAATATACTGATGGGAGACTTTAATGCAAAGGTTGGGAAAAAGCAGGCTGGAGACCAGGCAGTAGGAGATTATGGCATTGGTACTAGAAATGCCAGAGGAGAGCTACTGGTAGAATTTGCCAAAAGAAATATTTACGAATTTTAAATGCCTTCTAACGAGAACGAGGAAACCGTAAGTGGACATGGAGGAGCCCTATTGGGGAAAATAAGAACGAAATAGACTTTATTATGAGTACACACCCAGCCATCGTGCAGGATGTGGAAGTGGTTGGCCAAGTACGATGCAGTGACCATAGAATGGTACGGTCTCAAATTCGCCTCGACTTGAAGAAGGAATGACAGCAACTGATACGCAAGAATCCAATTAATGAGCTAGCACTGAGAGGGAAAGTACAGGAATTCAGTCTCGCTTCAGAACAGGTACTCGGCTTTTATTGAGAAAACCAACCTTAGCGTAAATACAATGAATGATAATCTGACGAGTATCATTACGGCATGTGCAGTGGTAATTGAAGGCAGGGAAGTTAGACAGAACACTGGCAAGCTTTCCCAGGAAATGAAGAATCTCATTAAGAAGCGTCAAAGCATGAAAGTCTTAAGTACAATAGACAAAAAAGAACTGTCAAAGCTTTCGAAGTTGAATAATAAGCATAAGTTATCCGGTGCAAGAAGGTATAGCATGGAGAGAATTGAACACGCTCTGAAAAATGGAGGAAGCGTCAAAGCAGTGAAGAGGAAACATGGGATAGGGAAAAATTGGATGTATGCACTAAGAGACAAAGAAGGCAACGTAACTACCAATATGAATAGGATAGGTCAAAATAGCGGAGGAGTTTCACAGATATCTGTACAGAAGCCGGGACAACCACGACCTTAATACTATAAGAACTAGCAGTGATCCAGATGACACCCCACCAGTAATGATAGAAGAAGTCAGAAAAGCCTTGGAGAGCTTGCAAACAGGCAAAGCTTCTTTCTGGTGACGATCAAGTAACATCAGATCTGCAAAAGGATGAAAAACAGATTGTGTTAGAGAAACTAGCGACCTTCTTTACGAGGTGTCTCCTGACGGGAAGAGTACCAAAATCTTGGAAGAATGGTAACGTCATCTTAGTACATAAAGAAGAAGATGACAAAGACTTGAAAAATTACAGGCCGATCAGCTTGCTCTTCGTAGTATAAAAGCTATTTACAAAAGTAATTGCTAACAGAGTTAAGAAAACATTAGAAATTAATCAACCAAAGGAACAAGCAGGATTTCAAACAGGCTACTGAACAATTGACGACATTCACACTATAACTAAGGGAATACAGAAACGCTTGGAATATAACCAACCACGATACATAGGTTTCATAAATAGAAGAAGGCGTTTGATTCAGTAGAAATATCAGCAGTGACGGAGACACTGTAGAATGAGGGCGTCGATTAATTAAGCATTTATAAACATCCTGAACGAATTCTACAGGGGATCAACTCCTACCATAGTGCTTCATATAGAAAGCAACAGAATACCAATCATGAAGGGTGTAAGGCAGGGAGATACATTCTCCCCAATGCTGTTTACTGCGTGTGCACAGGAGGTTTTCATAGGTCAAGAATTGGAAAAGTTAGGCAAAAGAGTTAATGGAGAGTGTCATAGGCATCTTCGCCTCGCCGATGACATTGCTTTGCTGAATGACTCAGGGAACGAATTGCAAGTTGTGATTACGGAGTTAGACAAGAAGTAGGTTTTAAAATTAATCTGCAGAAAACTAAAGTTATGTACAACAACCTCGGAAGGAAACAGCGCTTCGAGATAGGTAATAGTGCACTTGAAGTTGTGAAAGACTATGTCCACTTAGGGCAGGTAATAACCGTGGAGCCGAACCACGATATCGAAGTAACTAGACGAATATAGTAGGGTGGAGAAAATTTGGCAAGCACTCTTAAAATATGACAGGTAGATTGCATCTCTCCCTCAAGAGGAACGTGTAGCAGCTGTACCCTGCCGGTGCTTAGCTACAGAGCAGAAACCTGAAGACTTACAAAGAGGGTTCATCCTAAAATGAGGACAACGCAGCGAGCAATGGAAAGAAAAATGGTAGGTGTAACCTTAAGAGACAAGAAGAGAGCAGAGTGGATTAGGGAACAAATGGGGGTTTAGGAGATATTAGTTGAAATCAAGAAAAATAAATGGAAATGTGCTGGACATGTAGTTCGCAGACAGGACAATCGCTGGTCATTAGGGGTAACTAACTGGATCCCAAGAAAAGGCAAGAGGGTTATGGATAGACAGAAGGTTAGGTGGGCAGATGAGATTAAGAAGTTTGCGGGTATAAATTGGCAGCAGCAAGCACAGGACTGATTTTACTGGCGGAACATGGGAGAGGCCTTTGTCCTGCAGTGGACGTAGTCAGCCTGATGACGATGATAATGGTGTATCGTTAAGGGCAGACAAACAGACAATCGTACAGACAGACAGACAGACAGATCAAAATTTTTGTGTCGAATGTCCCCAAGAAAGATTATCGTTTTTAATACACTCAGTGGCGCTTCGTTGCATGCGGTCTGAGCCGATCGTCGGCTAGTAAAATGCGTTACCACAGTTTATTGGTGATATCTACCTACATCTCCACTGCATTGGTGCACGAAGGCTGTCTAACGTTATCATTAGCAACGAGTAAATCGCATTTTGATTTTCAAATGGATGCTCGCCAGGGGGAGTGTCTGCGCTTTCTTTTTTGCACTAAATCGCGCTTTTGCTGTGTACGTGTTTAGCCTGTGTTTCCCCTGCAACGCGCTGCTGTAGCGTGAGTTAAATACCTATTCACGTCTTCCTCACCTGCATACAACAACGACGAAAAAGATATAAAGATCGTAGAAAGCTCACATATCTGTCAATGAAAGCGATGAGTTCAGAACAGCTGTTCGCACTTATACGCAAATGCATTTTTTTTACAGCGAAATCTGTTATGAGATCACTTTTCGGGTCACGCGCAGTTGAATGTTGTCCGCAGCCGCAGCCAGTATCTGTAACCCCATCGCGCTAAATTAGAAAAAAAACTTCCACCAATGACACAGTGGGGATTGAACCCGGGTTCACTGGGTGCCAGCTTTATATTCTACCACTGAGTTACGCCAGTGCTTTTAACACGGTAGTCAAACTTGCCTCATGCGGGCATGACCTAGCACCGATGGCACACTGGGGCTCGAACACAGGTCCACTGGGTGCGAGCCCAGTATTCAAACACTGAGCTACGCCGGCCTTCTGACTTGCCGTCAAACTTGCCTTAGGCAGGCTGGGTGTCGGGAAAAATGGCATTAATACGACTTAAAAAGAACTTCAAAACAGCGAAAGAACAACCAGTCGTCACACAATGCGATTAGCATAACGAATGAGGTGTCAAATGCTTCAATCCATTACAAAAGCTTGTTCTTGTTTCCCTAATAAATGTGGCGCATACTCACTACAGCCGTCATTCCTCATCATCGTCAGCCACTACATGGACAATCAGCACAAAATTCCTTTCACGTGTTCAGCGGATTCGACGCTTCTCAAAAGAATGACTAAAAATAGCATAAGAAATGTCAGCCTACTATCCAAAAGTTTATTAATAATGCCCTATTGGGTACCAAGCAAGTGTGCTTGCAGTAGATACCCAGCGAGTGTTTTGAAAAGGCTCTGAAAGGCCGCTCTTCAAGTTTTCGCTGTGAGTGTGCGGCGCCTACTATACAGGCCTGGCATTTTTTTTTATTCTGTTCACCATGAAGTGTAGTACAGTCGATATGTATAGTTGGGAAAGCTAGGGGTTGACAGTGCTTTGCTGTATACATTGCGCTTACCCCGTATACGGACATGTTTTCGCACAAGTAGACACCAAAGCTTTGTAAAAGTTCAACAGATACCTTTGATCGATAGATTCCTTGCATGACAAGACTGAAACAAATGTCTGGGTATTTTATGAAACGAGCATTTTTGCGCCAAACTAAAAGTTACAACTGCCTCACGTCGGTCAATATTAATGCTGCACAAACGCTCAAGAAAATGTAAAAAAAAATATAAGATTTCCAATGAAATTATACAACAATAAATGTAAGGCATGTCGTTTGAAGTAATTTTGAACGTATAGGCTCATTAAAGCGCCCTTAACTCAAAACACATGCTTGCGCACGGCAACTCAATTTTGAGTACAGTTTAAGTACTTAGGTGTCACAGTTTATGTTATAGTAATATTTCTACCAGTGGTACCACGGGCAGATAAAAAAAACCTGAGGCTCCCCGCATAACCGATAAACCACAGCGCCATATAGTTGGTCACCTAACAAACAGCGTGCAATTGTGTGGCCTAGACCACGGGCAGATAAAAAAAAACCTAAGGCTCCCCGCATAACCGATAAACCACCGCGCCATATAGTTGGTCACCTAACAACAGCGTGCAATTGTGTGGCCTAGACCTCGTTTTCGCTTACAACGAAGTCGCTAAAACCCTGCATTCGCTTTTCCTTTAATATTTCTCATGTTTGGGAGCAACCAAAACTAATTTATAACGTGCTTGAAGCAGAAAGCGGCACCCACTCTAAAATTATTCTTGCAAATGGAGGGTATGAATACAATAAACAACGCTCTGGAAAGTTGCATTCACTGATTCTATTACAATGCATTAGTAGGCGAGAAAGACCAAATTGTTTAGTATGTCGTTTCACCCATACGTAAAAGCAGCTGAGAGAGAGCGCACGCGGCTACGCGATGCTGCGTACCTTCTCTCACCATAGGACGTGGCGCCGCGTCAAGAAAACCACGCGCTACAACGGGTGCGTCTGGTCAGACCTTTACGCTCGCGCTAACATGACCAGACAAACCACCCTTTGAAAACGGGCATGACCTACGAGCACATAGAAACAAACGTAGCCAGCAGACGACTCACAGAGCAATCCGCACTTGCGCGCCTCAGCCAGTTGCCACCAGGTGGCAACTCCACTCAAATCTTGTTGCCAATACTGCCGTAGCCTGCCGTAGCACTGAGGTAGCCGCGGCTGTACGTACAAAGAAGTAAATATTTCATTTGAAGTATACAGCATTAAAGTTAGCGCCAAAAAAAAAACAATACGATTTCTTAGTGATACGATAGAGTATTCCGTCCAAAAAACACTGATATGATGATGAGACACACTCTAAGAGATGAATCCGGAATTTAGCAGAGCTAAATATAAACACATGCACCTTCAGCATTCTTTATTCGTCGAAACGAATATGCCTTGTTCTTCGCGTCTGCTGTCTAGCCCCTAAGGATTCATGGCGCATAGCCTCTAAAAGGTGTGACTGCTAAATAAATAATAGAGAGTTTTAGAATAGCGTTTGCAAGCGCTGCGGTCCTTGCGAGCATAGCGGGCGCCATATGACTTTTAGAATAGCGTTTGCCCTGCTGCAAACCGCAACGAACAACCGCAGCAACACCATAGCCACGAAACCAGCGTTTACTGGCCGCGATCGCTGCACGCAATTTCGGATTTTAGGCTTGTGGTCCACGAACGCGAACGCCGACTTGCGTTACGATGCATGCGCAGTGGCAGCGACCGCACGGCAAGGGCTCACGGTGCATTATTCTAAAACTCCCAAGTGCATATAAAAAATAGCACAAAACACCTTGTCGGGAAGTATATGAGAAAAATGGAGCATTTGGTGTGATATCTTTTTACAATACAAACTAAATATTGTTATTTTACTATGCAGTAATCAAAAGTTGTTTTAGGCAATATGCAAGCACGCGAGCATTACACAGGGTGCCCCAACGATGTTTAGGCAGAACATAAAATTATGCCGGCACACGCTATTTCGACGCGGCCAAACAAATCTTGCTGATGGTTGCCTGAAGTTGGTCACACTATTTTATGTGCTCTAAGTTATATGTATTTATTTAACTTACTTATAAATTAACGAAGATGGATAAAGAAATTCAATGAGAAAGTAGTACATCTGTTGGCAAAGCGTCCAATTAGACAGTTTTGAACTCTATATCTGTTATTTATTAGAATTTTTTGGCTAAGTAAATTATCCCAGAATTAGAAAAAATACCCCGTGAAAAACCCACTGGCGTGCCTACGGATGCCGTGATTCTGGTGCTCCCTAACCTTCTTCGTACTAACGACAAGCTTCCCTCGCACTGGTTCATGACAGCGGTAAGCTGTCACAGTGGTTATCGCTTTTGTGGCCGACAGCAAAACGTGTTTATTGCGAAGCAATTACCATCATTGCGAACCTGTTGGCCCTGCCGAGACAGCGCAATCAGGCAAATGCCATGTACGCGGAACGTTAGGGAGCACTAGAATCATCGTGTGTACTCGTGCGCAAGCTGGTTTTTCTTCTTACATTGTATTTCCCGGACGATTGTAGCTAGCAGAAAAACATTGATAATTAAAACATACAAGGTTCAAAACTGTCTCATGGGATGTTTTGTAATCCGATCTACAACTTTCTCATTGAAATTTTTATCCATCTTCATTCTTTCAAGAGTAAGTAGTTAAACAGATCTAAATAAACAGTATTTTACAACACGAAAACTAATCTGATTATCTTTAGGCAAAGTTCAGCAACATGCATTTGGTCACGTCATAATTGCATGTGTTGGCATATCTTTAAACCCTGGCTAAATATAGCTGGAGCACCCTGTATATTTTTCACAAGAACATCTTTGTATAAGAACGAAATATGGAGTAATAAAGTCTGCAAATGGTAGCAGAAATAACCAAGAGAGTTAAAACAACAATCAATACTATAATATGTCAATATTGTTATTAATATTATCAGTAATAATACCATAAGTATTACGGCATAAAGCCACGTCATCATTAAAAGAGACAGCGTAGTGGCGGGCTCAAAATATTTCGAACATCTGGAGTCTTTAACGTGCCCTGCTAATAAGATTAAAGCAGAAGGCTCACCTTGTCAGGATGTTACAGACACATCAAAGTAAGCATAGCAGAAAAAACAATCTCAAGACATAGTGAATGCATGGAGTGGAAAAGAAGGACAACTAAAAACAAGTTGGGCAAACGATCAAATTATGATTATGAAAAGCTTTGAATAAAAGAAGGACAGGTGTATGCCATGATAGGGTTAATTCGATAAACGCTTGTTCTGTGAAATCCAGCCTAAGTAGCGGTGGCGCTTTAGTCAGAATTGTACTTGTATATTATCTCATTCACCTAGGTCACATGCCTACACGAGATCCTTCAAATCACTGGTATAGGAAAGTGATGGAACATTAGGCACCCCCCAACCCTATTTTTGTATTCGGACTTGTTAATGAAGCACACAGCAAGGGAAACTTTAGTAATGTCATTAGAGCGGCCTCAGAATGCGTGCAAAAAATGCCACACACATTGGAGTGCGTGGCACAGTACAGCTGCTGAGTGGAATAGTGTCATGACAATGACACAACCAAAGCGTAAAACCAAACTAGAAAGCAAAGGTTGGCTGGTTGTAGTCGTTTGCGAGCTTCTTTGTCAATACGGAGAAGCCAGGGGAGGAGACTTACTGGGCCCGTGCCTCCCAATCCCTTTTCCTCACTGATATTATTTTCTGCTTTAAGCTACGTAGCACAAAATTGCCTTTAACCGCACTTTACGTCTTTTAAAAGCATCAAGGAGCTCCTCCCCCTTCCCCCCTGTCTTCGGGGGAAATTTGTGCCTACGAGTCCGACTCTGCATTATCAATACTGAACCACTGATCTCAAAGTCTTGAGCTCGAACCTCTGAGCTCAAACTTTGGCAAAAAGCCCTAAAATCAGACTGCGTTTATTTCTATTCTGGAGTCCTTTTAGCAGCAGTATGTGTTGGAGAAGCGGAGTTCAGCCCAGGTTTATTGTCTCGCGCGATGGTTGCGCTATCACAATATATTGTAGCTGCAGATACACGATGTAATCTTCCATGCGCCTAAAATAGAGATACTGATACCTCTCTTGCGAGACGTATCACCATACATATAGAATAGTCAAAGAGTGTCTAAGATAGTATCTAAGATATATGTATGCTCTATACTGCCCAGCCTTGGTTTATATGCTTCTAAGCTGAACAAGCTGCACTTTGGAACGCTAGGGAGTGCTCTCCCGTGAACGTCAGCGTCTCGGAAGAGCTCATTTGTCTATTGAATTAGTGAAGCTTGAATTAGTTATTTGTCTTGAATTAGTGAATTAGTGAAACGTCTTTAACTAAGACGTAGATGGTGTAATAAAACAAGGAGCGACTTGTGCATGCCGTCAGAAATTTGACATATTCATCCCGTCTAAACACATAACTGTATTCAGTATAATACAAACGGAAAACGCCTTCTTGCATATTGTCACTCTGTTGCATATGGTGTCAACTACAAACACTACGACTCATCACTACGTGTGTAAAGGTATGTTCGAATGCGGAAGACAGTTGTTGTCATGCATGCTCTTTCCAAATAACTATTATTTCAATCGCTTTGAGGACACACTAGACGTGTTCAGGCACATTAGAGCTGTCATTTTAGTGCCTGAAGAAACGTCAGATATTTCACGCGGGTACCACACAGGCGGAACATGCAATTGTGCAAACCAACCCTTTCATTTTAACAAACACAAGTAAGGGCAATTACAATGGCTTAATAGGCTTATACCGTTAGCTATAATATGATGAAATATATCATGTTTATGAGTCACTTTATGAGTGGAAAAATATTAAATTATGCTTTCAGGCAACTTTTTGTTTGTTTAATGTGCAGCTCATAAGCACAGCGCTCATGGAAAAAACGTGATACTTCGCTATGTGTGAAGCTCGCGTAAATGTACGACAAGGAATCTAGTTAACATGTCTGATATAGCGTGGTAGCAGAGTAAAATTACGCTAGCCATCACACAATACAAACTGCGTAAATACAGATATGGTTTAGAGCTTGCTATTTAATACAAAGGGCTCAGCCATAATTGATGATAATCTGATTCAGCATGAACACAGTGTACATCATCCCTACAGACATGCAGTGGGTACTTTAACATTTATCAAAGTTATGATTTACGATGCACGGAGTACTCTATATCTGTACTTGCAGTAAGTAGTACAATGGGCTCCTGACAGACAGCTGCTTCAAGTTTCGCTGTGACTGGGCTACGTGGAAAGCTGGACACCTCCGCGATAGAAGCAAGTAAAAGACGGTTAGAGTATTGGCTGTATATAAGTCGAGATAAAGAATAGAAAGAGTGGGGAAATTAGGTCAGTCTGCCAGTAGAGGCAGGAAGATTGAACATAAATTTATAGTTTCCATTGCTCTAGTAATATTGATTTATTCGAAGTAGATACGGATTTAGGCCAACAAATTAGAGAACGCTTTTTTTCTTTCTTTTTTGCGAGCCTGGTGGCAGACATGTCACCGCCCCTTTTGAAAGGGGCGCCTATAGCATCCATCTATCTGTAGCTCAATAAGCATTTGTATCAGGCCAGTTGGTATGAATTAATCTTGGTAGGAAGGGCAGCAACTATTACACGTAACACGCAACAAAAGCGCTTAATTCAACTAAACGTTTATTGCAAAAGTCAGAGTATATAAAGGAAGTTAAAGAGAAAAAATAATAAAAGGCAGAACAACGAAATGCACACGTGCAGTGCCGTACATTACTCATGCAATATTATCTATCGCACCATCAAAAAAAAACAAAGTTATCTCCTCGTGAGCGAGATAGATGGTGCACTAACACACTCAAAATCATCGCGTGTCATTTCTGCTGCTTCTACAATCAAACGGCTTAATAAATCTGTGTCCCGATGTAAAATGCAAGTGTTATCAAAATAAAACGATTGTCGTCATCTATATATATGGTGTGACGCCCTATCTTAAAAAGATTGGAAATAGGGTGGGTGCCCGATTGGTCATGTCTGCTGCAGAGAAACTGTCAAAGATGTGTCGCAAACTTGTCCTGTTTTGAAGGAAAAGAAAGGTGGCCAAGTCAAGCATCGCAATGAATATGTCGAGTGTGCAGTGCCGGTTGTTTACAGGGACCCCTTGCTATGCAGTATGGCTTATGTGGGAACTATCCAAAGATGCATAAATGAGAGGTTAAAAAACACCATAATAAAGTGCAAAAGGGTACCGACGGTCACTTGGCGTTCCACTGCAAGGAGTGCGGTTGTGTGCCGTCTTTCGATAACAGTTGCGTTTCATATAGAGACAGATATTTATTAACCAGTTTGATTGTAGGAGCAGCAGAAATGACACGTGATGATTTTGAGTTTGTTAGTGCACCTTCTATTTCGCTCACGCGGAAAGAAGCTTCTTTTTTGTATGGTGTGATAGATAATTACGAATCAGTAATCTACGGCACTGCACGTGTGCATTTTGTTGTTCTGCCTTTTATTTATTTTTTCTCTTTCACTTCCTTTATATACTCTGATGTTTGCAATGAACGTTTAGTTGAAGTTGAGCGCTTCAGTTTTGTGTTCCGTGTTGCTGCGCTTCCTACCAAGATGCATCCATCCGTGTTCCGCAACAACCTGAGGTATTCGTTCGTCAGTTTAGCAAATGCCCTGAGTAGGGCTCTTTCATACTACGCCTATTTTACCATTTTTCTGCCCAAAAATGCTGCTAACGAAACTGCCTTGCCTATACTTTCATTGAAATTGACCAAGTAAGACAGCATAGAATTTTAAACACCAAACTCACTTTTTGTAACGATGAATAAATAGATAAATAAAACTACGGCAGGTAAAACAGGCTTCCAATGTGTTGGATTCACTGAATATACGGCAAGCTACTTCAAGTCGAAGCTAGAATAAAATGGGCCATAGCTTTTTCTATAGACCCTACTTCCGCCAACTAAATAGTTCGACCTAATATCGGGGCTATCGAACATGGGGACATGAAAAAAAGCGCTATGACGGCAAGAATGCCGTGTTACGAAAGTTGGTATAGGCAGACCGTGCTTTTGAAATTCATATAGAACTCCGTTTCACAATGGGAAGCGAAGACTCGTCTATACATTTTCCGGTGACGTAAGCATAAAAGTAAAAGGATTTCCATTGAACATGCGTAATGCCGCAAGGATGATCTCTGGAGTGCGCACAGCGTCAGCCTTCCTACAATGCAGCGAGGCATTTTCCGCTTAATCCTTTCAATCACACACTGTGATTGCTTCAGGCGGTTGTAATGTGTGGTTGATAGAAACGTGCCTTGACCGTGGAGGTCAAGCATGTTGGTTTTGAGTAGCGAAATACTTCAAGATGGTTGTACTCTTGCTGTTGCTTTCTGTATAGAAACATAGCTCAAAACTGTTTTTCAAGGCAAATGTCGGCCCGCTGGTCCACCGCGCAACATTCAGTGTGCATCGTTTTACCTTGCCATACGTTCTAATATACATGTAATAGCTGGTCGTCGCTTGAACGTTTTATCACATGAAGCGTGTGAAATTTATTGTCAATGGCTGGTAATATTAGGCTGGGTGGGTCGAACCCGGCATCAGAATATATTAAAAATAGCGATTGTTTGCTATAGATACACTTTCTGACCAGTTCATCTAATTGATTACAACGATAGCTGTTATGAGATAACAGCAAGGGTCGCGTGCGCAGTAGTTCTCCGACCCTGCCGCCGCCGGTGGCCGTAACCACTATCGCACGAAGTAACACAAAAACTAAGTGAATAAAAACACAAACAATTAAATGGGTTTCAAACTCGTGTTCCCCTGATGCCAGTCAAACGTTCCAGCAGTGAGCGACCCCGGTGCTTGAAAATCCGTTGAAAACTGACCTTATATCCAGGCTTGATGTCGGGAAAGGAATCACGCAACCATGAAAAAATAAACCGTTTTATAACAGCCAAGAAACAACCATGCATACTTCAATGCGGCTTGCGTGAAGAGTGCGTTGTCGAATTAAGCTACACTATTACTAAAACATCAGGCCTAATTATTTAGCATCGTAAGCAACAGCACCATGTAATTGCACAACATTCCTTGCAATTGTGTAGCGGGTACCACGCTTCTTAAAATAATGGCAATGAACTGCAAAGTGAAAGCACTTCTTCGTCAACTCATTGTCGCCCCACAGCACAAAAACCTATGAAGATTTATGATGTAGTGAGCACCCAGCAAGTGTGCATGTAGCACTTACCCAAGAAAGTTTAAAAAAGGCTCTGAAGAGGCCAACTTTTCCTGTAACTGTGATGCGCTTTGCACGCTGCCTTAGCGGTTCTCTTTATTATTTTATCTATTTATTGACGCCATTGCAACAAAGAGCTTGTTTCGCAAAAATTGCGGCGTCGGCTGGTGTTGACACCGGCATTGGCGTTGTTGGTTGTGAGCGAAAAGTTATCACGTTGTGCGTGACGGAAAAATGGAAAGGTGCAAATAAAATAAATAATAAAAAGTGTCGATCATAGTTAGGATCAAACTCAGGTCATTCACGTGGAAAGCGGTTGTTGTACCACACAGCCACGCCTTTTTTCTTTTTTTTAATTTGATGGTATTCAGTACGGGATTTCTGTATAAAGACAAAATGAAGCAAACTATTGTACAATGACATAGCAACCATACGCGCCCAAGCGTTACTAAGAAACACGCTAAGGTTAAGACAGCATAAGTTCACATTAAGAGTTATTCGCATCATGTCATACAAACAAGACAGGAGTAAGGCGATACACCTCACCAAGATAGAGTACTAGTCCGTTCTAAAGACTAAGTCATTGTTAAATGTCTTTGAGGTGAATAGCCATTTGAATAAAGTATGTGCTTGATAAGGTGGGTTCTGTATTATGGTCCTGCATACGTGTTTCTATAAGTTGTGCATACCCATGAGAAGAAAAAATATCATATAGCACTTTTTCAAGCAAAGCTGGTAGAAGATAACGTATGGTGTGAGAAATAACAATGAAATGCTTTTTTTCAAAGCCCGCTGAAGCACATCCCAAAGCTGAATTGCATCTTTGCGGCTAACAAAGCAATGTTCAATCGTGGCGCCACATTGCATAGGTGGCAGGTAACATATGGAACAAAAGTACATTTTCTTTTTAACCATGTGCTTACCAGCAATATTTTAGAATGTTTTTGAATTCAATGGAATGTACATTTTTCGCACTCGTTTCATTATGTTGGCGCCTGAACGATTGGAGTACAATGAATAGTACAACGGAAGCCGGAAGAGCATACTTAGTAGATCCTTATGCAGTACTTTATACAGGGTCGCGCAAGGTACCTTATACAGTACCTTGCGTGATACTGTGTACAGGTATTCTACAGGAAAGCGAGCTTTAAGAAACTGAATTGCAAGGTAAGCTTCCCTGCCTGAATCTTCAGAATCACTGGCGTTCTACGAAGTTGAATGAAACATTAACTCTCTTAAGCGATCGCAAGCGCAACCTGCAAGAATGAAAGGATTACAGGATGCAACGTGACTCGAAAAGGAAGAATCGTGACCCTGTTTGCCACAGATGAAAGTGTTTTAATCCTAACCCACCCTCACTAACTGCCTTGCGTATACTGTTACAGCGCAGGAGCTCAACAGTCAAAGACTTCATAGATGTAGCGAAAATCCAAAGAAGGTGTTGAGTATAAAAACTTCCACAATAAATAAGTTGCAATACATAGTAAAGCTTTTTCCTAGGAAAGCATTAGAAGGTTCAGCCTACCCAAATAGTGAAAGTCAATAAGGAACATATGTCGGCGCCTGTCGTTCAAGCTTAAGAACACGCTTATTCTAGTAATTCTCAATGAATTTATATGCATCTAATGGTACGCCCAGAAATGTTGGAGAAGTTCTTGTCAAATGAACCTATGTGAACTGATTCGGTGTGCTACTTCGCAACTCAAACCACAGTACTATACTGCTTAAGGCATCTATATGAGCTTCTGGTACTACGCAAAGCTTTTCGATCATAGATACCACAATTTCAACACTTGGCTTATCTGTGCAAATGTAAACGACATCGTCTGCATAAGCCAATACTTTTCGCCCCACCGCGGTGTTCTAGTGGCTAAGGTACTCGGCTGCTGACCCGCAGGTCGCGGGATCAAATCCCGGCTGTGGCGGCTGCATTTCCGATGGAGGCGGAAATGTTGTAAGCCCGTGTGCTCAGATTTGGGTGCACGTTAAAGAACCCCAGGTGGTCGAAATTTCCTGAGCACTCCAATATGGCGTCTCTCATAATCATATGGTGGTTTCGGGACGTTAAACACTACATATCTATCTATAAGCCAATACTTTAACTTCACTGTCTAACATACTGAAGCCACGAATGAGACTGGACTGTACTATGCTTAAGCACAGTATAGTTCTAGATAAAGTGCAAGCAGAAATGGTGACTTCGGGCAACCCTGTTTTACAAAAGACCAAACAGAAACAGGTTTCGAGAGTTAATCTTTTACAATCAGACGAGTTGAGCATTTATTATAACACAATTTAACGCCTTTAAAAACAACTCTGCCAACATCACCATGCTCAAGAAGGGAAAAAAGGATAGCTAACACGACCAAAGGTTTTCGCAAGGTCTACCTGAAACATTGCAAGATGTTTTTGATAACCATGACAGCACATAGTCACACGTATGCTTGCGAGGCCATTAAAGAATAACTTCTGCTTGGACACGCAGGGGAAGTAACTTTCATGCTTTGTGAACAGACGCGTTCAGTATACATGCTTCACAATGCAACATAAAATGTTGCAATAATAATGCATGGTACAAGGCTTACTTTGCCATCGTTTGTCAGAACATGTATCATATATGCTTCATGGTTTGAAGTCCGCAACACACTACAAATTGCGCACATGTTGGTGTGCGTGTTCACCTAAGGACACGTCAAGAGTGCACAGCAAAGCTCGAAAAGATTTCATGAGCTAAGTGTGCTTGAAGGTTCTTGTTCATTCCAGGTGCCATGGCGTTAAAGTTATGAATAAAAAAAGATTCACGAACTTCCCTTTCGTAGTTTTCTTTAAAACTAGATACGAGTATTGTTTCCGAACTCAGGGAGGCTTACAGTTTTGCCTGCAAAACAGATAACTCAACCACCGTATCCCGCATAGACGTTTGTTCACTGTTGAAATTACCATTCAGCAACATCGGCCACAATTGTTAGTTGACCACAACGCATGCACGTTTTTTTTACTACACTGAGACATAAATTGTGATACAATGCTCGTATATATTTCAATGAAAACGAAAGCAACTTGACATTGTATTACTTTTTATTGTTTTTGTTTGTTTGCAAATGTTGCGATGCCCCAAGTGTCCGGTATATATTTGTAGCTTATGCTTTCACGTCACCTGGCTTTCCAATATTCTGTATCACGTACTGCGGGTCTGCTATCTACACTAGCATCATCCGAAACGCTGCGCATGTCTGAATATCTCTTTGTTTACATGTATGCATATCAAAATTTGTTAACAGTGATTATTCACAATTGGGGGCCTCCTATGCCATGTCCTTAAAAAGTGTGTGCTACTGTCGTATGCATGCATGCCCAGACGAAGGCTGGTCCCCGGTGATAACGTTCGCTCTAAAGCAACGTTTTTTTTTTTCGTTTGCTCGTGCACATCATCTGGTCAGCTATAACACCAACAAATACAGAAAGACTTTCACGAAATACGATACATATACGTATATCAGGAATAGGATTTTAACAGCGGTTTACTTTATGATGCTTGAAGATCATATTGGCTTTCTATTCTCTCAGAGAGAGGTAGAGAGAAGAGAAGTTTTACTCTCTTCTTTATACAAAGTGAAAAAGCGTTTCCCTCTATACCAGGCTCTGCGAGAATAGTAGAACACTATAAAGAGTAACCCAGCCCCTTTACCCCTGTGATACTGTCAGGAGATTCCAGTATTACAGAATCAAAACAGCATCTCTGCGATGACGAAGCCTGTTAGAAAATTGGCCCCGTATCTGCATGTAATCTGCAAATCTCGTCGAAGAACGATAATCTTGCGTGTGCAGCGAATGAACAAAACATTTATTTGATGTTCTGTGCAAGAAAATTGGTAAATGGTATTCCGGATGCGCTGCGTTAGAGTGTCTCGAGCGTACAGTGGAAGCGGACGAGCGCATCAAGTCACGTCACACTTGAGTCATGAGCACCATCTGGCAGTTTCTTTCGGAAAACGTGGCTATGCACGCCCGTCTCAGAGGTGATAAAGTGTAGAACGCGAGGCGGCGGGTAGGTGCCACCACCATCTCGTTTTAGCAAAGCGTTGGAAACACTCCTCGTTCCGAGCAAACATTGCATAGTAAGTGCAGCGTGATAAGTGCGACGGTCCTTAAAGTTACTTGTGTATGCGTTTTCTAGTAAGAGATGCATGTGCAGAATATATGCGTGTTGTTATGTTGCCCTCGACATGCGCAATAATTGCTATTTAATTGACAATTGCACAAGCATGAATGCTCAGGCTTGAGCAATATTTGTGGTCGCTGCGGATGGGGCCGGCAGTTTCAAGTACCCAATGCCAGTAAAGTGGACAAACAGACAAATGTGCAGACAGACAGACAGACAGTCAGACCGACAGAACGACCAAAACTTTTGCGTCAAAGTTCCTAAGAAAGACTATCGTCTTTGAAAGTCATTGTTCAGCAATGTGTTGTGGTCTTTTAAGGCCGCAGCTCCTTAAGACGTGGGTCTGTACATGCATGTTTCTCTTGGTACGTGGCCGCCTAGTTCAATGACACAATCAGCAGGTGTGGACGGACGGACAGACGAACAGAGAAACAGGCGGACGGATGTACGTACGAATGAACGCACGGATAAACGGAAGATTTACCTACAAAGACCTGCCAAAGCTTCACCCCGCTGATCGTTTTCACTCTGTGTATGTGCAGATATTATTTTTTTGTTTTAAATGATTCATACCACATTCTCGTAGGATTCAATAAACAGGGCTAACAAACTAAAACGCGGCATCAAAACTCCACATATTGTCACGAGAGATGCGGAAATCGATAACCAGCACCTCCACTAATTTGTCACATGATTTCGGAAGTGAAAGGATTTTTTTACTTTAGCCAAAATGTAGCCAGCTCTTCAAAAGCGCGTCCGTCGAGGCTGAATCTCGAGCGAAGGAAGAGCACATGATCTTCTTTTGTTTTTGAGGCTGGCAACCACTCTTGCTCCCGATCCATTACACGCAGGGGGCTGATGATAATTGGGTTGATATCGCTGTAGATATGGTAACTAGAAGTAGAGTTATCTTTGATGAAATAAAAAGTGTTCCACAAGTTCGGTGCATGAAGGGTCAAGAATGTGTCCTGGTATTGCGCGGCCATTCTATGCTCGAGCAGTTGCATGCACCACGGAGACATACTAGTTTCAAGAAATTGGAATAGGTCCAATACTACGCTGAGATATAAAAGTGTGTTTATATGTGTTTATTAAGTCAACACAGGGACAACTAAAGTGAGTGCAAACGTCGTGGAAGTGCTGTTGAACCCACCAAGATACTGCGAATTCGCCAAGACACTGCCGAAGCTGAACGACGGCGCGGAACGCTTTCCCCAACAAACGGCACGACTCTAGGAAATTCACTGCAAAATTATTTGAAGCACATCTGCACAGCTCGAAAGCCTTGCGATGATTTCTCATGCATTTTTATTGGGCAATACTATGTTAAAAACACAAATTTGCAGGCTTGAATGAATTGTAAATATTAAGTCGAAGAAGAGACGACCACTTCTGGTTCTTTCTTTTTTGTTCTTGCCATGTGACGTAGCGTTCTGTCACACAACGCTACGTCACATGGCAAGAATGTTTTTTTCTTTCAAATGAAAAAAAAAACCTCTTTGTTTCACGAACACGGGTCCTTAGGCGATATTATAGTAGTTGTAAAACTATGCCTTAAATATTTCCTTCCACTCAGCAGCCTCAACGCCTGAAAAGCTGGCTAAAACAGAATATGCCCTAATTAAGGCTACGGGCTTCGCAGCGTATCTGGCCCACACATGACGGCTAAAAGTGCTTGCGTTCTTCATTGTGCATACACGATTAACAAGTATTCTTTCTCGTCATGCGTCTATCCAGCCATATTGCAGAACATCGGAATAAAACTAAGCGTAGTAGCTGCACAGTGCGAAAGTTTTGAATGAGAAACTTGGTAAAATATCCCTGATGCAAAATCTGTTGCAGTCAAGCGGCCACCATGTGCATTTCTGCCACGTTGAAGGGTTGGCGCGCTCCTAATGTGCACACATTGTGTGTAAGTCTGAATGTACGTCGCGTAGTAGAAACGGTGATGCCGACATGTTTTCCTGTACCGTGTAGCTCATACTGCGGAAATGGTATGCTGAAAAAAAAGCTTGCAATGAACTTACCTCCATGATATTGGATTTCATCATGGCTGACAAGAAGCACACAATGTTTCTTTGCTCTAGCAGCTGCTTGCGACTATAATGCCGCTTTTATGTTTTCTGTATTTCACACATGCGGGATATGGCAGTGCGAAAACTAATCAGACAACACTCTTTTGTGTCATATAGAAATAAGATAGCTTTCGGCTCGTGCCTTGCAGGCATAGACGTATTGGCTTCGTGTACGCGCTTCATATTTGCATCATGGCTTCTCGCGTATGCCTGAAATGTTGTCTATAATACAAGTTTACGTTAATGAAAAGTTGCTGTAACAATATGTTGTGTAGGCAGGTCATGCCATCAACGATTCTCAGCAAACGGACCAATTACGCTGGAGTGTACTCATAGTTTGTTACTCATTGTGCCGTGTTTAAAAAGGTAACGTTTGTTCGGATACTTTACACACGTATTGCTTCCCTATGTCTGTAGAATAAAGTAAGCCTTCTCATTGGAAAGATGTAAAAAACCGCGACTTCATTGCCCAGAGAACCTTTGCCTAAACGTGTTCATTCTCGGCCAATCCAGATCAGTGTAGTCGCGCACCACACGCCCCACGCGCTAGTCCCAACATCGTCCTTCTCTTCTATTATTTTACACACTCCTGGGCCTGAGGTGGCGATCTTTGAATGGTACAGTTTTTGTACTGGCCTGAGCAGCTGAGAGTCATTCGGCATTCCTAGTTCACATGACTAAACTATGCCATATTTAAGACGTGACGCCTGGCAATGAACAACTGTAAGTCACCCAAGTTCTAAGGACATGTAGGCCATTCACAAGTACTTGTACCAACTTCAGGTCAGTCATTTTGTGGCTATCCGGGTTTCCTCCTGCGCCTGCTCTTGCAATGGTGCTTCTGATGCTTGTGCCACGCTCGTGTTTGTGGACGTGTCGCCTTCGGTGAACTTCTGTTTTCTATCATCGGTTTACGTTGGCACAAAAATCCATTATGCAAACATTTCTGCGAAGTTCTCCTGCAGCCGCTTTTGAAGCGTTCTCTCATAATTTTGTTTTTTTTTTGCTTTCGCCTTGTTCATCCTAGAAGGAACATCATTCTCATTTTCTCATGGTCTGGGAGATCTCATTCGCGGCTGTGATGCTGTCTTGGCGCTCTTCGCAGCCATATTGGAGTCGCTGTGTAAGACGGAAGTGGCAGGCGTCACAATCGGCCTCCTATGACGCTTTTCTTTAGGTGTGTCACGAACACTGGACTCGTGTTGCGCTCCTTTTGCGCGGTCTTCTACCTCCAGTCGCACATGGTCCAACAGCTAGTGTAGCTCTCTCTGTGATGAATGAGTCTCTTTGGGCCTTTCTGATGAGCTCTTTCGTTAGTAGTGTTCCACCACGACGTCATTGGGAGTCACATGGGTCAGAATCTCGAGAAGCATCGTAGCGCATGAAACCTCCGATTGTTTAAGTGCCTTGAGACATCTCACGTTTATGGTCACCATATCAAGGAGATTCCTCACGGTGGTCACGTCAGTGGAACTTCGTACAGGTTTGAGTGTTCTAAGGTTTTTCGAGTACTTCTGCTCGATTATTCTTGTGTTTCGGAAGCGGTTGGTCAGAATTTTGATAGCATCTGCATAGGAATAATCCGTCACCTGAATTCTCTCAATTGCTTTGGCCGGTGGTCTAACCAAAAGGAATTTCATATAGTGAAATCTTTCGACGTTTGCCAGTCCGGCGTTTGTATGGACGGCATGCTTGTAGACGTCCCAGAACGGCTCCCACTGTAGCACTGCACTGTTGAATTGCATCAAGTCAAGCTTCGGTAGCCCTGAAACACCGGTAACCATCCTTGAATAATCACTCGTTCATAGGTTTGCACAGTAGTTGGGTTTGGAAAAGTCACGGACCACCGTTGGTTCAGGTTTAAGTTGCTTGATAGGATAATAGAGAACCGGCGACGTTGTCACTGCGTTGTCTTTATACTACAAGACCGATAGGTGTACTCTTCAGCTGCTTCACCACCCGTGAGGAGTCCCTCCCGTTGTTCGTTGAGCACGAGTAGTCTATTGTTTCATTTTTTGTGTCAGTTCCGCAGAACTCGAAGTGTCGGGGCACTAAACTGCCTCGATTCAATGAGTTGGCTTGCCTCGTTACGGAGACGCGTATCCCAAGTTCGTTGGGTTGCTCGTTTGTCCATGATCCGATACATCTTCGTTGGTATATAAGTAGTTTCTTTGTAGGATGGCTCGTGAAACCAGTTCCGAGTTTCTCGGCGCCATAAAATGTAGAATAAAAGAAGCTTCCTCATTAGAAGGATGGAAAGCAGGGCGACTTTATTGCTCAGAGAACCTTTGCATAAACGCATTCATTCTCGGCCGATCCAGATCAGTCCAGCCCCGCAGTGCACTCCCCATGCGCTAGTCCCATCATCTTCCTTGTCCTCCATTATTGAGCAATGCCTCCTTTTCAAGCATTTCATGTCCTGTCAGTGTGAAGTAAACGAACGAAACCAGTATCCTGAACATCCCCCAACTTCTTGATTTGTTAAATTGTACCCCAAAGAGAGTACGTATCAGGCTCTCACAAAAGCCAGCCCCTTTTAGGAAAACAGCTGTGTGCTATGAAATGGTAACACTGGCTTCAAGCGTGTGGCACATTTGGCGTAAAAGTGAAAACAATACTGTTCCAGAAAAGGGTCACCTTTGACCGGGTCACGATGACCCTGGTCGTATTGTGTGATGTTGACTTCTCAGCCCTGATTCTCTACACGAAGGATTTTCAGGTGTGTAACAACCCTTATTCTCTACACCGAAAAGAGAAACTTATCGCCAAATTATTCTCATACCTTCACTCTCAACGATACCGATAAAGCAGTTCTACATGTAACTCGGTGAGAAACTTGTACACTAGGCCTTCTTGTGAGGCAGCTCTTTACAAATATTCTTGCTGTAAATTGAAGGACGAAGGAATGCCGATCACTTTTAAGGTTTTCACACAGTCTTCTGTTTTCGTTATACTTGGTTGATTACACAATTAAGCTATTACAAAGAAGAGGTTATAGTAGAAACAAAAATACGATTTGGACACACGCCTACAACATGACGCCGCACCAATCGCTTCGTCAAAGCTCCAAGAGATGCAGCGATTTTTCATAATATATGTAACGAGCTTTGCTGTCGGTAATGTGAAAAACACCACCTGCCATATTGCCCAAAATTTCCAAGTAGTATACTAAATGGCCCGGTATTAAATTAGGCTAAAAAGTATTCAGTCATATTTAAAGATACTGTGTAGATACGCTGTCTCAATTCGCGCTCCGCAAAAAGTGCTAAGTCATCTCTTTTAACGTTATCTATTATACAGCTAGGGCAATTTTTTTGCTAGTAGAGCTAAACATTCTTGTGAGGGGCGAATATTCACACGCAACACTTCACTTCTCGAGGCCTAGTGGACTCGTCAACAGCAATTGCTCTTCATTTGCAATGATGCTGAGTGATGAATTGCGGATCCGAAACTTCACGCAGTGCTCAAGTCTATGACGCTGTGAGCAGCAGCTAGAAATGATCGTGATGAATTATGAAAAGTAAGACACATTTTTGCAGCACGTCTGGCTTTATGTTTAATGAGACGTTCAGCTTCCAGCATTCTAGTGTAATGTTATGCTCGAGCTTAAAGAAAAGGACACACGAAAGGATGTTAAGAAAGACTGTAATACATAGCTGCTTCAAGAACGCATGATAAGAGAAAATTCCAAATTCTTCGAAGGAAAAACGCGTCGCTGGGAACTCCATCTCGAGGAAAACCCCGTGAGTGCATTTTAAACGTTTAAAGGCATGATAAATGAGTTCAATGAAAAAACTGGAAACAAGTTGCACTGCCGGAGAGAAATTGCTCCACCCACTGCATTCGTGCTGGCCGATGTGTCAACTTTGAGATTGGAAGAATGAAAAGGGGAATGTGACAAAGACTAGTTGCGCAAAAGCTGTTCATGCCCACAAAAGAAACCAGCGCACAGACGCCAAAACAACTTGAATGCTTACGTATTTTATTGCCCGAAAGAATGCTTTTCCTAGACACTAATAAGTTACCATGCACAGTGATGGTAGACAGGCGCTTCAGTAGCCATGCGTTGTTTATCTTTATCGTGGTATATTGAAACACATATACACATTTTTCCACAAAGCTTTTAACCTTTGTAGTGAGCACAACCGTCATCTCTTGAAGCAGTTGACGAAGAGGAAAGTTGTGGTATTTGGTATCGAACATAATCAAACAAAAACACTTGCGTTCAAGGGACAGGTACGTCTAGAAATTTCATCCCGGTTCCCTTAAAATACTTAACAGTACTTCTTGAGCATGGTGAGCGAACGCGACTGACTGATATTCTCTATGTTCCCGAAAACACGCATAGCAAGTTTTATAGCATAGCTCGCCGCTTGAAATTTACGATAAATTAAAAAAAATCAGCTTAAAATCACTTTCTATTCTGTCGACAAATAAACCAACAGGCTGAAAAATCTCTACGTCACAGGCTCATCCATTGGCTGATTATAGTATAGCGCACTCGGTCGTCCCTGGGGCCTCCGTGGGAAGCCGCGATTCGTCCACGCGTGTGCAAGTGATTGCAATAAAAAGCGCGAACTCTTATATAAAAAAAGAACAAGTTCTTAATATCAAGAGGCGGACATCACGTATATTTCCCCGTACCATTCTTTCTCCTCAGCTTTCAGTGTTTTTGTCGGGACAAGAGAGCAGAGAGCGCAATTGCAGCATGCAAGAAATCTCTTTAAAAATTAACTCGTAGTGGAGCGATCCTGCAAACATTTTGCAGCGGTGGGTTCGGGAGGCAATAATGTCTTTTAGTGAATACACTCTGTGGCTACTTGAAAAACTGTTGCGGGCTCCTTTAAGCGATAGTACTCATGTCCCTTGCTCTAATTTCTCGTTTCATTCTATTATTAATAATATAAAAAAATTACTGAATTAAGCTATGTGGCGCAAGGACAGTATTATTATATGTTTCCCTGTTACCTGTTTGCGTAAGTTATTTCATGGGATACTTGGTCCTTACACTTGTAGTCTTCTGCCTTGCAGTGCATTAGAAAGTAAGCACATTCTATTTTCGCTTGGAGAACTATCTTCAATACAAGTGAAATCCCGTTCTGAGGGAAAATATTGTCATCCCTGCCCACGTAAGTGAACAGCCGAATTCATATGGGTAGCTACAGAAATGAGATAACTTACCCTTGTGAAGAGGCATAGTCGTTATGAGGTGTACATCATGCAACATAGTGGTTTTGCAGCAAATTTTCTGGCAGCAGATCCTGTAACCTATACATATCCAGTATGCCATCGTACTTTGTTGTGCAAGATGATTGAAAATACATGACTGGCTTCTATTGGGGCATGCTGAGTTGCGAAAAATGACTGGTGTCCTTCTCTTTCACCACCGCTTCCTTTTCGGGCCGCTGCTATAAAATAAGAAAATGAGGCAGCACGTGTTTCGATAATTGCAACGCACGCTGAGCCCAGTAGGATAAGCGATCACCGCATCGCCTTTGAGTACTGAGGCCTTGTTGACTTTGCAGTCGGTTTCCACAAGCGGTTTTTTTTTTGAGTCGTGGTTTATTCAGGTGTACCCTGTATACGCAATTCGGCCTTGCAGGTGCGCTCCCGACGGTGTATCGGTGAAGACAAGCGTGACTCCCAACTTGCGGTTAAAGTGCTATGAGCTTTGTTACACCCTGGGGCCCTTCAGTCACCCCAGAAGAAAGATTGGAGTTGGACCCGAAACATCGGTAATTTTCTTTCACAAATGAGTAAGCTATTACAGCAATTGAAAACGTTGGTTTGTGTCCCTTTTCATATGCTATAGGCTTCTCAACAAGACAGAGGTATGTATTATGTTCCCTTTTAGATAGCGAAAAAATGTGATGTATGTGCGCACACCCGTCTCAGAGCCACGCGCTTTGTTTTTAAGTTGCCAGATGGCGCTCATGTCTCACGTGGGACGTGACTTGATGCGCTCGTTCGCCTCCCCTGCACTCTCTAGGTACTCTAACGCAGCGCCTCCAGAATAGCATTCACCGATTTTCTTGAGCAGAATATCAAATCAATATTTCGTTCACTCTCTCCAAACGCAAGACTGTCGTCTTTCGAGGATATTTAGGATAAAATGCAGATACGGCGCCAATTTTTTATAAGCTTTACCACCATCCACACTTGCATAACGAACTAAATAATTCTTCGCAATATGTTTGCATTAAACTGGGCAATATTCATAAAGTAGAAATTACACCATGTAGAAATCACGCATTTTTGAACTCATTCCCACCACGCACATTAAAAGAAAAGTTTGCTTTACCACACTAACAATAGAAATGAGCTACTCTGATTTCTTCATGTGTGCTCTACCAGCCCCAAGCTATATTTTAGGGGCGAAACTCCTTGAGCCGTAGGTCGTTCATCCACGATGTAAGTTCTAGTAGTAGTAGTAGTAGTAGTAGTAGTCGTCCTCGTAGTGTAGTAGGCAGCCACCTACACGGCCGGGCTAAGGAATGCCATGCGCGCATTCTTAAATTGTGGAGGAAACCCGCACCCTTTAATCATAAACAAAAGGATGGTTGCTTCTGATGAAATAACCTACAGAAACGAGTATCGGTGACTTATTCTTCAATAAAATTTGCCTTGAATTTGGTGCTTATCGAAAAAGAAAGTAACAGAAGGACGTACCTTGCGCACTATCTGACTAGAAATGGTTGCCACGTTAAACTTGCTGGGTGTAACCTCCTTGGTTTTCAAAACGTTTAGTGAGGGCGGGGCTGCAGTGCCATGAACTAGCGGCGGCAAAATGTGGGAACTAGGCAAGAAGCGCAGGAGCGCAGGCCATAATAAAATGCGCGCGTGCCTCTCCTCTAGTACGGCCATGCCACATCTCGTCTAGTCCTCAGAATTCCGCTGAATGGCGGTACTTCTATATGATCAAAAGATGCGAGATAGGGGTACTTGGAGTGCTCACTAGATAATCGAAAGGACAGACAGACGCGCGGACTGACAGACGCACAAACAGACGGACGCACAGACGAACGCAGGGACGGATGGACGGATGAATACATGGGCGCACGCACAGACGGACGAACGAAAGGACGGATGGACATGAACGGACGAAAGCATGGACGGACGCTCGGATGGACGAACGAACACGCGGGTGAACGCGAGGATGGACGGACGCACAGAACAATAGACGGGTGCACGGACGGACGCACGCACGAATGGACGGACGGATGCTTCGCCCCATTCATCATCATGCACTCCGTGGATATGCTGCAATTTTTTTTTTCACATATTCTACACATTGTAATTGCTGTATGCAATTTACATTATGTATGACAGTATTTTCACTTTTTACGGCTTCATTGCGTTACTATTCTTTTTGTTGACCTCCGCAAACGCCAGTTTGTAATAATGTTGGGTTATTTGTTATAATAGTTTTAGTATTAGTGTACACGTATTCTGCCAATTTACTCTACATTGTATAACTGATAAAAGCACTTCTTTTATAAATGTAATAACTCGCCTCTGCAATATCCTTTGACCCTGATTGTAAATAAATAAATAAAAATAAATTACTACTGTTTATGATCTCCTTTAAAATAAATTAGCATCAATATTAGTTGTTTATCTAAGGCGACCCCACACATCACCATAACTGAGCCGAGCAAGCATGCTTGTAGCTAGACTATTTTGGTTGTCTTTCAACACCAATCATTCAAAAACATGTGTAGAACCTCCCGTGTTTCTGTTCACTTTGCATTTGATGTTCAACGCTACAAAAACATACACCGTTATCTTTGGTGCTTTGTCGACGTACCTCAATAATACAGAGCGTCAGTTGTCAGCGGACACTTCTTTTTCTTTCTATGTTCACAAAACCGGTACCTAGCACGTGGTCGCAACGGTTACATTTTCCCTGGAAGACTACTTATACAAAGAGGTTTGTACTTGAGGCACTCGGCCAAACGGTTTGTCACTGCATTCAACCTCTCCCTCTCCGCCTCACGCATAGTTATACATCAATAAAATTGATCGCGCCACGCATGCTGTAGGGAATTATGGCTTCGAGTGTCACACTCAAACTCAATTGCACCCTGAAACGATTCTTTCTAAATAGACTGAAGACTTAGTTGACATGCTGGTTTTAGTAACTTTTCCTTCTAATTCTTAGCACAATAGCTTGGGCTGAGGAAATTCAAAGGTTTGGTCTTACTAACGGATATTCAAAATGCCAATCGTACTTGCTCAATTGGGTGTGTGGCCTTACTGATAAGTACCTATGTATACAAAAAAGGTAACTAAGAGCTGCTGATGAGCTGGTGAGTACAGAGAGGAAAAGGAGCTGGCGCTCACACTAGATGACGTGCGACAAGGCGCTGGCGACTTCAAAGAGAGATCGTGTAAAAATCTCAGCAGAGTATTATAGTTGGTTTTCTTGTAGAGCGTTGAATGAAAGATCAAATAATAAAACCTCGCAGCTTTGCCGTAAAGGCGAAGCAATGAAAGCGATAGCATGAAATTGGAAGGTCACGGGCAGAGTGGAAAGCAGATCGAAGCGTGCCCCACGTTTCTCAAGCAAAAATAACGCAAGAAACGTACTCACAGGTACAGATGCGCGTGAATAAGCGTCTCAGTTGTTAGTTCGCTGCCTGAAAAGCGTGCGCTTTTCGCAAACGGAGACTGCATTGATTCTAGTGACCTTTGTGTGCCCGGTAACTACAACAGAATTGTTCCAGGTAAAGCCCGAGGCGAGCCAAGACGTACAATTCTCCACTCCTCCCTACTGGAGATAAGGACGTGCCAGGAAGTGACTCTGCCCTCCCCTGAGTGTGGCGAAGCACTCGTGGAAGATTAGAGCACGCACCGCTCCCCCCCCCCCCCTGATGTGCCGACGTGCGTTCATTGCGCCAACTTGCTTGTAATGCTAAAAACACTATTCTCCCGAGATAATCATCTGCAGCGGTAAATTGTAGATATAAAAAGCCTATCGTTTGAACCTTGACGTACAAGCGCCTTGGTAGCGCTGTGGTTAACGCCTCGCATTAACAATTGAGAGGATTCAAGTTCAATTCAGCGCGCTGGAGTCTTTTGCTGTTTGCTTTTGCTGTTTCTTTCTTGCTTTCATACTCACACACACACACACACACACACACACACACACACACACACATATATATATATATATATATATATATATGTAAAAACTGTCATAAACTAAAGGATACCGACATATCAATTAGTGAAGACTTTTCCCAGCGTGTGCGTAATATAAGGAAAAAATTGTGGGACTCGGCGAAACCAAATAAGAAATCCGGGCAAAAGGTACATCTTGTCTACGACAAAATTAGTATAGACCGTATTCTTTATCGCTGGGATGACACCGTAAACGATAAAGTGATGATTGGCGAGGCAAAAAATCCCTCAACTGGAAAAAAAAACCTGCCAAGCAACGGGCCGGCGTCTCGCACTCGAAACCGCCCCAGTTGAGGTTTATAAATGTGAATTGCCGAAGTGTCTTAAACAAATTAGAATCTCTTGAATGCCTACTTCTCGACCTTGAGCGAGACTTTGTTGCTTTAACCGAAACCTGGTTAAATAATGACATTTTAGATAGTGAACTAACGCCCCCAAATTACAATATAATACGGAAGGACAGACCGACACGAGGCGGTGGAGTAGCGTTAATGATAAAACGCGAAATTCAATACACTGTGCTGCCAGAGGTTGAAGGTGTAGAAGCTGTCTTTTTGAAACTAAAATTTGGCCTTCACACAACAATTGTGGGCTGCTGCTATCGCAGTCCTACTTCTGGCGAAGATAGCATGTAATCGCTCTACAACTACATTGAACAAAACATACAAAGCGCAAGATTCATCTTGTTGGGTGATTTTAACCTTCCTGATATCGACTGGCAATCCATGAAATTTCATTCCGCATGCTCAGATGTCCTTATCGACACAATGCTGCGATTTAATCTTCACCAAGTAGTCAACCAACCAACACGTGTCCAGGGAGAAACTTCAAATATTCTTGACCTTATATTCTTGAGTAACCACTTCCCAGCCGATGAATCAAAGATTGAAGTTATGGATGGCATATCTGATCACAAGCTCACTTTGTGCACTGTCCCCTTTCGTGATAAAAGAGAACCAACGAACATAAAAATTACTTACCCGGATTTTAAATATGCCGACGACACCAGCATACTAAATTATCTAATTATAAAGTTTCCGTCCTTCGAAGAATTGTCGAATGATAGTTCCACGACCATTGAAATATTATGGTCTCAGTTAAAAGAAATTATGCACCACTGTATTAATACCTTTGTACCTCTTAGAATGAAAAAAATTAAGAAACACAACCCGTGGATAACACGTGAGGTAATACATGCGAAACGCAAAGTAAAGCGAATACGAAAGAGAATGAAACGAAAACCCGGAGCAGTAACAGTAGATAAGTTGACTGCCGCTGTGAGTGACTTAAAAACAAAAATCAAAACAGCGAAGAGCAACTATTTCACTAAAACATTGCCAAACTTTCTAAAAAATTCACCCAGCAAGTTTTGGAGCTACCTAAAGCCTGCAAAAAACAACAAAAGCAACACACCCCCGGAAAAAGATAACCCGATCACTGCAGACAAAATGAACAACTATTTTAAGTCTGTATTCACTGTCGATGACGGAAACATTCCAGACATCGACACTAGTGCGGAAGGTACCCTGGAACCGATTATTGTCAATGAGGCCGGTGTCATAAATCTCTTGTTAAACTTGGACACAAAAAAAGGAGCAGGGCCTGACAACATTCCTAACATCTTTCTTGTAAGATATGCAGAGGTGCTAGCTAAATATCTGTGCGTCATGTTTAACAAATCACTATCAACGTGCTCTTTACCTGTGGAGTGGAAAAAGGCCAAAGTTGTTCCTGTGCATAAAGGAGGATGCGGAAATGATATATCTAACTTTAGACCTATATCCCTGACATGTACAATCTGTAAAATCTTGGAGCACATAATTCTTAAACAAATAACTGTTTTCCTAGAAGAAAAACGTATATTATCTCCCTATCAGCATGGCTTCCACCGAGGTCTTTCAACCATAACTCAATTAGTGGAATTAACACATGAAGTATCCCAGAGTATTGACAACCAAAAACAAACTGATCTAATCTTCCTCGATTTTGCCAAAGCATTCGACAAGGTATCGCACAAGAAACTACTTCAAAAACTTGAGGCCACCTTAGGAAATTCTACTGTTCTTAACTGGATCAAAAATTATCTTACTGATCGTACACAGTATGTGGAATTTAACGATGAAACCTCTGCTACCACCTCCGTCACATCTGGAGTTCCGCAGGGCTGTGTGCTGGCGCCAATTTTGTTTCTTCTCTTTATTAATGATTTGCCTACAAATATTAAGGAAAAAATCAAATTATTCGCGGATGACTACGTGCTATATCGAGAAATAAACTCCACGGAGGACCATGTAGCTTTAAATAGTGCTTTACAATATGTTTCCTGCTGGTGCCGTAAATGGCAGATGTCACTTAATGCAAACAAGTGTACAATTTTATCAGTAAGTCGAAAAAAAACTAGGTCAAATTTTCTATACACCATTAATGACATTCCCATAACTAGAGTAAGTCAGCATAAATATCTTGGAATTATTATAACTGAAGATCTAAGATGGGATGCACACATAAGTTACGTTACTTCAGCTGCACTACGCCGTTTGTTTACACTCAGATACCGGCTTCGCCAGGCCCCGCCTTCTCTAAAACTGCTTGCATACACTTCTCTTGTGCGATCATTACTGGAATACGGTAATATTATTTGGTCACCATTCACAAAACAGCAAATCACGAAACTGGAAGGAATACAAAGGAAAGCTTTGAGGTTCATCTACAACAAGTACAGCCATACAGATTCTCCGACTGAACTAATGAAAAAAGCTGGATTACTTACTCTAATGAATAGAACAAGGTTAGCACGTGCAAAATTCATACATGAATTAATACATGGTCATTTAAACATTGAAGTATCCGCCTATCTTACGTTTGATCAAACTAGAAAAACACGCCAGAAACACCCAATGAGACTTAACGAATACTCCTTCAACACAAACTGCTTTAGGTACTCATTCTTTCCGTTAGCCACTAATGAATGGAATAAACTGGATCCGAGTATTTCCAGCACTACCGAATTAGCAAAATTTCTAACCCTTGTCGAAAATGAACTTTGTATTATGCAAACGGAATCACCTAGTTGATTTTAATATGGGTGTTCGTGTGAACAATGTACGAGCGAAGTATCATGTCATCATTTTTTTTTCTTTAAGCAATTTTTAGTACTGAATCCAGGTGAAGAGAAATCGCCCTGTTGATTCTTGAACATGTTTCTGTTTTTCAGTGTGTATAAATTTGCCCTTCCTTGAAATACTTTGCCATATTGTAGGGTAGTTTCTTATTGCTGTGATTTCTTGTTGTGTTTCTTGATGCATATGCCAATATGTCAACCAGTGTGTCAACCAAGTCGCTGCATTTATTTTCTTCTGACAACTTCTCTTTACACTAATGTTTTATGCCTTCTTTGATCTGAAATTGTTAAATGATCCGATTCTGTTAGTTTCATTCTGTACTTTATCGCGATGTATGTCTTTATTGTGTACCTATTCGAATTTTTATGTTCACGCCCTTCCTGCTAAAATCCCTGATGGGATTGGCAGTATGTCGAAATAAATAAATAAATAAATATATATATATATAATTATATATATATTTATATATATATATATGAATGAAAAAAAGACACGTCGAAGTCGAAAGGCAGAAACATTTCTTCACGTTTCGGCCGTGGGAGCGGCCTTTGTCAGAATATTATGACAAAAGCCGGTTTCACGGCCGAAACGTAAAGAAACTTTTCTGTTTTTCGACTTGTGTCTTCTTTTTATTTATACTATTTACCGGCGTCCAATAATTTGATCTGTGCATATATATATATATATATATATATATATATATAGTGGGAGTAATAATTCAATGGGCCAGTTAGTCTTTGTGAAGGTATTGGATATGGCATAACGGGAGCGTTGTCAACAAGGATAAATATATTTATTTTCCAACAGTTTCAGGAGGGGTCCTCCCTTCATCAGGGGATGAGTTATACTGACATGAATTTCCAAACTTCGTTGCTGCCACGTCCCTCTCGCCTTGCAACATGTTTGCGAGAGTGAGAGAGAACTAGAAAAAATGGGGGGGGGGGAGAAAAAAGAAAAAGAAAGAAAAGAAAGAAAGTAAAAAAGAGGAAGTGCCACTGTCAACACTGAGAACGAAACCAACTGTCCGTGTACGTCCACATACGTTTCTTTTCACGTGCTGTTTAGTTCTCGACGTGTGTCGGGCCACCCAAGATTGTCGCCGCGGTACCGGGAGGGTCCGTGACGCCGTGCGTAAAGAAAGGGTTTCCCCGTAATGGGCCGGTCGGCATGCGGCAAGCGTAAAGGAAGGGTCTCCCGTTAATGGATCGGTTGCATTTTTTACCTTTAATCTTCGTCCGTTTCCCTTCAATTGTCATCAAGTGGTAGGCGAACGAAAACACTTTGTATGTGCATGTGGAAAAAGGTGACCACTTGATGACCATTGAAGGGAAACGGACGAAGATTAAAGGCAAAAAGAGCCGACCGACCCATTAACGGGAGACCCTTCCTTTACGCACGCCGCATGCCGACCGACCCATTACGGGAAACCCTTTCTTTACGCATGCCGTCGCGGACCCTCCCGGCACCGCGGCGACAATATTGGGTGGCCCGACACACGTCGAGAACTGAACAGCACGTGATAAGAAACGTATGTGGACGTACACGGAGAGTTGGTTTCGTTCTCAGTGTTGACAGTGGTTCTTCCTCTTTTTCACTTTCTCTCTTTTCTTTCTTTTTCTTTTTTTTCTCCCCCCTTTTTTCTAGTTCTCTCTCACTCTCGCAAACATGTTTCAAGGCGAGAAGGACACGGCAGCAACGAAGTTTGGAAATTCATGTCAGTATAACTCATCCCCTGATGAATGAAGGACCCCTCCCGAAACTGTTGGGAAATAAATATATTTATCCTTGTTGACAACGCTCCCGTTGTGCCATATCCCATACCTATATATATATATATATATATATATATATATATATATATATATATATATATATATATATATATATATATATATATATATATATATATATATATATATATATATATATCATCAGCCTGACTACGTCCACTGCAGGACAAAGGCCTCTCCCATATTCCGCCAGTTAACCCGGTCCTGTGCTTGCTGCTGCCAATTTCTACCCACAAACTTCTTATTCCCATCTGCTACCTTATCTTATGTCTCCCCTAACCCGCTTGCCTTCTCTGGGAATCCAGTTAGTTACCCTTAATGACCAGCCGTGTACCTGTCTACGGGCTACATGCCCGGCCCATGTCCATTTCCTCTTCTTGATTTCAACTATGATATCCTTAACCCCCGTTTGTTTCCTAATCCTCTCTGCTCTCTCTCTCTCTGTATATATATATATATATATATATATATATATATATGCGTGAGACGCAATAATAAGGTGATTCTAGAAGAAGCCGACGACGAGGAAGTGCGTGTGCATTAGAATAAACGCATGGCATCTGATCCACGACGTGTCTTCATTTTGTCGCGTCACACAAGCCGACAGGATCGACGTCATGAACGTGCCATGGCTAAGCCAAAGCCTCCGCTCAACATACAGAAGTTCAAGGGAACACCAGAAGACGTCCCCATCGTCAAGTGGCTTCTTCTTTTCGACATGAAGGAAGCCAAAGCGTCATGGACTTACCCCGATCGGGTCAGTCACTTCCACGAATACATTTAAGGGGAAGCGTTCATGTGGTACCTGACAGAGATTTTCGGCAACGGCGAGACAACTTGGGACGATGTCAAGCGTGACATGCAAGTCAACTTTGCTACGACTTACGGAGATGCCTTCCATCTTTTCATTCACTACCGACTGAAAGGAGGGCTGAGCATCAAGGACTACTACGACGAGAAAAAGCGACTGGGTTCTTTGGCTGACCTGAAAGAGTGCCACATCATTTCTGGAGTGACTGATGGTGTTCCTTCTAATGTGGAACTGGCGCTCGCCGGACTGTCTTTCAAATCGTCATTAGAGTGGCTCACCGCTGCTCAACGGGTCGAGACATCTTTAAAACGGGTGAGAGGAGTTTCCTTTACTCGTAACGCTAGTATCGCATCAAGAGCTCCACGTCTCTTCAGCAGATCGCAGCAACCGACAATAACTCCTCAACCGCGTGGCCCGCAAAGCGAATGTAGGTACTGCACAGCTGCTGATTTCCCACGACAGCTTCACTGGCACAACGAATGTCCGCGCCGCGGCAATGTGTCTGCTATTGATATTGAACGGGGAAACGAGGAGGGCAACCCAAAGTTTCATTATTACACTTCAGTGCTCTCATCAACGGAAAGCCAGTAAATGCAATTCTTGATACAGGAGCAACAATTTGTATCAGCGAGGATGTGTACAAACAGCTAAAATTTCCGCTGAGGAGAGACTCCAGCATCATGGTCCAGAAGTTGCATCAAGCATTCGAATTTTAGGTCGCGGAAACGTTCAGTTACAAATTGGGAACGTAAAAAAAAAGTTTATGCACATGTGCTGTCATGCATGAGAACGCCTTTAGTTCTTGGCCTAGACAGCGCTTCATACTTCAATCTTTCTGTAAATCTGGAAAGCAAGTCAGTGACACAAGCCCTTGAGAATATGAACCTTCCACATTACAATAAAACGAAAGCCATTCAAGCCCCACTGATGCGTATTCTGACTTCAGAAAACTTATCAGAGCATGAATCTGTGGCACTCGACTCTTTTTTATGCGAGTATTACGAGATATTTTCGAAATCTCAGACAGATATTGGGTGCATCACTACTGAGAAACATAGGATCGCACTTACCAATGCTGTCCCTATTCGTCGAGCACCATACCCATGTTCACAAGTAGACAAAGCGGAGATCAACAAACAAGTTAACGCTCTCCTCAAGCAAGGTGTTGTGAGGCCTTCATTATCGCCCTATGCCGCACCTGTCATTTTAGCAGAAAAGAAAGGTGAAGGACGCACTTGTCTATGTATTGACTACCGGAAACTCAATGTTATAACGGTACCCGACTTTCAACTAAGTCCACGTATAGATGATATTCTTGACAACTTGGGAAAGGCGGAGTTTTTCACTACGTTGTACGTCACGTCGGGATACTGGCATGTCTAAATGCATCCTAACGATGTTCAGAAAACTGCATTTGTCACGCCTGATGGTCATTTTGAGTGGTTGGTAATTCCGTTTGGGTTGAAGAATGCTCCAGCTACTATGGAAAGAGCCATGAAATATAATAATAGCGAAACATCAGCTCACCAATGTTATTAATTACTTTGATGATGTGGTCATTGTGACAGGTTCAGTAAATAAAGCCAGTCGAGCTAGCTGTGAAACGTTATTCTCTCACGAGAAAAGGAAGTGAGCGTTTGATTTGCAAAAAAAAATTGTACTTTCACAAACACACAAAAAAAAAACACAAAAAAGGAAAATACTAAGATCAGAAAAATGTTAACTAATTAGCACTGTCAGTTTCGTTAGCGAGCGGAAACCTCTAAGAGTCTAAACAGTCCTTTTTGTTAAAGTCCTCGTGTTTGAGTCCGGACGCGAAAGAAGACGGATACGGCTCACCAGCGGTTCACGCCCTTCAATAGTCCATTGGGGAAGCTGCCGTGGTGAGAGTGCATAAGCTCGGGCCCGTAGCCCGACGGCTTGCTCCCGCTCCCGGTAGACGTCATCTGCTGCGCTGTCTTCCGCTCGAACATCAGACCAAGGTCTTGCCAAGGATTCGCCAATAGCCGCTGCGGTTGAATGGTCACCAGGACCCCGTGGAAACAGTCGCCAGCTAGGTGGATGCCCTGACGCCCAGGAGGTACTCGCACCCGACGAGGTCGCACGCCGCACCCTAGCCTTCTTCTTCCAAGCACGAGCCCGAATCTCCTCTTCCTCGTTCTTCGATGCCCTGGCTCTGGATTTTTCTCCCATTTCCTTGAATTTTCTTCTTTTTCCAATCGCCAGTGTTCGCCGCACTGGCGCAATACGCCATCTTGCACACATTGTCAGTAGTTCATCTTACGCGCCAAATTTGAAAGTCACTTGACTCGCGCACTTCACTCACAACAAGAGTCCCCCCTTTGAAAAGTTTCTTTTGCGAAGAAAAATAAACTGCAGTTCAGTGCGCGAGAAGTCACCACGCGTCGTCCATTCACAAGATGTCCTTAACAAACAAACAACTTGAAGTAGTCGCTTGTCTCGAGAAAACGTAAAAATTCACAACCGGCTCATATAATCTGCGCCGACATTTTCAGAGCCTCTAATGTGCTCGACTCGGAATGAATATTCTTGTAACGCGAGGCTCCACCGTAATACCCTACTGTTCAGGTGTTTTGCCCTTAAGAGATACTGCAGTGGTTGGTGATCGGTCTGTACGACAAATGACGTTCCGTACAGAAAAACATGATACTTTTCTATCGCCCAGACCAACGCTAAGCATTCCCTCTCGATTGCTGAGTATCTCTTTTCGCGAGGCTGAAGTTGACGACTGGCATATGACACAGGGTGGAGGATGCCATCATGCTCTTGCATAAGGATAGCGCCTATACAAGAATCAGAGGCGTCAGACCGAAGCACGAATTCTCTTTTCAGATCGGGTGCTTTGACGATTGGCCCAGAAGACAAAGCCTTTTTGAGTGATTCAAACGCTTCTTCTCTATCCGTGGTCCACGTAATCTTGTTTTTCTCCATCTTCCTCGTCATCTCAGTGAGCGGCTGTGCTTTCTCGGCGTACCGAGGTATCAGGTCACGGTAATAGCCAGCCAGTCCAAGGAATGACCGGAGTTGCTTCTTTGTTTCAGGCTTAGAAGCACAGGTGATCTTCTGTATCGTGCTTTCGACTGGCCGTATGTTGCCGTCTCCCAATCGATGTCCCAAAAAGGTGACTGTGCTCATAGCCACTTCACATTTCTGTGGCTTGATCCTTAGTCCGGCTTGTCGTATCCTGGCAAAAAATTGCTTCAAAGTTGTTAGATGTTCTTCCCACGTAGTGGTAGCCACCAGTACGTCGTCTATGTAATGAACGACGTTGGGTATTCCAAGCAATAACTTTCTCATCAGACGAGTGAAGACCGCGGATGCGGTCTTGATGCCAAAAGGCATATACAGGAAATGATAATGCCCTGATTGGCTTGAAAAGGCGGTCTTTTGCTGCGAGTCTTTTGCGAGAGGAACCTGCCAATATCCTTTAGTTAAATCAAACTTCGAGAACCATTTCTTTGTTCCCACTTCGGCAAACAAGTGATCAGTTCTGGGTATAGGTTCTGCATCAGATACCAGAACATTGTTTATACGGCGAAAGTCTATACAGGCCCTGTAGCCATTGTCTGGCTTTTTGACTAGTACCAAAGGAGAATTATATGGTGACTCTGAGGGTTCTATAATGCCAAGTTGCAACATGTCTTGCACTTCCTTTTCAACGACTTCCTTCATAGAGAATGGCAATGGGTATTGTGGGGTGTTAACTGGTTCTGAACTGGTCGTTTGTAACCGACACTCCACAAGGTTTGTTTTACCTGGGATCTCCGAGAATACGTCTTCGTAGGTACTTAAGATGTCCCGTATCTCCACCCGCTGTCGCTCCCCGATTTCATCTCCAAGCTTTATGGAGTCAATACCGCAGCTACCCTGTACTTTGAAAGTTGGTAGTGGTTTCTCAGACTCCTCTTCCTCCAGAACGACAAAAGATGATGTCTGAGGAAGCTGTTCTTCACGGCGTTCTTCATACTTTTTCAGCATGTTTATGTGGAAAAGTTTTTTGCTGTGTCCAAGGTCCAGCCAGTAGTCATAGTCGTTTTTCTTTTCTATGACTGGAAACGGCCCTTTCCAATGCATCAATAACTTGTTGTTGCTTGTGGGAAGCAAGATCAATGCACGGTCACCAGCTTTCAGGTCCCGTTGCTTGCTGTGGCGGTCGTAATACCTTTTCTGCGACACCTGTGCTCGGCTCAGGTTTTGTCGTACCAGCTCTAGTGTCTTCTCAATTCGCTCTCTTAAATCCAGGACATATCCGTACGTCGTCTTAAGTTCTTCGTTCTCCTGATCATGAGTCCATAGCTCTTTCAGGATGCTCAGAGGTCCTCGAATATGTCGGCCATAAATAAGTTCAAATGGTGAGAACCCGGAGCTTGCTTGTGGGGCTTCACGATAAGCAAACAAAAGAGGTGCTAGCAAGCGATCCCAACATTTAGGCTGTTCTTGAACCATTTTGCGGAGCATTTGCTTGAGTGTTCCATTAAACCTCTCTACCATCCCGTTGCACATAGGATGGTATGGAGTGCAGCTAAGATGCTTGACTGCCAGTAGTTCATTCACCTCCTTCATTAGATCTGAGGTAAAGCACGATGCCTGATCAGCCAAGACTTCTCGTGGAAAACCAATGCGAGAAAACATCTCGACAAGTCCCTCGGCCACTGTAGCTGAGTCAATTGCTGTCAAAGGCACTGCATCAGGGTAGCGAGTGGCGAAATCCACAAGAGTCAAAATATACCGATGGCCTTTTGCCGAGGCTGGAGTTATCGGTCCAATGATGTCGACCGCCACACGTTCAAAAGGGGTGTCGATCAACGGCATACGCCCTAGAGGCACCTTGCCCACCTTGCCTTTCGGTAAAGTCCTTTGACAGGCGTCACATGATCGGACATATCTGCGGATATCTTCTTGTACCCCGGGCCAGTAGAAGGCGTCCAGAACTCGATCTATTGTTTTTTTGACACCCTGATGACCTGACATGACATTTTCATGAGCCAAACGTAACACTTGGCCTCTCAGGGACTTCGGGACTATGGCTTGTTCGATGATCTTACCAGGGGACAGGAAGTATTGTCGGTAAAGAATACCATTCTTGGCTACGAAAGAAAAAGATGTCGAGCCCTTTCTAACAAACTTCTTACCCACTCTGGCTCTGCAGATGTCAAGCGTCTGGTCTTTTTCTTGTTCTTCGCGAAACATTTTGCGAGACATCTGGCCAGGGAGCCCAACAGAGATGGCCCTTCGCGAACTATTGAGACGTGCGGCACCAACCAGTTGAGAATTTGGGTGGTTACCTTCGTCCGCAGAATGAACTTTTTTCTTAATGAATTGATCTTGAGAAAGTTTCCGCGAAACGTCGGGGTCATTGGCGTCACGGGCCCCCGGTACGTTCCCAACTATGACGTCATACAGTGGCGACGGCATACACTTGACGATGGCCATGCCGGAAAAGTATGGAGATCTGATACGTATCTCCGCCTCCGGGGTTACGATGGTGCTGCCATCAGCCAACCACAACGTCGCGGTAGTGCCAGTTAGTGCTTCATCAGGTACTAATGACCGGCGTACTACCAACGTGTTGCTTCCGGTGTCCCTTAGGACTCGAACAATCTGTCCATTCACTTCCCCTGGTAACACTGGCATGGGACGTTTCTTACATTGCGCTTGCGTCTTCACCGTGCCCATAACATTGTCGTCTCGGTCCGAGTCGTCGCCATCAATCATGGATTGTTGTGGACCGGTCTCTTCTTTGGGTAGCATTAAACAAGATGTAGTTGATTTCGAAGTGCCAGTCATTTTCTGACAGCCCTTCACATCATGCCCCCACTTACGGCAGTTTGTACAAAATACTTGTTTAGGTTTACTTCGACAGTCAGAAGCCTTGTGCCCCTTACGGCCACAAACAAAACATTGCATCTCTGCTCTTGGGCTTGAAATCAATTTAGCCTTCCCAGTTGTGTCCTCACTCTTATTCTGAACTATTAATAAGTTCTTCAATCTCTTTGCCTCTATATATATATCAGCTGCCTCTGCCATGGCTTCCAGAGTCTTGCAGTTCTTCTCCCGTAAGAAGAGCGCCAGCTGACTACTGCAGTTCGCCATGAATTGTTCGGCTACAATCAAGTCACGGACTGAATCGAAATTCCTCTCTGTCTGAGACATTTCTATCCACCTGTCAAAGAAACTTTGGAGTCTCGTGGCATACTGTTTTCCAGTTTCGCCGTCTTCAGGCTTGCTTTTCCGGAATTTCTCACGGTAGCCATCAGCCGTGAAGCGAAAACGCTGGAGCAGTGCCAATTTGACTTCGTCGTATGACAGGGAATCGTTCGGTGACAACCGTCCAAATACCTTCAGAGCCTCTCCGCCAAGGCACAAACTAAGAGCCGTGGCCCACTTTTCCCGTGGCCAATCTTGACCTGTCGCCACTCTCTCAAACCTTTTCAGGTAGGCGTCAAGGTCGTCTCTGTCCTCGTTGAAAACGGGTATAAAGTTATGCGGGTTCACTACCATAGGCGCGTTCCTTTGGTTGCCCGTGTCAGCCACCGTAGGCTGACCGACACCGGCCTCAGCTACTCTCAGGCGCAGTTGCAGCGTCCTCTCTTCTACTTCCAAGTGTCGCTGGCTTGCTTCTCGGGTTTGGTTCTCCGTTTTTGCTACTTCAAGACGTAGCTGTAAATTGCGGCCTTCCAGCTCCAACTGTTCTTTCTTCGCGTCTCTCTCCGCGGCTCGTTCATCGCGCTCACGCGCTTCTCGTGCGTCAAACCAAGCCTGCAATTCTGCTCCCTCCAACCCCATGCGTTCTGCCAGCGCCATCAACTCTCGCGAGCCCATTTTACTTTTTTAGTTAGCCTTACTCAAATCTACTTTTTAGTGGCAAACACTCACGTCCTGTCGTAGCGGACGCCAATTTGTGACAGGTTCAGTAAATAAAGCCAGTCGAGCTAGCTGTGAAACGTTATTCTCTCACGAGAAAAGGAAGTGAGCGTTTGATTTGCAAAAAAAAATTGTACTTTCACAAACACACAAAAAAAAACACAAAAAAGGAAAATACTAAGATCAGAAAAATGTTAACTAATTAGCACTGTCAGTTTCGTTAGCGAGCGGAAACCTCTAAGAGTCTAAACAGTCCTTTTTGTTAAAGTCCTCGTGTTTGAGTCCGGACGCGAAAGAAGACGGATACGGCTCACCAGCGGTTCACGCCCTTCAATAGTCCATTGGGGAAGCTGCCGTGGTGAGAGTGCATAAGCTCGGGCCCGTAGCCCGACGGCTTGCTCCCGCTCCCGGTAGACGTCATCTGCTGCGCTGTCTTCCGCTCGAACATCAGACCAAGGTCTTGCCAAGGATTCGCCAATAGCCGCTGCGGTTGAATGGTCACCAGGACCCCGTGGAAACAGTCGCCAGCTAGGTGGATGCCCTGACGCCCAGGAGGTACTCGCACCCGACGAGGTCGCACGCCGCACCCTAGCCTTCTTCTTCCAAGCACGAGCCCGAATCTCCTCTTCCTCGTTCTTCGATGCCCTGGCTCTGGATTTTTCTCCCATTTCCTTGAATTTTCTTCTTTTTCCAATCGCCAGTGTTCGCCGCACTGGCGCAATACGCCATCTTGCACACATTGTCAGTAGTTCATCTTACGCGCCAAATTTGAAAGTCACTTGACTCGCGCACTTCACTCACAACAGTCATAAACTCCGAGACATTTACTGATCATATACGAAACCTTGAGGCGCTATTGAAAGCTCTCAAAACCGAGATTGTAAAACTCAAACGAAAAAAGTGCCAATTTGCACGCTGCAGCATTGAATAACTCGGCCACAAAATTTCACAAGAAACAGTGACACCTAAGCAAACTCATGTGGCTGCCATACTCAAATTTCCGACACCAAAACGAGAAAAAGACCTCCAGGGTTTTCTGGGCACTGTAAACACCTACCGTCAGTACATTCCCCACTTCAGCGATATCGCTCTTCCACTCACAAAACTACCCCACAAAGGCAGCAAGTGGATGTGGACAGAAGCATGCAGCAACCCTTTCGTGAACTGAAGGAGCGGATAACTGAAGAACCGGTGCTTCGCATATACGACCCTTCAACACCATGTACTGTGTATTGTGACGCAACTGGCGAAGGCATCAGTGCAGTGCTGAAACAACCTGATGACAAAGGCAAAGAACATCCTGTTGCTTACTATTCCCACAAACTACTTAAGCACGAGGTGAACTATGCTAATACAGAAAGAGAATGTCTTGTCATTATAGATGCCATTGATAAATGGCATTGCTACCTTCATGGAAAGTCATTCACTGTTGTAACAGATCACTCAGCACTCCAGTGGCTGAAGAATGTTAAAAACCCTCAAAGTCGTCTCTTCCGGTGGTCTTTGAAACTGTCAATGTATGATGTGAACATCAAACATCAAAAGGGTGCAAGTAATCTCGAAGCAGATGCGCTCTCCAGAGCCCCAATAGTTAATCTTCTATCACACGACGATTTTCAGCGATGCAACAATGACCGTCCAAAAGGAACGCACTCATTGGAAAATAACATCATCATCGTTAAAAGAAAAGAACTACGGAAAATATACGTGCCCCATGAACTACGTCCAACCATTCTAATGAATGCACATCGACATTTTGGACATGTCGGAGTGAAGAAGACGCTATCACTCCGGTCTCCGCAATATTACTGGCCGCATATGGTAACCGATGTTTTCACTTATATTCGGCATTGTGATACATGCCAGAGATGCAAGAAGACGAAAACAAAAAAGTTTGGGACGCTTGAATCACTGCCTCCAGCTGGAGAGCCCTTCGACCTCTTTGCAATAGACATCATTGGAGGTTTTTCTGGATATGGCTCGTCAAAAAGGTTGGACACAATTCACGTCTGGGTACTGCACTGAATTTCATCACAAACGCTGGCCTTGTTTTCAACTCTGAGAAATGCCACTTCGGAGACCGACACACCCTTGTTCTCGGACACCTCGTCGATTAGGAGGGCATCCGTCCAGATCCACAAAAGACAGCAACCGTTGAAGGTTCAGTGCGCCGTGCTCTGTTAGGGACCTCCGTAGTTATCTTGGGCTTTGCTTCTATTTTTGCAGCTTTATACCAAAATTTCCCGATGTTGCGTATCCGCTGACATGTTTGCCATGGAAGAATATTCCCTTCGAGTGGACTCCGGAGTGCGACTCCTCTTTTCATCAACTGAGGTTCCTCCTGACGCCGCGGCCTGCTCTTCAACACTTCAACCCGTCATCTTAAACAGAACTGCAAACGGATGCCAGCCGCCTAAGGATTAGTGCCGTCCTAGTTCAACGCTAATGTAACCACGAGCACGTGATCGCATATGCAAGTCGCTTCTTGAGTAGGACCGGGCAGAATTCCACTGTCACAGAACAAGAATGCCTCGCGGTAGTACTTTCAATTCTGCGGTTTCGGTCTTACCTATACCGACGCCCATTTACTGTCGTCACCAACCACCACTCATTGTGTTAGCTCGTCAACGTTCAGGACCCTTGCATCCGTCTAGCGCGCTGGGCACTTCGGCTCCAAGAGTATAGCTTCGAAGTCTCTTATGGAAGCAGTTGATGACACGGTGAAGCAGATTTCTTTTCGCGCATGCCACATAGCAGTACGCAGTGTGACGCCGATGACCTCGATCACCTCGTAGCCTTTGTGTCACCAAAGTTTCCCGGCCTCAGTACTTTCAAAAACGAAGGAGGAAGAAACTTTATTCAGAGAGAAAAAAAATTGAAATGCAGGCAGTTTGGTCGGGCCCTCAGTCCAGGGCTCCGCTGGCACGAGCGGCTCGCTGGACCTGGTCAAGCAAAGCTATTTGGCTCTGCTTGTCCTTGACCGCAAGCCATGCCTCCCACTGCCTGTGAAACATGTGTGGTTGCTTCGTGATGTGTGGGCTGTCGATGTGTGTGGGCCTCTGGGTGCACTCCCATGTTATGTGGCTGAGTGTTGGTACTTGTGAACCCCACGAACAGGTGTCTTTATATCTTGCGGGATATATTTTACTTAGATGGTACAAATTGGGAAAGCTATTGGTTTGTATGCGTCTCCAATCCCTGCTTTGCTGGCTATCCAAGTCCTTATGTGGAAGCCCATATTCCTTTCGTTGCTTCCTTTGTTGGAGGAGGATGTCACGCGAATCGGAAAGAGGTTCAACGTCGTGGCCTGCCGTCGCTCGGTTGGTGATGCCTCGAGCTATACGGTCTGCCACGACGTTCCCCTCCAAACCTTCGTGAGCAGGACACCATATAATGTGATGGTCTCCTGTTATGGGTTTATTTAAAAATTTATACGCTATTTTAGGTAGCGTTCCTCGGAGAAACATTCGGCATGCCGCCTGTGAATCGGAGAGCACAACCACTGATTCTCCCCTGATTTCTGCGTTGGATATGGCTATGGCTATTGCTGCCGCCTCTGCCACTCGTGTGAAAAATGAACTGCGAAAAAACAACATAATATCATCGCTCTGCACAGCTCCTACAGTATGCCATTCCTGTGTACGCAATGGACTCCTGTATACGAACTTTTCCGGCACTGGCGCACGTTTTCTCCAAGTGATGCCGGGAAGCTGTTGGCCAGCGACTTTAAGTGCTATGCACGACAATCCTACATTCGGACATTTAGGTTCTGCGCGGACGCTCTGCCGTGCTAAGGAACGCTTTTATTGACCGAAAATGTTACAGTCCGTCGAGGTGTATGTGGCCAGCTGCAGGCAGTGTGAACGCCGCAAGCGCCCATCTACTGCTTCAGCTGGTCTTCTACAGCCCCTTAAAGCTCCAAGCACATCTTTCCAAGTGGGAATTGACCCCTTGAACCCTTTTCCTAAGTCGGCTAAGGAAAATAGCTGAATAATTGTATGCATCGATTACCTCACGCGCTATTTCGAGATGGCAGCCATACCAACCGCAACTGCCAGCGACGTCTTTGTGCTCCTGCTGCAGCAAGTTATCCTCCTGCATGGCCCACCTCACGTTATCATCAGTGATCATGGACAATTCACGGCAAATATAGTAGAAGAGCTGCTTCGATTGAGTGAGTCCCACCTTCGTCACTCGTCGCCATACCATCCGCAAACAAATGGACTCATGGAGCGCACCAACCGAATAATTGTAAACATGCTCTCTATGTATGTGGCATCCAACCACAACAACTGGGATGACGGAATACCATTTATAACATACGCGTTCACCACCACTAAGCACGAGACAACAAGCTAGCTCCCCTTTTTTATGTACGCACGACCACCACGGCACGCACTCGACACAGTTTTGACATTTTTGACGCACGACAACCTCTCTGTCGCCGCAATCCTCTGCCTTGAAGAATAGGCGCGCCGTTTTGCTCGTTTACGCACTTTGTAATCACAAAACAAATCGAAAACACGCTACGACGTCCACCACCGGCCTATAACTTACCACCCAGGCGACTAAGTGTGGCTGTGAACTGCAGTACAAAGACGCGGGTTGTGCCAAAAGCTCTTGGCCACATATGACGGATCGTTTGTTGTTATCAACAAAATCATGGAAGTCATGCACATAATAGGTCGCCCCAGGAGAAATGGTAGAAAAGCCACTAAAACTATGCATTTTATGTCACTCGACTGAAGTTTACATATCAAGGTGGATCAATTACCTCGCCCGGCGGGCTTGGTCTACAATGGGAGGAATGTTGCGCGTGCCTGGAAAGAAAACAACGATGAGTGATTGCGCTGGCCACCTGAAGCTGCAGCAAGACAGAAGACGACAACACTGCGATCATGAACCGGTTGGCCACTCTGGCACTTCTCTTCGCGACCAAATAAACGGTTTCTTGAGACGTGTACATCCTGGTACCCTTTGTGCGTAACAATAAATAGAGAAGGGGTCACGGGTCTTGAACTTTATCTTCTTTTGGTTAAACTGGCCCAAGTATTTGAAGCTGCTGTTTCTATTCGTGTGTGCTCAGCTGCAGCGCATGTTCACGCTATGCATTCGTTTGTAGAATTTTTGTGATTACCACATGTGCCACTTTTCTGCAGTTCTTGTGTCTGCTTGTTTTTGTTAAGGATCGGCATCTGTTCTATCTGAAAATTTTACTATCTCAAAGAAGGCCTGCCGCTGCATCTCAACGGAAAAAAACGCTTTTTACAGCCTTCGGTGGTTGCGCAATGAAAGCATGCCGCGTACATTCAGAGAAATTTGTCGGGCAGCGTTTGACAACAATGAAAGTTGGACCACTCTATGATTGACCGCTAAGGCAAGTGCGATAAATGTAAAACAAAAAAAAAACACGACGGCAGTGATGGAAAACCCTAACCGTGCTTTGGAGAAGCTAGAGAAATCAATTAGTCGACCATTACGACATCGACCTTTTTATATTTACACTTTTGGCTGATCGGAACGGCACCAGCCAGTCTTCTATATATTGAATAGCGCCAAATGCGTTATTGTGGGAATACGGCAGGATTGTTCGATTGTTTCGTCCTATTCTTTACAATTTCATTGTTTTTTAGACTTCACGCTGGCCTTTAACCATATGTTTTGATTATTATGTCTTGTGCACATTCATCGCTTCTTAGCGGAGTTGCACACTCAGGTAAAAATGTGTAAGTGAGAATTTAACTAGTTTCAACTGGTAATAACTGGGATCAACTGGTTTCGGTTTGGAACTAAGTGGTCCCAGTTATTTCCAGTTGAAACTGGTTCCAGTCAGAAGCTGGTACAAGTTTCAACTCAACCGGCCCCAGTTACGATTCAACTGATCACCCACAGAAACCAGGACCAGTAGAACTGGAATTAGTTGGAGTAACAATGTTTCTGTCGTCGATCTTTGAATGCCAACTGATAGGCTCATGAATAACACTGAATATTTCTTCTGGACTTTTTCATGTCATTTTCAGGGTCATTTTCTGGATCCAGCAGAAGTTCATCTACACTTGCTGCACCTCTGTTTTTGGATCACGAGTAGCAATTTTAAATGTTTTATTCATATTCGGATATAGCAAGCATGTGCATATGCATAGACAAATTATTCCGCAAATAAAGTCACTTTGTTTGCGCGTGACACTGTCGGCACCTGCACCGAAGTTCGAAGCAACTGTGGTCAGGTAAAAAGGAAAAGTGAAATCGGGCAGGGTTAGAATCGCATGTGATAATATGGCTCATACTTAATCATCGTAAGCTTTTTCACATTCTATATAAGATTGGTGTTCTTGTGAAGCAAGTTGTTCATATAGTTTCGCTCGGGCCTCCAAAACATGCTGCACAGACTCTTCCTTGGATTTTTTAGTCAATCCATCCAGGACGCCTATAAGAAAGGTAAATTTTGCTTTGAAGAAGGCACTTTTCTTAAAATTTAATTTAACCTTAGCTTTCCTCAATGCAATCAAAACAGCCGTCAAATGTTGAGCGTGAGAACACTCATGTTTTGAATACACTGAAATATCGTCCCCATAGACGTTACAAAGTCCTCCAAGAAAAGGTTTCAAGAAGCAATTCGTCATCTTTTAAAACCAGGCAGCGCTGTTTTTTGCCCCGAAAGGTAAGCATTTGTATTCATATGCGTCAAAGGTAGTGAAAGGGCTGTGAACGTTTCATATTCTTCTTCGAGTGGTACCTGCAAAGATCTTCTGCGAAGATTTATTTGAGAAAACACTTTGCAACCTTCCAATTCTTCAGTTATTTCATTGATTCTCGGCATCGAGAAAGTAAATAGGTCTGAGGCGCTATGCAGAATCGCTGAGTTTCGCCCGAGATTCGCGACGCTCAAGTTCTTCCCGAGCTCTTGCGACACCCCCTTTGGTCGAGCCAACAGTACCAAGAAGTCCAATCTACACCTGAGCGTGCTGCGTTTCATTGCTTCCGATGAAACCAGTCATCACATCAAGGACGGTTGTTGGAGTTTGGCGGTGTTTTCAAGCCAGAGGCATCTTCTTTCACTTTTTGATCGTTCCACTTAGTGCAGGAGTGCGCGCATACAATAAAAGTGTCAGAAATGTTTGGTGATGATATTTTAGGGGCAGAGCGTTTGTATATTTATTTCAAATCTCTTAATGCCGGCACTAAATAATCAGCATAGCGACCTCTGAGATCAGTACCGGCAGAGCGTCTTACAACACCGTGATTGCAGCTGAACTCGAGGCCACGTGTTAATCATCATGGTCAGCCTGTGCAGTCTTTTTTTCTCGTGGTCGTTTTGCTAGCTCCACATATATTGAATTTGGTATCACGTGACGTGAAGAGATGACAAAGGTAAACGACACATCAAAACATGATAATCATGACACGGGAGTCATGTAAGATGTCTTTTACCTCCACCTCGTAACGTTGTGCTGATTCTAAAGTGACATATCAACATTTATCATTCGTGCTTTGCATTACATGGAATCCCACTGTACGTGGGATCTGCCAATTTTTTATTGCTACAAAGACTTGCCTTCAAGGCATGATTGTTTTTTTTTAATGTGTGCTGTTTGGCCGGTGTCGTGTATGAAGTGAAGTGGTGTCTTGTGAAATCTGTTTTCTTGTATTCAGCGGTTGTAACTGTCTGTGTCACTGTAGTGAAGGCCGGCTTCAAGGAGGGGAAGGAAGCATTCTTGCTGCAACCCTATACACGTCCACAAAAGGTGGTATGTATCTGCTTGAATCGCTGGAGTAGGACAATACGGACACGTATAACCAACTGGCAAATGCGACCAGTTCCATGATAATATAACGGCCTGTGTAAGGGCCACCCCTGTCCGAAGCCTCTTCAGCTCAACTTCTTCCGCCTTAGTAAGGCGATGGGGGAGAGAGCAAAGACACGGTGAAATGAGAGCACGTGTATCCTGCCGGAGAACATTTTTACGGGTATGAAGTATGTTTAGGGGCTGGGGTGGAACGGGAATGGCACACTGCTCAGCCGGTGCACGTCGACTTTATTGTCATCGCCCGCTAGCGTTCAAGCACGTGCGGTCGGCTGATTAGCTACTAGAGGGGATGCTCCTAAAGCCATGGGTGTGTTCCTCGTAGCTTGTGGTATATGGACCGCCTAGTTCAACGACTTACTTTGCAAGTGCGTACGGACGGACGGACGGACAGACAGACAGACAGACGGACGGACAGACGGACGGAGGGACAGACGGACAGACAGACGGACAGACAGACGGACAGGCGGACGGACGGACGGACAGACGGACAGACAGACAATTCATGGTTTACCAATAAAACCCTCCGAAGCTTTGCCCCACTCATCATCATTCACTCCGTGCATATGCTGTAACTTTTTTGGTTGAATGGTATATTTGGATAGTCAGGCTAGGGCATGCTATGACCTAGTCGATTACGCCAGGTCATGGTAAAGCTGAGTTAATTACGCCCCATGTTATAACCTCGTGCTAATGAATCATATGTAAAGCTAGAACCAGGCTAACTAAAGCATGTTAGTTCATAAGATAACTCAACGCTGCTAATTATTGTGACGTTATTAATGATAACACCAAGTAAAACCGCGCTAATTAGCCTTTACCTATATGATGACAATTAGTCTCCTGATACTGAGGATTACGTTTATTAGCTCCATACTGATCATGACCTTGTTAATTACACCCAAGATAACTGCCCTTTATTTGAAGCCTTATCAGTGAAGACAAGGCAGCTCAGCGTGATGGTCGTTATGCTCCAGCTAATTAGTAGAATAAAAAAGTGGCAGCATATCCACGGAGTGAATGATGGATAGCGGGGCAAAGCATCCATCCGTCCATTCGTTCTTGCTTCCGTCCATCCATGCATGCGTCTGTGCGGCCGCCCATGCCTCCATCCGCCCGTCCGTGCGTGCGTCTGTTCGTGCGTCCGCATGTTCATCTGATCGTACATCCCTGCTTTCGTCCATGCATCCGCTCCTGCAGCCGTTCATGCGCCCATCCGTCCGTGCAGCCATCAGTGCATCCATCCATGCCTGTGCCTGTGTGTCCGTTCGTCCACCTATTCAACACTCCTGGTACCACCATCTCGCATCTTTTCATCACATATTCCCCACATAGAAGCACCGCCATTCAGCGTACATTCCTAAGACTGAACGAGAGAAGGCACACGCACCCTTTCTTATGGCTTGCGCTTCGTGTCTCGTTCCCACCTTTAACCACCTCGAGTTCAAGGTATATACTAGTTCACTGTACTCATGGCACTGCGGCCCAATGCTCACTAAACCTTTTTAAAACCTAGTAGGTTACGCCCAGCTAGTATAACGTAGCAGCCCTTTCTTGTCTTCTGTGCGTTGTTGAACAATAAAAAATTCGCAGCGTGCGTGTTAACTAAAAGCCAAATTCTCCTGTCTCTCATTACCTCTTAGCAGCCATTGTCATATACGTTGAGCACTATCTTCTGTTGTTCAACAACGCAGAAAAGAAATCTCTCCCCGGCACCACCTTGGAGGGCAAAGTGTGATACTTGTTACACACTACTCCTACAGCCACGAGGGACAAACGGGTGCCACTATAAGAAGCAACTTCCCCTTTTCGCCCCTAAAATTAAGACAAACCTCATGCTGTCTTCACTTCAAAGCTGACCACCTACACGAGTAGACCACCATCTTAAAGAGCTGCAAGACGCTAGGTTATCACAAGCTCCTCTATGGCTTTAGTCTTGCTCAAGTAGTGCAAGCTCACAAAATTATTTTTTATATGTAAAGAAGAAGCCTCCCAGCGTTCACCGAATGAAAGAAACTCTTGACAGTCACACTTGCACCATCACAGTCACGAGTTGAACTCGAGCCTTCTAAGACTCAACGAGTTTGTATTCGACTTCACGCCTCAATCAGTTTCATTGACGGACGCAAGCGACGAAGAGTGGGTACGCCCACCACGTTTGCTCTTGCAGAGGAGCAGTACTCACGTCGAGCGGCACAATCAATCTGTCATTTTCATCACGCAGAGAACCCTGTCGAGCTTTCGAAGAGAGCAGACGTGCGTTTCTTGCTCTCGCGTAACGCTCCCGCTTTCTTTCGGATAGGCTTTTTGCCAGTGCTTTAGCGTTTCTCCCCACATTCCTGCCGCGCCCGGTCATCCACGACATAAAGTACATGGTTCAAGGAACCGCGATTTCGGCAGAAGAATGGTCGGACGGCTTTTGGCAGCTATCGCCCGGTTTTCGAGGCCAGGAGAAGCGACGCCTCGAGCTCCGCCAGGCAACGCCACACCTGAACGGCGCCCAGCAAGCGACGCCCCCGCGTAATGACCTAAAACCGCGCCAGCCGCCCCTGCGAAGACATGGTCCGCTACCTAGGACTGACTCCTAATGGTTCATTGTTTATTGTTAAATTACTGATTTATTTTTTTCTAAGAAAAAAATGAAAAAAAACTTGTTGAATGCCCTCTACATACCGTTTCACAACTCTTAAAGAGACTATTTATAAGATCGTTATGAAGTGCTAGCAAATATGAACAGCTTTGTGGCACTCACAATTGTCTCAGAATGTAAGCGCCAGAAAAAATGTATCTTTACTTGTGAAATTGCGCAGGGTTGACTGACAGCAACTGTACTAAAATGACAGATGTGAAAAAACAAAGCTGAAAAACAGACCTGAAGGTTAAAAAATGAAGCTCTTAAACAAGTGAATTTTATTTCTCATTGATTAAGAGCAGAACTGTGCATCTCTTAAGCTCCGATTCCCCATTTACGAGGATGACAAGGTGGTGATACTGTGGCACGGGGAAGCTGCAAAATTTGGGTTTTTGAAGCTTGATTACGTCACTTTTTTGACAGCCCAGTAATAATGTGCTCTAAACAGGCATAATGTCTTCGGCTATGAAAATTTTGTTGTTTAGAAAAGTGTAGGAAACTTATCAACGCCATGAAAAGGCATCTACCACTTAAATTGGGCCGGTCTCACTAGTGCCCCCTGGTGCTCTCAAAACGCAGCAGACCGGAGGCAAACACCAGTCAATATTTTATCACTGACGTAACCTCTAATTGAAATGCGTTTTTTTAAAGTCGGATAGCAGCTCGCGATAAGCACCATGACAGCATTTGTCAGCTTTGCTGAAGCATCTAGAAGGAGTGCTTCAATGGTACATATAACGAGAAATTACTAAAGAACGGCAAATACAACGGTGGCTGCGATAAGATCACAAAGCGATAAAAGGCCTGCATGAACGACAACAAAACCATGAAACAAAGAAGTGCGAAAACTCGGCTGCAACGAGAGTTTCTGTCTCGGGAAGACGCAACCTATGTCAAGTGTGTGATACTCTCTGTGGTTCAAATCAAATCTCTCTGAGGTGGCAGCCAACAAAGAAACACACTAGCATTACCTATCAAAGCTTTGCAAACAACTAGAAGCAACCTAGAAACCTAGAAGCAATTTATCATTAGTTGGGTAATGCTAATCAAAGTGGACTTCACAGTTTTTATACTTTACTCTTTCGAATCTTGCACCAATTATTGCAAGCTTCGCCATTTTCTCTCCCCTTCTGCACTCTTCTTTGTTCAGACATTTAAGCGCAATAAAAAAGATGAATATTGCAAAAAAACACAGATGTAGAACATTTCAAACTAATTTAGCAGTCTAATATAACTTATTTAAAAAGTTATTTGCCTCAACAACAAATGACGCCGAAAATTTTGGAGTCTGGCTATCCGCCCAGTAGGAGTGGTGTTAGAGGGCTTTATAGCATGCTTTAAGCATTTCACCTTTCCTTTCACATGCCACCTAGTGCTCTATAATCCACACGGGATAGGGGGATGACAAGGGTGCAAGAAGATGCGCCCTTCTATAGGCATGTTTTATGACGCTGAGAGGTATTTTTTTGTTTGTTATCTGAAGGTCCGGCTTCCTTTCCTCAGTATAATGTCATAGTTTGTCGAGAAAAGAGGTAGAGATTTTGAGGTGATTTTGAGAAATCATTTTGTATTCCTTGCTGCATACGGCGCTATACTTTTCTGCTGGCGTTTTCTCAAAAGCCCTAAACACCGTTCAGCAGTGTTTTCAGACTACGGTGAAAAGCTGTTCAGACGCCTATTTAACGTTGAAGAATTTCAGTGTTTTAGACCTGAGTGCATTGTAAACAACACTGGATGGTGCAAAGCTCCTCAGTCCTCATATAATGTATTTCTCATGCTCACATAGAAAGGGCAGTGCAAAAACTCGGGAAAAAAGAAGGACAGTAGAGACAGAGCACTGACTAACAACTGAAATTTTAATGTCATCACCTGTGCATGTATATGCGCCTAAAATCTGATTGAGAGTAGGTTTATAAGCAAAAAAGAAGGCTGGTTTTAACCAGCGATAAAAACTGCAAAAAATAAAATCTTCGAAGGAACTCGCGCATGCGTAATTAGTGAAATGCATCAGGTCATAATAAGCAAATGACACGGAAAATAAAAAAAAAACCTCTATGATAACAAACTTCAGCGTGTGACAAGGATATGGAAGGCCTGCACACGCACTTGTCACCTGCTTCATGAATGAAGAAAGCCTCAACAATCTCGCGCTTTATCTGATCCCTCCTTTGTGTTAGGTAATGCCGTGGTTCCTGACGACGTTAAGCATGTTCCGGAGAAATGACCAAAATTCAGTTAAGAGCCCTGTCTTTAACCCCAGGGCCTCCTCTCCCTGGTCCGTCAAGTGGCTGATTGTTGCGGGGAAAATGAGAAAGATCGAGTTATTTCCGAAAGGGTTGAGTGCTCGACACGATGCACGTCTTCCCATCGTCAATGTATCAGCCCCTAAAGAAGATTTCGAGGACGCTGAAGGAACTGCAGTTAACATTACTGGAAACAGACAAAAAAGGAAGCTTCGCTGTCCTACCGGACACTCTGTTTCGAGAAAAATCACAATTGGCAATGATAAAAATCACAATGATAAAAAACTTCAAAGACGTACTCTTTGCTGCTTCAAAACAAAAACGATGTGCACTTCAACTGCTAGAGGAATCAAACCTACAGAACTTCAAGGCAACGACAAAGAAAGAAAAAAAAGGCTTCTTTGAAGTCTTTTTTACCGTGATGTTCCGTTTAAACCCGATGTTCCGTTTCCTGCCATTGTTTCTGAAAATGCTACCTGGCGACGCCACATCAGCCGTTACTTACAAAGGCACCTTCAAGTTTTTGTGAAGGATGATTCATTTGTCATCCGCAAGTCTGAGGACTGCATGCTGCACCTACAAGGTTTGAAATCTGGCTCTTTTAACAGTTTTTCGGTCGACATTGAAGAACTTTATTATTCTGTGCCACATAAAGGGCTGCTGCAGGCTTTTCGAGATAGGGTTCAGGAATATGGTGAACTTCAGTTCTCAGGTGAAGCATGTGTTCCTGCTGATCACCTTGTTAGACTCTTAGAGTTCTATTTGTCTTCTACAGTTGTGAATTTCGATGATAAGTTTTATGTTCAAAGAAAGGGAGTATGCATTAGTTCAGCTGTGGCTCCATTGTTGTGTGATCTTTTCTTGTCGGTCGTTGGTTGCCGCATGCAGGATCAATTGGAAGTACCACAGGTTGTCAAGATCTTTAGGTATCTGGATGATTTTCTAGTAATTTTGAATGATGTTGATGACTTTGACATAGTCATCAATGACGTTTTGCATGTGTTTCAGAGTGAAACTCAAGGCCTGAAATTTACGCATAAAAAGCCTGATAAGCGAGCGTTTCAATTAATTGATATTGGCTTGCTTTTTGGCGATAATTACATCTGTTGGAAGTATAATCCTAGATCTAAGAAACCTTTGTTACGTCATGAGAGCGCCCATTTGAAGCTTGTTAAGCGAAGCATTGCAGTGAACTGTCTGCATTCAGCCCTGAATTAGTCGTGTGTACATCTCAATTCATCTGGCTTTAATGCATAGGTTACCAGATTGAAGCAGGCGGGTTACCCTCCTGAATTATTTTTTGCGGTGTGTGAGACCCTGCTACGAACATGAAACGCGATCAAACAAAACAAAAAAGATGGTAGAAAAAGAAGAAGCATGTGCAAATTATCCCATACGCTCACAAATTCTCGCATAACTTGAAGGGGATTGCATCACAGCATGACGTGCAAGTTGTACTGTCCCCGCCCTACAAACTCTCGAGGTTATGGGGCCTAGCCTACAGAAAAAACACCCCGGGTGCACAACCAAACACAGAAACAGGTTCACAGGTTGTATTTCCAATGTAGTTTATAGGTTTCTTTTAAGTTGTGGACTTGAGTACATTGGTCAAACTGGCAGGTGTTTTAATGATAGGGCGAAGGTGCATGACTATATTGTACGCAATACGACCAGTGGTTTTCTGGCTGACCATTGTAGGCGTTGTGGCTGCTCTCCTGACTTTCGTAGTACTCGGTTTTTTTTAAATGGGGAGGGATACGTTAGAGCTCGAGATTAGTGAGGCTTTCTTCATTTATGAAGCAGGTGACAAGTGCGTGAGGAAGCCTTCCATATCCCTGTCTGACGCTGAAATTTATTATCTTATAGGCTTTCTTTGATTTTCTGTGCCATTTGCTGTATCATGACCTGATACATTTCACTCATCGCGCTTGCGCGAGTTCTTTTGAACATATTATCGTTTGCAGTTTTTATCGCTGGTTAAAACCAGCATTATTTTCTTGCTTCTAAACCTCCTCTCAATCACATTTTAGGTATATGTATATGCACAGGTGATGGCAATAATTTAGTTGTTAGTCAGCGCTCTGTTTCTACTGTCCTCCTTTTTTTCCCGAGTTTTCGCGCTGCCCTTTCTATGTGAGCACTATGCACCAACTAGCCCAAAGCAAAGTATTTCTCGAGCGTATTTCTCATATTGGTACGGTGGCTCTGTGACAAAAAAACACATATTAAATTGTTCAACAGTTGTTTTGATGTATAAGAAAATATAACACCTGCTGCCATTTTTTTTTCGCACTTGATGTTTTCATTTTTTTCAGCTACACTGACAGATACAATGCTACTTATTCAACGCATCAACCAAAGCGCTTTCGCTTATTTATACTTTGATGCGAGCAACTATATGGCAAAACAACGATGGGTAGTACTTATTACTGCACTGCCTATGCTCATTGTCACTACCTGCCATGATAGTAAGCGAAATGGTTGTCGCAATTTCAACGAGACGGTCCTGCTCTGGATGAACGAACCTTAATTATATGGTGAACAGTTTAAACACAAAAACGTGAGAAATAAAAATGAATATATTAGTTTCTTGTAAACCGAACAAAAAACAGTGCAAAATATGACGCTTGACATTTTGATTTTGTTTAAAAACTATCAGCGCTGAAAAATCAGTGTTCATTTTCGACAGCATGCAGCATGACCGGAACATGCATGCATGTGATTTTGTTTCTACAAATCAATTTAGTATGATTCAATCGCTTCTCGGGCCCCTTCCTCCTCTTTTTTTGATGGCCGAACACGACTCGAACAGTGGGTCACTGGCACAACTTCTCTTTTGTCCCCAATGACTGTCTCTCTAAAAAGGTTGTTGTTTTGTTGCCTGAGCCTGGTGTTCAGAGCCTTACTTGACGGTGAAATACACTTTTTACTACAGGACTACGGAGAGCGTCAATTGTGCTTTGTTCCCAATTAATAGCTTCTCTCTATTTTTTTCTTTCTTTTAATCATGTGGCTTTCCTTTTGGCAACAGAACTGACAAGTGAACAAAATTTTGGCCATCATCAGGGCGATAAATATGCCACCTTACCGGACCACAGACCTGTTTTGTGACATTGCCGTAAAACATTGTCGTACAGGTGACTTTGTGGTTCGTAATTTTTCTTTCTTCACAAGATCACCTTATAATTCCTTTGACGACGTAAACACGTACGAAAGCTTGGAAAGCTAGCTGCTCTACACCGGTCATGTTTCTTTGGGGTTCTGTTACAATTGAGGCCTGTATCTCTGGTGTTGTTCCTGCGAGTGCACGTGTTTTGGTCATTAGGTTAATCGTACATATTTGGTGAATACATCAATTACCTTCAGCCATCCCATCTGTGCACCAGAGGTGTCAATCAGTGCGCTTTGATTTACCTTACTCATGATGATGATGATGGAGATCCTCTTGCATTACTTGCCCTCGTCCACAGAGGGGGCTGCATGATGGAATGCCTGGTAATATTGTTGGCCATGTTGGTTTTCGATCGGCACTTGACATGACTTCGTTCCTATCGTGCAATTGTGACAAGTGGTGTAACACGGCTCCATTTATTTTTCGGGAGCACCTTTTTTAGTGATAAAAAGTTATTTTTTGAGCCCACAGGCATGCACGTGCCAGATTGAGTGAATTTATATTCTCCTGAACGCATAACTCAGCTGGGATAGTGTCGTGCTCATCGTTTTAGAATTATGTATATTTTCGTTGTGTGAATTTACGTCGTACAGTGACATCAAATTTACCTAAGGTTATTCGTTTTCAGTGAAGCTAATTTTCACTTATCACAGAAAAAAAGGCCTCACAAGGAACTTTTCTTTCTTTTATAATATCAACTGACTCGCCTGTCTAGCATGTTTAATTTTTTTTAGTAAGTCACTAGCCACTGACAAAAGTAGAAGATGTGGGAACTACCTGTACTGAGGCGGAAGTCCTCAGCAATGAATTTAACATTCATTTGTTTCCGCATAAGCTTAAACAAATTGCGAGGATGCGCCGTTTTACAATCATAGCGGGAAAGGGGGGGGGGGGGTAGCAGAGAAACGGTTTCTTGTTCTAGCTTCATGCAGTGAGCAAACACGTCCTTCACTTTATTGCGGCTCTAAGTCGAAATTCAGAACATGATATATTGGGACTTCATGCGTTAACTGTGCGTAGTGGCTCAAACAATCACGAAATAGGGTCAGAACAGCTGAAAGAGACGCTTGAATATTGTCGAGACCGACGGTTGTCTGTAGCCAAGAACACTCATATTCCAATGATGGAATATGAGTGTTGCAAAAGAACGTATTATGGTCATAGCTATCATGCTTCTTTCGTTAAGCTTCATCTGTCACACTTCACACCAAGAAGATATTTTCAATAATGCTGCGTTAAAAAATAACCTAGTTATCTGTACTACGTATTTTTTGAAAAAGATAGTAGTCATCCGCAAATAGCTGAATATTAACCGGAATTTCGTGGGTAATATTATCTATCAAAATACAAAAAATAAATGATTCAGGCACTGAACTATGTTTGGTTTCATATTTCATCAGTCGTGAATCGGAGTGGACGTTATCGATAAAAACACTTTGATTTAGACAAGAAAGGTAGGCCTCAATTTATGAAAACAATGAATCGTTTTTCAGTGTAGGTTCAAGTTTCGCAAGAAGTTTCAGGTGCGACACGCGATGAAATGCCTTTTCAAAGTCTAGAAAAATCAGGTTAGTCTGGCCTTGCTTTCTAAAAATAGCTGCAATGTAATGAACGGTTTCTAGTTGTCGAATGATGGTTAAGAAGCATTTTCGAAAGCCTTGTTGCCGGTCATTGTAGATTTCTATCCTCGAAGAAAGATCCCAGGTGCTTAAATAAAACGCGTTCCAATATCTTCGCGCTTGAGCAAAGCAGAGAATTTAGTCAATGAACAGACGCGATTGAAGCGTTAGATGATTTGGGTATAGCAATAATTTTTCCTATTTCCAGTCATCTGAAAGCTAAATGTATGAAGTTGGTAAGACGTGTTGGTAAGACATAGGTAATGACGTTGCGCGTAAAATTTGTGAAACACAGCACAAGATAAAGGACAAAGTGAAGCGCTTACTTCAAACAAAATTTATTTCGAAGAGCGTACACATATGTGCTAACGAAATGTGAAATACAGAAGCCAGCGCTCTAATGCTGATGGATGGATATATGAAAGAACTTCATTAAGATCCAGTAGGTCGTGCTATTGTCCTAGCCTGACGCAGGACAATAGCACGACCTACTGGATTTCTTCTTCAGATATTAAAATGTTATTTCTTGGTGGGATATCTTGCATCGTTTTCGAACGGGGCTTTCCACCATCGTGTCCACTAAACACTAAAAAAAACATGTTGCACAATTCGTCGATATATATTTGTTAGTAACTTTAGCCTAATTTACACGTATACTACGAGAACACTTTATTTCTGTGAAACATATATGGGCCTCTGATTCTTTTATGATTCGGCGTAGAGCAACTTGGCGAACCTGTTGCGTCCCGAGCCCACACAAACGTATTGCTTAGTTTAAATGGCAGTACTGTTTCGAAAAGCAGCTTATGGTCACTGCCGAGCAAGCATTGTGTAGAGAAGAATTATACGCGAAAATAACAAACGGCAGTGTATCCCAGTCACTATAGTCGGCGGAGACATATAGCAGACATATAGTTCAATTGATACACTTGATCAGACCATCGGTAGGAGGATGATAAGCAGATTAAAACGTGTGTTTATTTGAGCAGGATTGCAGAAGGTCACAAACCACTTTATAAATAAAGTAGCGGCCTAAGTAGGTGAGGCGGCAATAAATCTATCAGCTTTATCGGGCACACGGTACACACACGAACGCAGAAGTAAAAGTGATATCACCGCGCGGTTCCGATATCTCACATTCAATCTCACCGTGCTCACGGTGTATCCAATCACAGCCGAGTTGCTGACATGATGCGAGCGACCCTGGTGATCACCTGTCCTTACCTTATGGAGCACTTCTCAGTGAACTTACGCGACCTTGAGCGTATCTATCTATCTATCTATCTATCTATCTATCTATCTATCTATCTATCTATCTATCTATCTATCTATCTATCTATCTATCTATCTATCTATCTATCTATCTATCTAGCCGCCTATGACTTTTAGCTCTCCTGGCCGTTTCGATAATTGTGTCGATACCAAACTTCGTATGGCATAACATGACCGTATGAAAAACATATTTGAAGTTTCAAGTTTGAAGTTTTGATGTTTTTTTTATTCAACAACGATGTTAGTTTACAGAAAAGTGCGTACAGATTGGTAATACACACAAGGAGCCCTAAAGTTAGAAACTGTCAGGGGGGCTCCATACATGATGTTATCGGGACAAGAGACAAAATATACAACATTCAGTTGTTACGGTAACTTAAGTAAGAAAAAAAAGCACAGTGCAAAAAAACGAAAGTAGAAAATACATATATGTTTAGCAAGGCAAAAAAAATTGCTTAGTCATAGCATGAAAATCATGACATGTCATGAATGTCATGATTTACACTTCTTGGTCCTGCAGCTCTTGTGGTGGTTTCGTTTACATGACATGTTGCAAAACTGGTATGGTATAGCATGATTGCATGGTGAGCACATGCGACAGACCCTAATATGAAAATCATATCCTGCGTGTCATGTAACAAAATGATTACATGCCACACTCGTGACGCACTCGCGGCCGTTTCGCTATAGCGTCACATATACCGAATTTGGTATCAGGGTACGTGAGTGGATGACGAAGCTATGTGACTGGTGCAATTATGATAATCATGCGATGCGTGTTATGTATTAACATGACTACATGTCATGATCATGGTGCCCTCGCGGCCGTTTCACTACCGTCTCATGAACCAAATTCGGTCAACGAAACGTGAATGGATGACGAAGGTATGTGGCTGGTGCAAACATGATAATCATGAGATGAATGTCATGTCATAACATGTGTATATGCCACTGTCAAGACGCCAATACATTTTGATGTGACGCAGTGCGTGTTCTCGCCGGCATTCATTTCGTCGCGTCATGCCGACGTTGGCACGCCAGGCGCTGGTCCTCCATCCGTCGGGCCGCGCTGACGGATGGAGTAAACGCCTTGTGTAAGACTATAAAGTGCTCGCGTTTCGCTAACGTAGCGCCGCTGTACCCAGCGTGCGCGCGCATCAACGCTACAATGGAGTATATTAGGCCCTTCATGACACACTCGCGGCCGTTTTGTCAGCTCCACATATACCGAATTCGGTGTTGCGTGACGTCAATGACTGTCGAAATATATAACTGGTGCGAATATGATAATACTGACATGCGTGTCACGTAAGAACACGACAAAATACCATGCTCATAACGTGCTCGCGTCTTTTTTTTTTGCTCCGCATATACTAAATTTAGTATCACGCGATGTGAATAGATGACGAAGGTAAACGACACATCCAGGCATGATAATAACGACACCGAAGTCTTGTACGGCATCATTTACCTCAACCTCGTAACGTTGTGCGGATCTTAAAGGATCTGCAGTTTTTTATCCAAATATTTTATAGAAGTGAAACGAACAGCACGGGAGTTCTGCATGGGCACCCTTGCTTCCTTCGAGAGTGGAAATTTCCATACTGCAGGTGGTACGAAAGAACCTGCCCGAAAGAGGACCAACGCCCAAGAACATGCATGCCTGTGAGATACGCGTGTTGAGTTGGCAAAAAAGAAAAAAAAACGGCATCATATCTGCGAGGTGAATGATAGAGAGTGGGGCGAAGCATCCGTGCGTCCATGCGTCTATCGGTGTGAATGTCCGTGCTTCCATCCGCCCATCCGCGCATGCACCTCTTCGTGCGTCCGCACGTCCATCCGTGTGTCAATCCCTGCGTTCGTCCATGCATCCGCCCCTGCGTCCGTCCATGCATTCGCGCAGCCATCCGTGCGTCCGTCCATGCGTCTGTCTGTGTGTCCGTTCGTCCATCTAGTCAATACTCCATGTACCACCATCTCGCATCTTTTCATCATATATTCCGCACATAGAAGCACCGCCATCCAGCAGACATTTTAAGGGCTAAACGAGAGGTGGCACATGCGCACTTACTTACGGCTTGCGCTTCGTGTCTACTTCCCACCTTTAATCACCTCGAAATCATGGTATATACTGGTTCACTGTATTCATGGCACTGCGGCCCGACGCTCGCTAAACTTTTCTAAAACCAAGGAAGTCACGCCCAGCAAGTATAACGTAGCAACCCTTTCTTGTGAGATAGTGCTCAATGTACATGCCAATGGTTGGTAATGGGGAATGAGAGACAGGAAAATTCGGCTTTCAGTTAACAAGCACGCTGCGAATTTTTTATTGTTCAACAACACTCAGAAGAAATCTCCCACCAGCACCACCTTGCAGGTCAAAACGTAAGAATGGTTACGCAATACGACTACGACGAGGGATGAACATGTGCCGCTGTAAGGAGCTTCGCCCCTAAAACGTCGCTGCACTGTTCAATTATTGACTGAGTGGCGGTGCTGATGTGTTCACACAGTGTTTCTTTGATAACCGCCGCCAATGTCACAAAAGCGCTTTCAACACTTCCAACGCCACGTGACCAATTTTATCAACGCTCTTGTCTCGCGCTCCGCCCTGTCTTCATGCTATTGCCACCGCAGAACATGCTCGAAGCAAACTCGTCTGCCTTAGAAGCTCGGGCCATCCTGCATGTAACCTTTCATGGGTAAGTTTGCCTTTGATTGATATGGGGGGTTTAACGTCCCAAAACGGGTAAGTTTGCCTTTAAAGTATGCTTTTGATCAATTGTAAATACCAGCCTTCGTTCTCTTTCTTTGTAATTCGTTTTTCTTGGTAGTTTTTGTACCATTAGTCATTTTAGTTATTTTTTGTGCTGGTTTTGTGCTGTGTCTAGTGTTTTATTTTTTGATTGCTGCCGGTATGCACTGAAGCATTTTGAAAAGCAACACAATCTAGTCCTCTACTTCATAGATGGTTGTCGGCTTGGTCTGGTCGGTAGGTCGTGATGTTAGAGCATGGAAATTTTAGCACTTGAAGAAGAAAAGTAATTCCGACAAGCAGAATATATAGTCTACAAAATTATGTAACAAACGACTAATATTGAGAAGGAGGTGTGCTAGGAATAATTTTATAAGACGAACATGCTCAGAAATTAGCTAAAGAAACATGAAAACAAATTAAGCAAAAGCGCCTTCTTGTTTATGGAAAGCGTCGACACGCGCACCTACTGATACTTGTTATTTATGTTTTTTAGCTTAATTTCTGGTGATGTTTTTTTTGTCCTTTCTTAGTTTATTGTATAATGATTGATCTGTGGAGTTTAACATCCAAAAACTACCATATGATTATGAGAGACCCCTTAGTGGAGGGCCCCAGAAATTTCGACCACCTGGGGTTCGTTAACATGCACCCAAATCTGAGTACACGGGCCTACAACATTTACGCCCCTATCAGAAATGCAGCAGCCACAGCCGGGATTTGATCCCGCGACCATCGGGGGAAGCAGCCGAGTACCTTAGCCACTAGACTAGTTTATTGTATAGCTTGGCTTCTTTGCACTACTCACCTTTTTTTCGCGCATTTTCGTCTTCTATATATGTTTCTATTCTGCAGAATAAACCTAGTTGGATGTTAGCGGTCATCTTCGCGTGCCTCTTGTCCTTATCGTGAGTTGACGCTATAGCAATCATCATCACTCCAGTCCATCATATTAAATCAAATTGGATCTCACCAACTCCACAACTTTGTGGCAGACATTAGGATGCCCGCAACAGGTGCACCGAGGTGCCCTCCACACCCCACCAAAATCTTTTCCCCACTAATGATGTTCAGCCCCCTGAACGATGTAATTAGATTCCCAACGTCTTCCCGAAGCACTCGAATGCTCGGGGCGATGGTGGCGCAGCCGGTCCCTTTTCTTGCCCTGCAGACCGCCAGTCGTGCGAAGAACACCTAACGAACCCCGTCTTTTGCCGACAAAGCGTCATTTGCTGTTACCGGTAAAAAAAAATGAAAAACAAATCGTGTCCACTAATGCAGGTCTTCCTGTGCTTTGTTCGAGAAGTTTTGCGGTGGACGTGCCCGTCGTTATTGGCTTTCCTTGTCACATCTCTTTCCATCGTCCCAATCACCTCGTGGTGTACGTGTCGTTCGCACCTGGAGCTCGTTGCCTCGCTAGATGAGGCTGGTAGCCCCGAAGGCTCTAAAGGCTATTGATGATGCGGCACACAGCTCGGCCTTCACCTCATGGCTCCCGAGGTACTTTTTCTTTTTGCTATATTTTTTTTTGTTTTCGCTGACACTACGTCCTTCAACTTAGTTTGTAGACGTTCTTTGTGATCACCGTGTTATTTTCCTCCAACTGCTTTTTTTATCGATGGTTAGTAGAGAAATCCAAAATAATGGGGAACCTTTCGGCTGACGAGGCAATCATTGCTGGCAGTACACCAAGCTTTTATAAGAACCATTGAAAGCATTAGGTAACCACGAATGATGTTTTCGTAATTTTCTAGAGATAGGAAAAACAGCTGTTAAGATGGGGAATTACAGCTAAGATATAAAAGGCTGTAAGCTTATACCCAAGTTGTGTATTTGAGCCTAAAGAGCAAAAATCTAACCAAATTCCTTGTCTTAGGCGTGTGATATTAGCATTCAAACTTCTACGTTCGTGTACGCTGGTGTATAATTTGGATCACCTTCGTGCTTAGCCACTCTGACGAAATTCATCTCGGAGCCCTCGTCGGAAGATGCGCGTGGCGGTTCAATCTGCTGAACTAAGAGCCTCTACAATTCCAGCCGCTTACGATCTTTTAGTGAGCTCTATCGAACACTCTTCAATATTTATGCTTTCAACTAATGGGCCTTTATTTTAGGCAGCGTATGTTTTGTTACCATACGCATCCGATATGCCAGTTAACAACAGCCACCTAATTTTATTGTCAGTAGAGTTATTTTTATTATACCAAGGAAAACTGATAATAAGTACTCGGGCGGAATGGCTCCGTAGAAACACAAAAGTATCTCGAGAAGCTAGTGCTGCTGTGAATATTACAGCATACTCACTGAGTGAATAATGGTAAGTGGTTCGAAGCGTCTATTCGTCCATCTATGCTTCCGTTCGTCCGCCCGTATATCTGTCCGTTCGTGCGTCCGTTTGTCCTTTCTTCCGTCCGTCCATTCGTTCTTCCGTTCGTATCTATGTGCGCGTGTGCATGCGTGTGTCCATCCACGCGTGCGTCCACCTGTCTGTCCGATCATCCACCCATCCGTCCGTCTGTCTATCCGCCCATCCCCACCCGCTGAGTTCGTCATCGAACTCGGCGGTCACGATTCACGACAAGCTAGGAAGGACAACCCCTCGGCGTAAAGGATTTTGCCCCTAAAACGAAAGCCTGGGCTGTAGTGTATGTTCTCCAACCAAGTATTTATTTACTGAGGTTGTCGAAGTTTTACAACCCTAGCTGTTGCATATTTTGGCAATCCATTTTTCATCACTCAAACAGTCTGTATTGGTGGTGAGGGGGCTAGAAAAATTTTTTGCCGCAAGCACATTGCATGGCTCGACCTGATTTAACAAGGAACGCACACTGTGAAGACCACCACACTGACGAGAATGCCATAATACGCTTTGTAATCGCGGTCATAGGGACAGTTACTCCGCTGAAGGCCTAGATTCGATTCCTCCTTGAGTACATTATATTTTAATAATGGCGTCTATGGCGATTTTCCGTTCATGGACAATGATGATTTTTCGCTCGCAGCTAGCGACGTCGACACCGACACAACAGCTTCTAGGGCGTACACTTTAAGGGGTGAAGCTCCTCAAAGCGGCACCCGTTCGTCCCTCGTCGTAGTCGTAGTGCGTAACCAGTCTTACGTTTTGACTTGCAAGGTGGTGCCGGTGGGAGATTTCTCCTGTGTGTTGTTGAACAATAAAAAATTCGCAGCGTGCGCGTTAACTAAAAGCCGAATTCTCCTGTCTCTCATTCCCCATAAGCAGCCATTGGCATGTACATTGAGCACTATCTGAAAAGAAAGGGTTGCTACGGTATACTCGCTGGGGGTAACCTCCTTGGTTTTAGAAACGTTTAGCGAGCGCTGGGCTGCAGTGCCATGGATAGAGTGAACTAGTATATACCACGAACTCGTGGTGGTGAAACGTGGGAAGTAGACACGAAGCGCAAGCCGTAACTAAGCGTGCGTGTGCCACCTCTCATTTAGCCCTTAAAATGTCTGCTGGATGGTGGTGCTTTTATGTGCGGAATATATGATGAGAAGATGCGAGATGGTGGTACAAGGAGTATTGACTAGATAGACGAACGGACACACAGACAGATGCATGGACGGACGCATGGATGGCTGCACGAATGCATGGACGGACGCAGGGGCGGATGCAGAAGTAAAAGTGATATCGCCGCGTGGTTCCGATGTCTCACATTCAAACTCATGGTGCTCAAGGTGTATCCGATCAACGTCGAGTTGCCGACATGATGCGAGTGCCCCTGGTGATCACCTGTCCTTATCTTATGGAGCACTTCTTAGTGAACCCACGCGACCTTGAGCGTATCTATCTATCTATCTATCTATCTATCTATCTATCTATCTATCTATCTATCTATCTATCTATCTATCTATCTATCTATCTATCTATCTATCTATCTATCTATCTATCTATCTATCTATCTATCTATCTATCTATCTATCTATCTATCCGCCTACGACTTTTGCTCTTCTGGTCGTTTCGATAATGGTATCAATACCAAACATGGGTGGCGTAACATTATTGTATGAAGAACATATTTGACTATAGTCACACCATGGAAATCATGACATGTATGCCATATATGTCATGATTTACATATCATGGTCCTGCAGCTCTTTCTGTGGTTTCGTTCACATGACTTGCTGCAAAACTAGTGTGGTATGCCATGAGTGCATGGCGAACTCAAGCAACAGCCCCTAACATGAAAATTATGTCATGCGTATCATGTACCAACATGACTACATGCCACGCTCGTGATGCGCTCAAGGCCGCTTCACTAGCGTCACATATACCAAATTTGGTATTTCAGTACGTGAATGGTTATGAAGGAGACTAGTACAAACATGATAATCAAGAGATGCGTGCCATGTAGCAACATGACTACATGCCACGCTCATGATCCACTGGCGGCCATTTCGCTCGCTTCACCTATACTAAATTTTGTATAACGGGACGTGAATGGATGACGAAAGTATGATACTGGTGCAAACATGAAAAACATGAGATTTGTGTCATGTAACAACATGACTATATGCTACGTTCATGATGCGCTTGTGGCCATTTTGCTAGCTTCCCATTTACCAAACTCGGTATTACGTGACGCCAATGGACAACATAGGTAAATGACACGTCCAAACATCATAATCACGACCTGCGTGTCATGTAACAGCACGATTATATGCTACGTTCATGATGCGCTCGTGGCCAGTTAGCTAGCTTCACATTTACCCAACTGGTATTACGCGACGCGAATGGACAACATAGGTATAAGACACATCCAAACATGATAATCGTGACATGCGTGTCATGTAAAAACATCACTACATGCCCCAATTATGATGCGCTCGAAGCCGTTTCGCGAGCTTCACATATGCCAAATGTGGTATTACGTGACGCCAATGGATGCCGAAGGTATGCGGCTGGTGCAAACATGATAATCATGAGATTAGTGTCATGTGAGAACATTACTACATGCACGGTCGAGCCGCCAATACATTTCGACGTGACGCGGTGCGCATACTCGCCGGCGTTCATTTCGTCGCTCCAAGCTGGCGTTGCCTTGCCAGGCGCCAGGCCTGCCATATACTCGCAGGCGCGCGCCGCGCTGCGTTACTTTGACGCACGCGCGTTTCAGCGCATCCGGCGTTCCTCTGTCATGAAAAGGGGGAGACGCAGTGTTCACTGGGTAACGCATGCGCGCGAAACGCAGCATGTAACGTTTCGCACCGGTTGCCGTCGAGCTGCGCCGACGGACGCTGGTCGCGCTATGCGTCAGACTATAGAGTGCTCGCGTTTTGCTAACGTAGGGTCGCTGTGCTTAGCAGGCACGCGCGTGAACGCTACATTGTAGTATATTGGGCCCTTCATGATGCGCTCGCTGCCGTTTCGCTAGCTCCACAAATACCTAATTTGGTGCTTCGTGACGTGAATGGGTGACGAAGTATATGACCGGTGCAAACATCATAATCCTGACACGCGTGTGATGTAAGAACATAACCACATATCACGCTTATAGCGTGCTCGCGGCCGTTTCACTAGCTTCACGTATAATGAATTTGGTATCACGTGGCCTGAATGGATGACGATTGTAAACGACACATCCAAATATGATACTCATAACACGAATATCATGTACAGCATCATTTATCTCCAGCTCGTAATGCTGTGCTGGTTTCAAAGTGACATATCAACATTTCTTATTAGTGCTTCGCATATCATCGTTTCCTACTGTACGTGGGATCTGCCTTTTTTTTTCATTAAACGCGTGGGCTGTGTGGTGGGACCGACAATTAAACGATTGAACCAGTCACAAGACGTTGTGTAGCCACGTTGCTGTAATGCCACAAATTTTCGCCACGTTGTGTAGTGATCGTAAGTGTGCGTGCAAGCTGCTCCTCACGTTTGATTGCACGCTGCGTGGTCATCACCTTTTGCTCTAGTTGCTTGGTTAATCTCGACATTCTGGTCCCTTACGTCAGAATCGGCAGTATGCAGTAGTTCAGAGGCATAGCCAGAAATTTTTTACGTGGGTGGAGGAATTCCGCCATACTTTATTGATGTACGTACGTGCCGTTTATTGTGTGCGCCTGTATACACGTACGTAAGCAAAACTGAAAATAAGGGGTGATCCCCCATTCCCCTAGTCTACTCCACAGCCGTTGTTGTACATCTTTCGCTTTGACAGCAGTTGCAGACTTGTCAATGTTCCAGACTTGGATATATGCCATCCAGCCCATACCAATTCCTCGGTGAACGTCTGTTTTATCAATTGCTGATCCAGCATGTCATTATTCTAGGTCTACATTTTTGTGTACAATCCGATATATGGGCTTTGATCCTAAATTTATTCTGTTTCACCCGACCGTTCAACATTATCCTTGTTTTTCAAACCAATCTAAACGTGTGTCTTAAGATAGCAATCTCGGAATCCTGCTGTTTATCTTTTACATAAACTATACTTTAAATAATAACCACAAAAAATTGTACGCCACTTATGCAGATGATTCAACCATTTTGTTTCGCAACATTTAGGATGCTCTGCAATGTAACCATAACACAGCCCTCGGTGGCTTGCTCCAGTGTAGCGTAATGATTTTGCTTAAAATCAACACACCAAAGACAAAAAGTTCCCCCTCCCCGACAAATATTTGTTGCACCCATCTTAAATCTCACTTAAGAAAACTCGAGTATCGAGATTGTTGACTCAGTAAAATTTCTTTGTTTTTTTTCTTAAAGAATATACTTGAGGGACTTGCGTATGTCATGCTACTGTTTTTTTTTCTTGAAGAATATACTTCAGAGACTTGCGTATGTCATGCTACACATGTAGCAAGGTATCACAATTTTATCGCAAAATTCAAACTTTTTCTCGCAACTGCTGTAAAGCTTCATATTTAAAATGCGCCATTTCTTTTCATTTTAACCTATCACTGTATAGTTTGGGACACCACCACGTTAAGAAACCTCAACCAGCTGCTTATATTACTAAAGAAAGCACCAAATCACATTACGTGTGTTGAAAAAAAACTGCGCACAAAAATCCCCTGCACATCGAGTGCAATAACAAGTCCTTAGACAACTTGTACCCATTGTGTTGTCACGGGGCCGGGTCATCTCCGAAGGAAGCAGACAACATGTTCAGACCAAACTGTTTATTTGGCTGAACCTCTGGGCAATAAACAAAAAGTCAGATTACAGTAACACACTTATACTGATTGCAGCGAAGAAAGCATCGGTCATCAATCAATTGACAAGCTCTCAAGCGCGTTGCTATTTATTCACGTGCCATCAAATATTCCGAACTTTTCACTGTTCTTCACGCAAGTGGTGGAAAAATCTCGAGTGCTCGTGTCTTGCGTGCAATCATGAAACAATGATCTACAATAATCGTGAACCATTGAGGCGCAGTTCACGCTGAGCATTTCAGACAGACTTTGTGGGCGAAAACCAAATGAAACATAAGTGTAAACGAGAAACGCGCTTCGCATTGCCCCTCTCTTTAAAAGCATTGTCCCGATGCTTAAGAAAACGCTTGAACCGGGGGAGAACGATTAAACAGTAAAAATTATTAAAAATAAAGAATAAAGCTTAATGATGAATAGGCACAAAATAGCACGCCTAGTAATAGAGAAACAACAACAAAAATACAGTCCTTAAGTTTGCTAGCGCGCATGAAAGCGCTAAGGCAAGCCGTGGCCAGTGGCATTTTTTCCTTACTCTTTCGAGCGTACGGGAAACAATGAGGTGTCGAGTCATTGAGTGGTCGTGTAGGGCATAAAGGAATTTTGCTCTCACTGCAAAGGGAACCACCAGAAGCTGCTTGGATCGAAGAGGTGAGAAGTTCTCTTTAGTCAAACTCCGTTTTGCAGAAATAACGGCGCCTGTCTTCCCTTGAATACCTTGAAACAGCGGCATTGTTACCCACGAAGCATTCCACAACGCTTTTGAGTTTCGAGTCAGCTCTTTGTCACATGGTGAAGTCGTCGGCACTTATGGCTCCCAAGAAGCAGTCATCATCCGGATCGTCCAGCGTCCCGACGTGGTTTTGAGGAGAGTCTCAGCAGGCAGCTAGGCCGCTCAGCAGACCGAGGCTGCGGCGTTTCGGGGATTTCAAGGGACTGCCGAATTTTCTTTCGAGAGGCACGCAGCACCTCCACCAGGTCTCACGGGCTCGTGACGTGGCCGAAGATAACAGACCTTGTTTGGCCGAACCTACGGCCAGTAAACAAAATGTCAGATTCCAGTAACACACTGACACTGACAGTGGCGACTAGAGCGTCCTCCGCCTATAGACTAATAATCGACCAAGCTCATGGACATTTTGACATGAGGCTTCCAATATTCCGCCTTTATCACTTGTCTTCGCGCAAGCTATGGAATAATCTCGAGTGTTCGCTTCTTGCGCACAGTCTTGAAAGAGATATTTACAATATCCGCGCACCTTCTATAACAATAAGGCGTAGTTTGCGCTGAGCATTCCAGAATAATTTGTGGGAGGAAACCGGATGAAACATAAATGTTAATAAGAAACGCAAGTGGAAATATTTAGCAACAAAGTATAAGCATAATAGAGACAGACTACTTCATGCGTTATTAGAATTGACACCGCCTACAAAGTCTTATAATTCACAAAATGTTGATACTTGAACATTACATTACCATTTTCGCGCATTACCATAACAAAATATTGCTTCATCACACGTAACAAAGTGGCTTACAGGGCAAGTTGGTTGTTGTGCATACATAAGGCGAACAGCCCTAAGTATGCACTCGCAAAAGCAAAGGTGGCTTCCTGGTGCTACACGTGAGAACGTGGGGATACACTCCGAAGTTCGAAAGGACAACAGTTTTCGATAAGAGTAAAGAAGAGCACTGCGAGGCTTTTGAGATGGCGCTTGAAAAAAGTGCGTGCGTAAGCAAGCCATCAGTTGCTGTGTCAGAAAAAGAACTCTCTTTTTCGGAGGCGAGGGTCGGTGTAGCAGGCTTAATGATTATTGATGTTCAGTTATTTTGTAATTTGCGTCTATTTTCATCTCTTTTCCACCTTTTTTTCTCGGTACACTCTGGTACATATTATGGCCTCCTTTCAATGATATTCAGTGTAAAGTCGCTGTTTCTCCCGTCTTTTTAGAGCTGTTCTTTGCACACTTCGAAAGCTGCTAATGGAAGTCCAGTAAAGGTCCAATGTTTCGAAAAATATACTGGGAATAGCGCAATGAAAGCTATTTGTCGCTAAAGATTCATACTTGTTTTTTTTTCTTACAAAAAGTACAAATTATGTTCAACTCATACATTCTAAAAATTAACAGACAGACGGACAGGCAGACCAAACTTTTTGCGTCGAAGGTCGCCAAGAGAGACTATCGTCTTTTAAAGGGGAGCGAGAATTGAGAAAAAGGCTCCGTTTCTCCTTCGGCGCAGCGACTTTCTCTCTTTCGGGCGCCTTACCCGTCCTGCCCTCTCGCGGCAAGGACCAAGGGAGCGACGTTTCTCCTTCAGCCACGGCGTCTGGTATGCACGCATGCGAACGCCGAGCCTAGCCGGCCGCGGCCAAGCTCGTACGATTACTTTTACTTACGATGGATGCAAGCAATGCAGGAGTGACGTTTATAGTTTTGTTTCATTGATGTGGAGTAAAAGCTTTCTTTTTTTTTATTGCCAGGCACTCGCACGATCCTCCCCACACTTCCGTGTGTCTAGTTTTCTGTCATACTACCAATTTGTCACGAATACAAGAAGCTATGCTTCCCTAAATGGTCTTGTTTTATCGAATACCCTAGACGGTACACAAACAATGAATTTTTTCGGTGTCGACATAATTGGAAAGTAATACTTGGAAGGTGAAAGCATGCGTGTTTTTAGTTTCACACGGCACAATAGCACTCATCAATTCAACGAGGCACATAAAAAAGCATCATAGTTAATTTTTCAACATTCTAGGAAACGTGATATCACTGCATAGTCCATGCGAGAAAGCGCGATGATATACAATTGCTGCAGTTATGCGTGCCGCTAAAACCATATGATTATCAGGCACGCCGTGGTGGGGGGGTCTGCGGATGAATTTCGACCCACTGATATTTTTTGTCGTGATTTATGCATGGGTGTTCTTTGCACCGCCCCCCCCCCCTCCTAAAAAAATACGGCAGCCATGGCCGGGAGTCGAACATTCGCCTTCCAGCAGAGCCACACGACACCCAATAAGGCTACGCTACCACGGCGGGTGAAAGTAGAAAGGGCAACGAGCTGCGAACTTTCACCGAGCGTTTATTTGCCAGACTGGGTTACAATCATCAGAAACGTTTTAAATATCAACATAACTACACATTTCTGACAAGTAAACCAATGATTTCTTTGAATTAAACAAAATTTTCAATCGCGTGTGTTTTAAATTGCCCATGCCAGCACTGAAAGTCAGGACGGAATTATACACGTGAACAGTATGCCTCTCTCGTTAACACGATTCTCCTTTGTCGTGCGAAACTCAACACAAAATGCACTTCTAGTAACAGTTGGACACAGCAGGTAAGTACTAACACTCTCACTCACCTTTGTGAAAAAAGTATTCCAAATTCCGAGTAATTTCGGAGTAATAGTAATCACCACAGTCACAGGCTAACAACACAATTGTGCCACGCAAAATGACCGCAAGTTGACACGCGAGGCGAATCGCGAGATGCATCTGAAGAAGAGAAGTATGTAGGCACAGCATGCTATGAGGTTATATTACGTAAGCGAACTAAAGCACTAGTTCCTCCACTTAAGTAATCGAGCTGCCGTGATGCCAACAGCCACTGCCATTGCTCACGAAGGAACACCGTTGGGTGCGAGGTCATCTCTTATTTTTTTCGCACGACCCACTTGTAACGTACGTATTATACACCACTAAGACTGTCGTTACCACATCAAAAACATTGTCATTTAAAGGAAAGTGGTGTAGTCTATTTATGGCTAAAGGTCACACTAGTGGCAAGCACGTAAATAGAGTATAAGCAAACGTTAACACGAAACAACTAAACGAAGTCGATGCGACGAAGGAGACGAGGTCTGTTCTGCAAGCTGCGCCCTCTCCGAGTAACAAGTGGAAGAACAAAAAATGGAAAAAAATAGAAAGGGCGAGTGCGCGGCAAGCGTTTGCCTTCTCGGAAGCTTCTAGAAAATATATATATATATCTGTGACAGTCGTCGAGAGATGGCACAGTCTTCGGAATGCTGTTGTCATTCGATGCATGGCTTCACGTCATCGTTTGCACGGAAACCTGATAAGCCCTAGTAACTATTACGTTCATCATTGTGCAACCGTTGAATAACTTCAGATTGTGTAAGAATCAGATACAATGCCGTATGTGTGCCTAATGTTGTGGTAAGGCCACCAAACGTAAAAAAAAAAGTTCACCAAAGCTCAGCTGTCTCTTGTGCCACAACGATCAGTCGAAGTTCCTTGATATATGGGCTTGTGCGTTTTGTAGTTAAATGTGAGTAAACACGTTCAAGTCTGTGCTGCTGTGGCAAATTGTTGATTGTATTCTTGTTCATTGAGTTCACTCTTTATGTATGCATGTGTACTGTGTGTCCTTAGGTGCATGTGTAGCTGTATGCATCGCATCCGTATATATTGGGCCTCCGGTGTCAGTGAGTATTAAATGAATGAACTGACTCGCCAAATATCTACTAAAAATTCAGCGTGCATAGCAGCAGGCCAATTCGTTTCATTACTGGTCTGTCCCTCAAGATCGCGTCAGCTACCGCCTACTACACGGCTGGGGCGCTCTCACACCTCCAGCGACTAATATGACGTTGAACATCTATATATCGAAACTGCACTGCTGAGCCGGAATGGTTTAGCTCCGTAGCATCCGCAACTTCATCCGTAGACACGGGTGCCGAGGAGTTCTGAGAACCCGGTAGCATCCGTGTCTTTCAAAGTTAACGTCGTCTCGCTGGCCGAACAAAACCTAACCAGGCAGCACAGAACGTTGGCCCAATGTTGGGGATAGATAGGCAGTTCATGGCCCGAGAATGGCCCAGAATTGACAATGTACCGCCAATAATGGCTAAGCCAGCCGAATATAACGACGATGTTGGACCAACTTTGACAACGTACCGCCAATAATGGTTGTGCCAGCCTAATAGAACGGCGATGTCGGGCCAGCATTGACAATGTTCCGCCAATAATGGCTGTGCCAGCCGAATAGAACGGTGATGTTTGACCAGCATTCAGAACTTCCCACCACTATTGGCTGTGCCAGCGTATTAGAACGGCCATATTGGTCCGAGTTGTACAACCAGCAGCCAATATGGGCGGAGCCATGCAATTAGGCTGGCATTAGTGGCACGTCTTTCGAACGTTATTGCCGGCGGTATGAGCTGATATCTGCGTCTGCTGCTTTTTGCGCTGTTCTGGTCCCACTCACGTACGATTTTTCAAGTTCGAGAAAGTAATATGCCGGGCGCATGTGTGATATACTTTTTGTAATTTAATCACGCACACCTAGTTGATATGCATGATTGTTGATTGAAGTTGCGGGAAGTAGACTATTTTACTGATAAACATTTATCGACTTTGTCGCCTGTCAGACGTCCGATGCGGTGCTTTTGCAGATGAAAATCGTGCAGATCTGTGCGATGAAGCAACCGCGGATGCCACTGCGTACGTGACCCACTTCGACGTGACCCGGTGACGTTCGTTTCGTCGCATCACGCCGGCGATGCCACGCCAAGCGCTTTCGATTTTGTGGATAACGGACGCGAAGCGTATCGTATCGTGTGTCCTGCTATGCTATCGCTACGACAGATTTGTTTTTTTCGCGTTAACAGCGCTGTACCAGTTAACTGCACACAAGTGCTAGGCGTGTGGGAGCTGGAGTGATCGGTTGCGTTATGGTGATTGAATCGTACAATACACGCATTTGCCCTAATCTCACACACGCACCGACGCTCGCATCCAGTATCGCAACGACCACACGAATTACCTACAACATTGTAGCGAGTGGTTCGTAAAGTGTGGGGGATTGTGTGGGCGTCGGGCACATTGTCTCCGTGGGTCGTCGCGAGTAACAATTTTGTTGTGGAACATTTTTTGTTGATTATTTTGATGATATGTATACATTGCCCTACTGTACCCAAAGCATCAGCTAGCTTACACAGTACGACGCGCAAAAAAAGAAAAACGTTTCCGGGAGTTGAGGAGAGGCGCTGCGGTCACCGATGTGAATGGACGCTCTTCACGTCGGCTCCGTTCTCATAGAATGATTTCGCAGCGAATACAGCCAGGCACCACTCGGATTTATATACCATCTGATTCTTCTCGTCACCGAGAATCCGAAGAGACCATATTCTAAGGTGAGTGATCATTTTTTGAGATTTTACGACCGAAAACCAGCCCCCACCAAGTAGCGTCTACTACTCCTACGACCAGCGCTCCGCGTCGACTGGGGCGGCCTCACGATAGCCAGGCCTCGGCGTTCGCGCCATACAGGCCGTAATCATCAATAATGGAGGTATCGCAGCAGAATGAAGATGCCACCCGACGGGAAGACGAAGACGTCACCCAACAAGAAGATGACACAGGCAACGGGTGGACAGAAGTTCGATACAGAAAACGTGCGAAGAAAGGTAGCCAGGAACGCAGTGGTAGCCCTAGCCCTACCCGAACACCTAGAACGCGCGGTGCAAACCTGATATCCCGGAATAATAGAGCCAGCAAAATGCCAAGACTGCCGACAGGTGACTTCAAGATAGTTATAAGGCCAAGAGGAGGACTGCAGCTATCCAAACTCAGCTTAACGGAGCTAGACAAAGCTGTGTATGAAGCGGCCGAGATCCCTTATGAAGAAAGAGAGACGGACACGATTTGTCCAAATAATTTTCAGAACATCTTGGTCGTTAGCACCCCAAACCAAGACCATGCAGATAAGTACCAAGGCATCAAGCACATCAAAGCCAACGACAAGTTGTATGAGGTGGGAGCATACGAGACGGCCCCGGAACTCACTGACAAAGGTGTAATCAAAGGAGTTCCTTTGAACGAAATCTCACGGGACATCACCGCAGCTATTATTACAGCCCGAAATCCTACGGCCATTGCAGCAAAACGTCTTGGCAACACCACGACAGTGATAGTCCTTTTTGACGGCAGCAGAGTCCCGACGCACGTTATGTACAGAGGAGTGCTCACAAGCTGTTCACTATACAGGAAACAAGTTGACTTTTGCAAACAATGGACAGACTTGGGCACAGGAGTGACGTGTGCTGGAGGCCAAACGACAAGCTAAGTGCGGGTTGTGGAACGCCTGATCCGAGCGAGGACCACCACTGTCAGCCACGATGTCAGCTGTGCGGCAAGGATCATCCCACAGCTGACAAACTCTGCAAGGCCAAGTTCAAGACACCCTACATCGTAAAACAACGCCAGTGGTTCCGACAACTTCAAGAGACGCTCGAGGAGAACTACCCCCCTAACACCAAGCCAACCGAACGCGGGAGGTCCAAATTCCGGACGAGGGCAACGCCTGGGTCCAGATAAAAGTCCTGGTCCTGCGCAACGCCCCGCGGCCACACCACCCAGTCTCCGGGACCGAGAAGGCGCACTACATCCCGTTCCAGATCCCGGTCTAAGCCGAAGGGTGGCAATGGCCATCAAGGGAACCCGGCATTCACGGTGAGCTGGTCAGACGTGGCTGAAGGGACGCGCCCTGAGCCTTCGGGGGAGACTGCGCATAATGCCAGTGATATAGCAGAGCTGAAAAAAGAAAGCGCTGAGCTTAGAGAATTGATATCACAACTTACTCGGGAAATTCAAAGTCTTAAAAACTGCACAAATAGAACTTCTAGTCAAATGCGTTCCGCGGCCCAAGAGCGCCTCGAAGATAACCGAATGGACGAGGACAGTACCCCGCCACCTCTTAAAAGGAAAGCTCAGGTGTCTAATGACAAAACTATGGCGCAGAGCTCGAACATTAATCAAACATTGTCCGAAATACAGAAAGCAGTTAAGGAACAGGCAGAGGCAACCAACAACCTCTCGCTTGCAATATCTATGATCATGAATAGACTAGATAAACTCGAAGCTAACGTAGCCAATCTCAACCCTAGGACACCTCCGGTACTTCCAGCTACCAACCTTCCGATAAGCACTGAAGGAAATTCACACTTATCTCAGGGCACCGCATCAGTCGCTATATCAACTAATTTCATGAGGCCTGCCTCCTTTCACCCTCCTGCCTCTTCAATACCCAACTCAAAATAGGGAAGCCAAGAAAAAGAGACCTTATTATTTGGCAGTGGAATTGCAGGAGCTATGAGGGGAAGAGAGCAGTCTTGCAACAACACCTTAGAGACAAAACCCAACCGGATGTTCTAATTTTGCAGGAAACCCATGCTTTAGCTAAGCTACCGGGATATCAGGCGATCGGCCCCTCAACAGGGGATATTAGAACACTAACCACTCTAGTAAGGAAGGGACTTGTAGCAATCTGCCACGACACCCACATCACCGAAATTGAACATATACTCGTACAACTTGCCCCTAAAATAAAAAAAAATCTCCGAGCATATTTATTCTGAATTTGTACAGCAATCTCACACGCATACGACAACGCTTCCTTCTTCTCTTTAAGAAGGCCGTAGATATAGCGGGACCCAATCCACTCGTCATAGGTAGAGACTTTAACGCTACACTCAGTGCTTGGGGATACGGATACACAAGAGCCAAAGAAAAAACGCTATGGCAGGATATTCAAGAAACAGGCTTAACTCTCATAACTGACCCCGACTCCCCTACGCGTATGGAAACTGGGCTTGCAAGAGACACCACTCCAGACTTGACGTTAATTCGTAACGCGGGGACCGCTAAATGGAAAAACACATTCGATGATCTGGGGAGTGATCATCGAATATTAGAAATCAGGATAGAAACCATGGCTGCCGCGAAAATTCAGAGACAGATTAGATGGACTGACTGGGATAAGTTTCGGAAAGTCAGAAACGCGAAAAAACAAGACCCTATCAGCAATATAGAAGATTGGATCAAAGATGTCAATAACGACGTCAGCGAGGCAACGCGGAGTATCACTTCAAGTCCACCCCTAGAGCAGATTGATAGCCGTCTCGCACACATGTGGGAGGCCAAACAATCACTGCAGAATAGATGGCGGGGACAGAGGCACAACAGGCCCTTGCGCAAGCGCATAGCCAAGCTGAACAAACAGATCGAAGAACATTGTAAGCAGCTAAGCAAACATCAATGGGACCAAGTTTGTAATAGTCTCGATGGCCAAATGAATGCTGTTCAGACATGGCGCATGCTCAAACACCTGCTAGACCCAGATAACACCAAATCAGCACACAAGCAAACCTTGCGTAAACTGGTGCACCAGTATAACGGCAGTGAGGAGGACTTTATCGCTGAGGCTAGCAACACGTATATTCCCGCCATGCCTGTCATAGAGCATAGACCATATTCCGTTGGCCCGAACGAGCTCTTTGATGAGGAGTTTACCGTGGCTGAAAGCAGGGCCGCGCTACAGAAGCTAAACACCAAATCTGCACCGGGACCAGACGGGATCACTAACAGAACACTACGGAACCTTGACGACCAAGCCAAGAGAACATCACGCAATATATTAACGAATGCTGGACCAAGGGCACTATAAAAAACAGTGGAAAAAAGCTAAAGTAATCCTCATCCCCAAGCCTGGGAAACCCCCCGATCTATCGAATTTACGCCCCATATCACTAACGTCTTGTGCTGGGAAGCTGATGGAACACTCTTTTCTAGACAGAATCAACACTTATCTTGAGGAGAACGAAATCTACCCAGATTCCATGTTGGGGTTCCGCACACGGCTCTCCACGCAAGACGCCATGCTGCAAATTAAGCAGCAGATTCTAGACAACAAAAGAAGAGCTACCCGGGCGATCTTAGGGTTAGACCTTAAAAAAGCCTTCGACAACGCATCGCATACGGCTATCTTACATCAGATCAGCCAATTAAGCTTAGGATCAAGGGCGTATAACTATGTCAAGGACTTCCTAACAAACAGAACGGCATCTATCGTAATGGGAGAACTGAGATCTGAGGAATGGCCTATGGGCAGTGCTGGGACCCCGAAGGGTTTGGTCATATCGCCAATGCTGTTTAATCTCATAATGATAGGACTCCCGGCGCGGCTGAACTCAATATACGGAATACATCATTCTATATATGCAGATGATATCACCATCTGGGCATGTGAGGGTAGTGACGGAGAGATAGAGCAGAGACTACAAGAGGCCGTCACCACTATTGAGGAGTATCATGATGGTACTGGCCTCGAGTGCTCGCCAGATAAATCCGAACTCCTCCTCTATCGCCCCACACTTAAAGGCAGACCACCCAAGGGATACAACCGGGACCGTGCTTACGAAGAGATCCAAATTCACACCAAAAACGGCAGGACTATTCCTATAGTGCAACAAATCAGAGTCCTTGAACTCATCATAGAATCTAAGGGTACAAACGGTGAAACCATCATGAGGTTAGTAACCAAAGTCACCAACGCAATACGGCTAATCAAGAGAGTCACCAACAAACACCAAGGCATGAAAGAGGCTAACGTCATCAGGCTTATTTATTCATTCGCCATAAGTCACATTATATACGTAGCGCCCTATCTAAACTGGTATACAGCCGAAAAACTCAAAATCAACGCACTCATACGAAAGGCGTACAAACAAGCTTTGGGCCTTCCAGATAGCACCAGCAACGAGAAACTGTTTCAACTGGGCTTACATAACACTTTAGAGAAGCTGATAGAAGCGCAACAGATTGCCCAGTTGGAGAGGCTAGCCAGCACGCGCACAGGACGGAGTATCCTTGACAAGTTGGGGATAAATTACCATAGGCAACAAGGAAGTAAAGTGTCGATTTTAAAGGTGATCAGGGAAAAGATCCAGGTCCCCAATCTGCCCAAAAACATGCACCCCAAGTTTAATCAGGGCAGAAGAGAAAGCCGCGCTAGAACTCTGCTTAAGGCCTACGGCAGAGACAAGGAAGCGTTGTTCGTAGACGCAGTGGAGTACCCTAGTCACAAATCCTACGTTGCGGTAGTAATAAACACCGACCGCAAATGCGTAAAGGCGTGCTCCATACGCTCGGATAATTCAGAAATCGTGGAAGAGGTGGCTATTGCACAGGCCATAATTTCCCCAAAGTGTAGGTATGTCATCAGCGACTCGCAGTCAGCAATCCGTAACTATCCACGAGGAAGAATATCTCCCGAGGCAGCCAACATACTCCTCCGCAAGGCAAATCTCATATCATCCGAGGAATTCGAAGAAAGGTATATTATATGGTTCCCAGCCCACACCCCGTGTGCGTCCCCCATTCTCAACCTCAACGAGGAGGCTCACCGCGTAGCGCGAGGTCTCACTTACCGCACCCCCAATGGAGCTTCACATGAGGTACTGGGAGGAGATGAGTGGTAGGAGAGGGACAGAATGTTTAGGTTCTGCGACATTATCCAATTCTACCAAAAGTCGAGGCGCAGATTTCCACCACCTAGCACCACATTAGACAGATCTCAGGAGGTTGACTGGAGGCGACTTCAAACTAGAACATTTCCCAATCCGAAGCTCCTAAATCGCATCTACCCCGAACTATACCCAGATGACTCGTGTAAACTATGTAGCATGAGACGCGCCTCCTTAGAGCACATGTTATGGGAATGCACACAGATAAAGGACGCCAATGCAGTCTCCCCAGAACAGCTTGGGGCCCGGTGGAGAGCCGCGCTGATCAGCTCAGATTGCACAGATCAAATATGGGCCATCCAGCGGGCACGGGAGGCGGCTGAGAGACAGGGTCTCTCCACCGCCCCTGGTGCGGCTTAGGCCCACGCCTCAATCCGCTGGTTAAATAAAGTTTGCTCACTCACTCACTCACTCCGTGAGTTCATACGGGCTGATGCATAGAACACATAACACGTAGGCTAAATCGTTTATAAACAAGAAACACGCACGCTTACGGCGTCGTGTTGTTTTGATCAAATACAGAACCACGGACCCCTCTCTGCTTCCTCTTTCCTGCTTTTCTTTTTTAGGTCTGTGAAAAAAGAAAGTGCTCTGCACAGATATGCCAAGCTGGTTCTTGTACAGTAGAGAGTTTTATTTCACACTCGCTGTCCTTTATTAATTTTCTGTTTATTTGGGTGGCTAAGGCCAGTGGGCTGTCTTTCAAGAAATCAATGGTCGTACACGTTACATACCGCGAATTGTGTCAAAAATTGCTGCAATATCCAGAATATGATAAGGATCAATTGACAGCTGGTTTCAGTACTGGCCGTCACAACTGAAAGGCAATATCTATGAATGAATCTTGAGCTATGAGTGAGTGACTGTTTGCTGTACTGAAGGCTGTTGCCTGTGTTGTCAGCAGCTGTGCATTTTTTATATTTGGCATGTGAGATCTTCCAATTTCCTTCTCACAGTGTTCCTCAATCTAGCTCATTCATATTTTTATAGTTTCCTTTCTCCGGACTCAGTGCAGAATAGCAAACAGGATTGTTGTGATCAGAGAATAACTAGTTCATTTGTCTCAATTATCACATACACTGTGTGCGATTTTGTGGTGTATGTGTCTTCAGGACGTCCTATAATCAGTGGCACAGTCAAACAGAACTAAAAGCAAGAAATGGCTCAGCTGGCCAGAGTAGCTAGTGCATGTCACTCTTGCCATGTTTAATATCTTTTTGACTTATGCTGCTCTACACACATGAGGTTCTCATTGGATTTCATATACATGTGGCATATGAACATGTTTCTTCAAGGCTTTTCAAGCTGAAATGACCCTTTTCACTTTTAGTTTGACATGCAGATCAAAATATTTGCCTTATCTGTATTATTGACGGCTGAAATGGTCACGTCCACCAGAAAGGCAGTTTAAGTGATGAGCCACTGAAGGTAAAAAAGTGCAAGATGGGTGCGTCGTAGTTAATGTAGTGGTGTAGCCAAGGAATGGGACACTGCATAGGCAAATGGCCCACCCTTGAAATTTTCAGCAATGGGATACCGAGAACCGAATAACACATACTCGGCTTGCCTGCACTGAAGACCAAGGAGGTCATCTCCCTATCCTTCCACCACACAAGGTTCCGCCTATATCACAGGTTATAAGTCCACGGCCCATGTTCAAGCATTTTGCCAAGGTTTATGCGACCTTATGTTTTCAAATGGAAACATTTTTTCTAAGAGAAACAGATATAACCCTTTAGCATCAGTGGCGACTTTTGTGTATCCAATTTGTTTATTCTAGCTGTGTCAACTTGAGGCCGGAATAGAGTAAAATACCCAGTTAGTTAGATGAACGTAACCTTCTCCCTATTCATTACGTCCTGATTTGACCTCAGTCTGCTGCGCACAACCATAGCTGATCACTCTAGTGAAGGAACTGTTATCTTTGATTGGTCATTCAAATCGTGTTCTAAAGCCAACGTCAAGTATTGCTTTTCTTCTCCCGAATTTAATGTAATCGAAAACTAATTGTACACACATCAGGAGCTTATGATTTCAGTCTTTTTATATTGAAACTAAATATAACTTACATCAGAATGATGTATTTAATTTCATATAAATCGTAATGGCTTGCTGAAGCTCACACAAATGAACACATTATTTTCCTGCTTGGAATGTATTATTGAGTGCCTTGTGATTGTGTTATCGGAATTAGCCACATTTGTTGACAGTGCATTATAATTCACATCTGAAGGGGCTATATTCTTAGCAAGTGTTAATAGTACTCTTCACACGTGATATGCAGTTAACTAAAAGAAGACGCTTTGCCTGTCGAGTGAGTAATACATACTCAGGACATCACCACTGCAAAGGTACACCAGCCGCAACCAAGAAAGGGCACACCTGCAGTGATTGGTCCACATTTTGCATGTTTTCTGCGGTGTCAATAGGGCTGGCTGAGTGAGCATTGCATCCAGTACCAGGAGGCTGCACCGACAAAGTCCTACTTACAAAACACTCACCAGCTGAGAGGAGAAGTACTGACGTGCCAACCATTCAAAACGGAATGCCGGAGAAAAGAGCGGTGATTACTTTTACAGTCCATAAAAACATGCTAAGAGTTCGAAGTTGTAATGATGCTGATCTTTCAGCCAAGTAAAATAAGAATACACTGAGAAAAGATACTAAAGATATGCCATCAGAAAATGACAAAACAAGAACCGACGGAGGTTCGTCCTCATCACATGAACAGCCTTCAACTGATTAGGCGAGTAAGTAACTGACAAACAATGAGTGCGCGAGGGAGAGTGGTCACACGAGGTCGTCAGCAATCAAATGACCCAGGCTGGAATTGAAGGTGTTGCCAGGTTAGTCTCAGGGAGGCTGGACTGGAGGCCCACCCCCTCCACCAATTTCCGCCTGACCCCTGTGTTGTGTTATGACCATGTATTAAGACTACGTTACCAAGAGGAAACATAGTCATCACACAATGGCCAAGTTCCCCACCTCTCTGCTCCTCCTGAAGGACCTCGCTGATCGTGGGTGCGCCCCCGGTATAGACCAATCCTGACACCGACCTTGGCTAAAATACAATAAGAATAACAGAAAACTCAAAGCAAATGTTACCACCATACTTTGACTTCTTGTTTTGTGTGCAAATGAATCTAGCGAAAAGTATGTGGAACACCAAAGAACAGCACCACAGTCAACACCTGCTAGTACCTGCTTTAAAAATAGTACAAAGTACTGAAGAAGCATGCAAAGAGCATTCCTACGAAGCGAAATATCGTAAAGCAACGGAAGGCTGTGTGGCCCTGACTGAGACAACACGACAACAAAAAGAAAAACGTTTCAGGCATGTCAGCAGTTCATGCACAGCACTGAAAAGCCATGAAAATCTACTTCCGATGCCTTTCTTGCACAAGAACAATAAAAGAAATACACACTTATGGAGAAGAAAGCCATTACTCAAATCCGGATCTTATGAACTGACGGGAGATACTTGTACCTGGATCCTAACAATGGCTTCAGTAAATCTCTTGAAAATACCCTCAAAAGTGCTGGCTGCAAGTGGACGAGACATGAAGGCAGACTACAATGCGACACAATGAACACGTCAACCACCAACCATGAACTAGAGTTGATGTTGCAAGAAATTAGAACACTGGGAACACTCAACGTTCCCAACCGAAATCTTGACCTCACAAACACAATAAGAATGTTCCGATGACTTGCTGCCCATCGCCATGATGTGAAACAGGGGCATATATACACACACAACTCATCTTTACGTGATTAAAAGACTCTTGCTTCCAGGTTCACAGAAACCGTCTCACCAAACTTTTCTCTAATAAGCTAACCACTTTCATCGTTGCTGGGAGTGTGCTCAAATTAAAGGAGACAGAGGGCACTGGTGGGGCTGCATGCAGATGGTGTTCTTCGAATAAATGAGCAAGAGCCTGCATGGTCTTCTTTGACCACCTTTCACGTCTGAACCATTTGTTATATTCACGTTGACATGTTAGTGTAGTAGTTGTGCCTTATGAAAGCCATGAAAGACATAAATATCAGTAAGAGGGGCATGTAAGCTTTGAGATCTCTTTTAATTATTGCAAATTTGAACTGTGTTAGACTTAAAAAACCGAATTCTTGCTGTAATGACACTATGTATATTAAAGCGAAATATTAGTACTGTGTTTCTACTATTTTCTACATCCAAAGAGTGGATAAAGCTAGGCTTGCTTAACCTAAAGTGAGGCTTCGAAGCTGATCAGAGAATGACAATCAACATGCTTTCTTGTATTGCCCCTGTCAGATCGGCTCTGATGTTCATTATTATTACTATTATTGTTATGATTATTATATGTATATAGATACGGCTCACATTTTCTTCAATTTATATGGCCTTTCATAAAATATAATGCTGTTCCTTGCTCCAAACAACTTTTTCAATATGAAAAATGCCATCACTACCTGTCCTCTTACTTGATTTGCCTTGATTGTGTGTTTGATTCAGCGAACTGCAGAAAAATTTGCTGCATTAACTTACTGTCAGCGAAAAATTCAGTTCATTGCAATTAAGCTGCCGGGAGACTGAATATTAGCATTATTTCAGTTTGCTAGAGTTGACTCAAAATTTAACTACTAAGGCAGAAGATACACAACAGTTATGGCAACAGTGGAGTCAAAATAAGCTCATACTAGTGAATTTTCGCATAAACAAGTTGAGGAAGAACTACTATAACGTATCTTGAGATACAGTAAGCTTTCTGGTTATTAGATTGGCACGACAAAGAAGGAAAAAAGACTTTTGAGTAACGTGCGCGAGCACAGGCTTCCTGAGTTGTCCTGTGATGTTGTTTTGAAAAAAAAGTAACTAATTGAGAAGGTACAGTCAAAATGAAAAACAATCATGCATCAGCTTTTTTTATTTTCAATGCAGGGTAAACAAATCGTTCCCTCTTGTGTACAACTTGTTCTTTTTTATTTTTTGGCATTGCTGGTCAGTTTTGGGTATTGCCATGTGGATGTATATATTTGTTCTGTAATTTTTAGTAAACTTCAGTCGCAAATAAGCACTTGTGTTGCTGTGGCTCATTTTTTTTAATCTTCTTCTATGTACTGTTCGAATATTGTGAATCCATACCAACCTAATCTGTCAGTCCTATTCAAGCTTTCTGGCTTCTATAGTTGTACTAAACCATGTCAGAGTTATGACCAAGCATACCTCTCAAAACGTTTGTAGGACCTTTTGATGTACGACAGGGTTCACAGCATTCATCACATTGGTTACGCGAATATTAATTTTTGCTCTTCAGGGGCACATGCACGGTCCTAATCTCTAATTTTTGGAAATGTGGCTTTACAAGCTTCAGTGCTTTTATGATTTGAATAAGTTGGATAAGACATACGGCCACGAGCTTGTTGAACTAGAAAAGAAACAAAGCTCAAGATGCAAGACCACGCCATCTTTTATTCCAACTGATGGAAAACTCAGGTATTCAGAATAGTTCCTACACCTTTTTCAAGTGAGGTCTGGTTGCAGAAGTCAAGCTCACAGCAAACATGCAGTTACACTTTACATGCAGTTACATTTTTCATAGCACTTGAGCATAAGTACCAGGGAATTAAAAACTGAAATTACGTTCTCACTTTTATTTGTGGCACTCCAGAACTAGCAAATTTGTAAACCCATACAAAAACATATATTCACTAAATCATATGATAACATTACAGCTGTTATTCAATAATTTTTGTAGCCATCATAACTCAGATGTCAGAAATTCAATGGGGCATCTTTTTTCGCACATAAATAAATATTTCAGATATAACAAATGCATAAAACACAGAAAGAAAATTTTTTCTTTGCCTAAAGAAATAATGCTGGTAAAGGCTTTAGTAGCTAGATTGACTTGACAACCAGTTAATATGCAGTTTTAATCATGACATTATGACGAATGTTTATTGATGTTATGTAAGGGGGATATGTTTGCTGTTTCAGGCTATTTGTGCACTTATGATGACTTCTGCATAGGAAGGGAATCTTCTGTCTTGTTTTCATAAAGCTTCAGTGACAGTTACTTGAGAGAAAGGTTTTTAAAGTTGGCAGCATGACATCAATGAAGGATGGTTAGCCCATATGATTTCATTATGCATGCGCGTACAAGAGTCTAGTTCACTGCTACCATATGTGCCTTCCAGTGCGCTGTCACACAGCTATAGGTAGAAGCTTTTTTATGATGCAACATATACAAGATGTGTAGTCACTGGCAGGAAGTTGGGCTTCAAGTCGATCAGAGTAAAAGAACATGGTCGCTGGGTAGACCTACAGTCACGCCTAAAGCAAGTTTTACAGTGTTGCAACCAATGTCTGCCTTGAGTGTCATGCATATACGTTTCATTAATTCCATTGCTTATTGGGAGGTAGGGCTTGGTGAAATACTGTCGGTACATATTGGCTTTCACTATTTGTTGGGACCAAGGATGACATGAGTAATGCAGCCAGCAGCTACAAAAGCCGGAACAACAGTGCGTGACCTAGAAATGTCTAGAGTAAGAATATATTCCACCCAACGCTGAACCATGCAATCAACACAAGCCTACAAGTTTGTATTTTGCAAGGCAGCAGTATAGTGAATGGCACAATAAGATCCTCAGAAACGTCGCTGAATCAAGTGGTTGGGCCTGCAAACATATCCAGCAATGTCACATTCTGATTGAATTTTGTAGTGCTGCAAAACATTCAACACAGGTTGTACGTAAACCCACGTGATGCCATACACCTTACTTTATCTGCCAGGGGAAGCCTTTGGATTTCCCGCGTATTTGGGCATGAAAGAGATTCTAGTAATATGCCTAATTGTGCTTGCAAGTGGGCATAAATGGTCAATTCTTGGGTCACAGTACGTGTTGAAGCTATTATGTTTCCTGTTACTGGCCAACTACCCTGCACCACTGAAAGTCTAGCAGCGTCGAAGCTTATATTTCTTGCAGATGGCAGAGTTTTTTGTCATGTCAACCAGTCTCCACTTTTTTAAGGTGTATATTTCTTTGGGACAGGTCAACATGTTGTTTGGGCTATGTGACAGGACATCAATGACAATGTTGACAGCTCCTATGATATGTTTTGGATATGTTTGACATCTGCTGCAGTTCATGGGAATATGGATGCAACAATTGTAACTGAGAGAGTGTAACATGTACCGATAAGAGATGTACTCACGTATTCTATGACGAAGAAATCACGTAATTTCGTCCATATAATATTGTAAAGACATAAGCACTTACCATTTATGCCCACTTGTAAGCACAATTAAGTACATCTCAATGAAAGAGTCTTTCACATACACCCAAGTAGACAGGAGATCCAAAGACTTTCCCAGGCAAATAACATTAGGTGTAGTATAGCATCAGGCGGGTGTACGTACCACCTGAGTAGATTGCTTTGCAGCACTTCAAGATTCAGTCGCACTGTCACATTGCTGGATATGATGACAGGGCCAACCACATGATTTAGTGACAGTTTTCGAGACTCTATAGGCTTCAGTCTCCACAAAAAAATGCTGCGATGCTGCTCAGATAGTGGGCTTAAGTTTTCAGGACGTGCCAGGGAACAGATATGCCGCCATATGTACTCCTTTGACGAGTCGGTGATCTAGCACAAATTACATTCAAGATGTCGTTCGATGATGCATAGTGAAACTCTCATTTGATATTCAGGGAGTAGCATATACTGTCGCGCAAGCATCTGTTGATCCCCAAAAGTTTTTATGGAAGTTCTTGGTCTAAGGGAGCTTAATATAGTAACAGAATATTCCTTCTTTATTTCTTTGTCATCAAAGCTCTGAGACAAGAGCTCTTTCTCAAAGAACCATCCCATGCTGTTGTGGTGGCTCCGCAGTTTAATATATGAAACAGTGATAATGTAGTGTGCTATATTATCGTTGGAACGAAAAGAAGCAGGTACAATTGCTGTGCCTTAAAACACGAGTAATCATCTGACCGATCACTTCGCACCGATGCAGACCTTTCCTTAGCAGTTAAGGTTTAAAAATGCTGAATATTAGCTCTTGTTTTGTGCACACTCTTCTATAGTCCTCGTTATTTTTGCGATGTTTTGCTTATACGCTCCCTCGTAGCACAATCAAGTACTTTTCCAGAGTGTATACAAGTAATGTTGTTAGGACTAAGTTAATAGTGGACAGGCTTAGGCGGACTGTTATGGCTTTGCACATTTCTTACTAATGAAGCATGCATTTCTCTACGCATAGTTATTGTGTTTTACGAGCTGCTGCATTGTGTTCGCGCGGTTTGGCGTATGTCTTCATCAGAGCGAGGTGTATCTGAGATTAAAAGTACACACGCATGTGACCATGCTGGGTCACGTATTAAGGGCGTAGCCAGTGTATATTTCTGGGCGAAGCATCGAACCCACGGTGTGGCTGAACCGGTATTATTGTAGTGAATTGTATAGTTTGAACCCAACCTTGTGGCAACGCCTAGCACCTTAGACTACCACTTTATTTAATTAGGACGAACATTGTGCACTTCTCCGCCTCTTTACGGCCGTCATTCTCGCTTGGTATTTACGCGTCATTCTCGCACGTACAACCGTGGCTTTTTATGCATGTCGAGTTCAAGACTACTGCAGCTGCATACCATCCAAAACTGCGGCTTGATGAAATGAAATATATGCTGCAATCAGATCAGCTGATGCTGGTTTTCGCGATTTTGCGAAGATCGCCTGATTTCTCTTGCTGATTTTTTGTAACGGTGTCTTTTGATCGTGATCAGAACCCTCAGGTTCTGTTTGGCGCAGAATCACGCAAACGTTTAGTGAAGACGTTTGCTAAATCACAGTCTAAGAGTCGGAAATTGCGATGCGCAGATTGCGACCGTCTTATTCCCTCCGCTATGATAGGTGTCCTTGTGACACGCAACGCAAGCTTAGCAAAGTCGTAAGAAGTAGTACGCTTGTTTTGTTGGCTATACAGACAGCTGGCGCTGTATAAAAGCTATCAATTGCATGCTACTTCATTAAAAATTTCGTTTTACAGTCTTTTGCGTCAACCACGACCTCGGTCGCGATACCAGCTTGCCAAGCTGAGCGAGAGTACATTTTGACATTTGCTGGTTGACTACACATCGCTGCTTTCCGAGTGCTAAATATTCCTTTTGTTAAGGAGGCTTGAAATCATTGTTAGTTTTGTTGTGAATAAATACTTCCCTGGCCACATTTCGGGCAGTTTTGTCTGATTTCATTGACGCTGCCTTACCAAGATCTCGCAACACTGATTTTGTCAACCGGGTTCTGGGCAGAAAAAAGAAAATTTCAGCTGCCTCAGCAACGCCAGCGATGAGCCCGATTACATTTGTGAGTATAAGTTACTGTTCTTATGTACGAGTGCCTTGTTGTTCATACCTGTCACGTGCATCTTAATCAACCGCTCGCCGTAGTGTGCGAGTATTCAGCGAGTAAGTAGAACGAACAGTCGCAGCTAGTGTTGTACGTGCGACCCGAGTCATTGATCTTTTTTCTTTCCGTTCGAGAATACATAGTAGAGTACAGGTAATATTTTAATGTGCAACAAGTGTAAGCTTACAGCAACATGACGCGAGCCTATTTCGTCTTCCTATGTCTCGGGTATCTTGTAGAAAAGTGCCTTCCTGTCACCAATGCTATTTTTATGTGCCTGGGTGTCAAACTTGTGCAGTGTATTGGCAGTGTGCGCTAAATGGTGCATACACGTAGCACATGTCGCACTATTTTGCACAACCGCGTCTTTACGATGCACCTAAAACAAGGCCAACTACTGCAGTCTGCCGTGGGTTAAGCGTGGCCAATATGTGGAGCGTGGCCCATTGCAACTAGAGGAAGTTCTCTGTGTGGGAGGTTAGTACGCTAGACAAGGTATTGTGTAACTTGCTAGCTACATCAGATATAATGAGCAGCGACGTTTAAATGCTTCGTGACATCAATACGAGTAAATAAAAGTGGCATCAACATTTATGTCACTTACTTCGCAGCAAAGAAAGTTGTGGTGGGGATTATGTCGCTACTAGCGGGGTTAGCTTGGCAGACAACAAAAGGAGGTCTGACTTACTTTTTCATTTTTTCTTGCTTTTCAAGCTAAACAACACCTTTCAATTAGTTTTGAATATTCACTCCTGGTGAGTCAGAAACAAAATATGAAATTTCAAGTAATAATTCATCTGAATTCCTGTATTTGCCTCGTTTGTTAGATTCGTGTGGTTTTAATAATGTAAAAGCCCCCCATTCCCCACCTAGTGATGCTGCTTCTGCCACAAATGAGCGAAACTTTGTTTCCTGCACCATCCTAACAAAATCAATGTAGACTATGCCATGCTGCACCAGATTCCCACGTTTGACAGTGTGTATCAGTTAAAATATCATTGCTGGTCTAAACATTTGTCGCTTGATTTCGAGGCCACTAATCTCACAGCCTGCACCAAGGAATATTTTAATACCTGAACAGTGCTGGTTATGGCACGCAATATGTGCTATACTGCATGCAGCCAGAAACCAGATGCAATATTTAACCACCCAGAAGTGGAAATTCAGTTGGGGTGAAGAAGTTGTGCGCAAGTGCACGAAAACCATAAAGCTGTTAAAATTTTTCGAAACGGTGCTGTAATAGCGGAATTAAGTGCGTTTGATTATCTAATTAAGCACAGTAATCAGTCCTTTCATTCTTCTTTTCGCTACCCTCCGTTGGTACCTTTCCCGAAGCCACTTTGCCCTCTTGCCAAGCACCTCACCCAATCTTGCAAGGCATGCATCATCGATGACATATTGCTCCAAACACTGTCTTGTTACGGTTGCCGCCACTCCGCCCTCTGTCAACTTTGTGCTTGTTGGGCGAATCGCTGTTGCTGTGCTAGTCGGTGCTTATACGAATAGTGTCGGTATGAACCCTGTCCTACGGACCACAGTACCTGATTTGCAAGCACGTGCATGCATGCGGGCATCACGACAAACAACGAGTGGCATGAACAGCCTCTTGCAGGCTAACAGGAAGTCATAGGTGCTTGCTTGACCAATTGCAGCATATTTATTATGCATGTCAGATTCAACTTCTGGATGTCACGTGCAAGCCCGAAAGGCATGGGGGATTGTTTCTTGAAATTTGTGGAGCACTGGCGGCACGTTGCGCTGCCACGTGGAGAATCACAGATCATGCAGCATTTTGCATATGATGCACGTGTTTACTTCGAACGTTTGAAAAATATTATAAGAGGTTGTTTAGGGGCCATTTAAATGGACCGGAGCAGTGGCCGGATTTTAAAATAAGGGTTGCTTTAGTTATTTGCTATTCATGAGAAACAATGCAGGATGGCTGAGAAGAGGCTACAGCGAGACACAGCTGGGGGCTAAGGAAGCTCTGTTACACCATTGCGAAGCGTAATTTACTAGAAATGACCGATGTCGACGTGGGGGTTGATTTGTAAGTGTTTTATTTAGAATGGGAGGAGATAAAATGAAAGAACAAGAGGGATCAAAAAGCTTGTAGGCAAGCTAAGAGAATTTGGAAATGCTTTCAACACAAGTAATAATATGAAAAAAATACAGCACATCATCGATATTGTCACATGTTTTTCAAAGCTTGAGTATGCAGACTGGGATGACTTCAGCCAATTATTTGTGTCTTGTAAATGCTAGGTGGTGTTGCAGTTTGGAGAAGTCACTTTTCTGTGATTTTCGCAGCAGAATTGTGGTAAGTGAGGTGCAAAACAGGCCAATTCGATTCTTTGGGCTCAAGCGCTTCATTTCAATTGAATCCATGTTGTTCGGATGCCATTTTGTCTCCATTTTATGTACTTTGCATGGCCATTCTTATGTCTTGACCATGAGAATAGCGTTGACCAATCTAGTGAGACTCCATTTCATTATTTTGTTACATGCCTACCCTGTTCTAGATAGAATACTTACAAAATAGCCCCTCTGATTTTTTGCACATCTTACTTGAAATGAAACTTTCTACTCTTTCTTTATATTTCTAAATAATGCTTTGCTGCTGTAGTCATCAACGTACGCTATATATAGCATTAACACACATGTAAAACTTTTTAAACTTTTAGTCTTCTGTGCGTGAAAAAGAAAAATGAAAAGCGTATCCACAAAGTAGGTGCTGATTAGCTGGTATTTCATTGAATACCTTTTTTTCGGGGGGGGGGGGGGGGCATGTGCTCGTAAACAGCACAGTAGATGTAAAATATTTGGGTTCATGTCATCACTTTCGGGGCTTATTTGCACCTTACAGTTTCACGTCATTTGCAGCAGGGCCGTGGTGTATCGCCTACTGAACATTTGCGAAACTACCTTTGTGCCTAAACAGTGGGAGCGCACCCACAGTGAAGGGTAACAGATTTGCGAGAGCAGCATTTTTTCAGTTTTGAATAGTGTTGACACAATGAGACATCCATTAACATATTTGGTCTTCTTGGGGTATGAAAAAAAAACAGGGGGAGGGCCACAGCATTCAGTTTGCCCTCATGAAATTGGCCGCCCCCTCTGAAAGAGCACATGGAATGCTTGAAAAATACACAGTGAAGCAATACGTGTGCGAGCCACATCACCAAATGTTACCTTATTAAACTCCACAATAAACAAGTAACTATAAGCAACATGTTCGAGCACAACCATTCCATTAGATGAGAATCAATGACATACAGAAGCTACGTGGCTAATATGTTTTTGTTATCGCAATGTAATCGACAAAGTAATGCTGTAAACAGCAGCAGAGGCAAGCATGAGTAGCCGTGGGGCAACTATGAAGCTCGTGCACAAGGCCGGTTTGTCGGTGCCTGCATTCACACGGTGCTAAAATCATTTCATTCTGGCATGGCATAAAAGAGCGTGCTGGGATGAGTGCCTATGCTGTCGCACATCTGCATAGAACGTAGAACATAAACAGGCATCTTATTGTAGGCAGCAAAATGAGCAACAGATCTGGCCCTTCGCGTCAGCCACGAGGAAGTCAAATAACATAGAGGTTAATCTCCTGCAAATATTTTTTAGCATCCCAGTTTCCTCAGTCTGAGCAACATGGCACACGAAAATTTGTTGGCGTTGCCGCCCCTATCTGCCACCTTACGTTAATATGGACATTCCGTGCCTGCACAGGTGGAGCGCGCCGAGCCTTCAACATTGCAGAGATGCTCTCGGTGTCTGCTAAGATTCTACACGGAGTCTGTACAACGCTGTCGGGTGTTTCAAAAACACATCAGTTTTCCAGTTATTTCTCTTTTAGCCTACCAAGTGTTGTCGTCCTGCCATAATAACAAGGAATTCATTTTTTCTCATGCTGCTGACCTGTGGTTTGCATTCCAAGGCTTGTTTAGGGCGGTGTGTTGGCTATCACTTGGACACCAGTGCTAGTACAGAGTGGCAAGTTTCAAATTGTCTCGTAAGTGCTTTCTATTTATAGAAACCTGAAAAGCTGAAGTCTCAAAGTGACGCTTTCCTTAAGGGCTGAGCTCTTGGTAGTCACTTGCTCTTTAAAGTAGAGCATTTTTTAGCGAACTAAAAGCACCTTCACCATATCTGTCTGTCAGTCGGTCTGTGTAGTATCTATCTGATCGATTGATTTAATCTAGCCAATTAAGTTTGGGCGCTCTGTGATCATCTTCTTAACTTGACACCTTAGGTCAGCAACTCACTTATGAGTTCACTTAGTCAAGATTCACTCATACTCAAATAAGCCATGTGCTTGCGTGAGTAAGGGTGGGTAATATTTTAGCGAGCTTGAGGCCGAGCGAGTCTGGTTTAAGAAAATTTTGGCGGGTTAGAATGAGCCCGAGGCGTGAAGTATGTATAGGTGAGTTTGAGTGTGCTCAAATTTTTAGCCAACTAATGTTTGAGATGAACCAAAACTTGCATGACAGGAAAGAGTATGTTATAAAAGGGTTTGATTCAGCAACTCTCCGACATTTCGTTTCTATTATATACAAGATGTTTATTTACACTACTTAAAAATGCGTTAGAGAGCCAAGAATCTATGGTTGACTGTTTTAGGAAAGTCTCTTGTCACTGTCTCACGGTGGCTTGCAGTGCCACTGTCTCCTCTCTCTTTTTGTGTTGTGGTTGTTAATAAACTATGGGGTTAACATGAGCACCAACCATGAATGCTCGCATAAAAGCGGCACATTTAGGTTTCCGCCCGGGAGCCCTGTTACAACTAATATTGAATGTGCAAACAGTCCAATTATATATATTCCAAAATAGAATGTAGGTGTGTATAGCTGGGGGAAGTTGCTGTCATTGTCATTACACTAAATAATGTGCCCCGTTGTTGTCCGAATTGTCAGAGAGTACATTTAGCCCGGAAGTCCAATTCTTTTCCCTTTATTTTGGTAATTTCACCTTATTCCAGTCTATTTTGTTGCAAGTTGCTTCTGTGTATTTGGCCAGCACGTTGGACGCAACCTTCTTTCTTACATCATACATGCGCCGCTCCAGTTAGAGCTACATTTCTCGCCAAGGTAACCTAACAGTTGCCTGTGCCACTCTCACCCTCCTCCCTGGCTCTCCTACTCTATATGTGTACTCGACCACACTGGTTTCCATCCACCAGTACCGTAGCCAGGGGGTGGCACACCAGGCCTGTGCCTCTGCCTATTTTATTGAAAGCTCTGAGCTCCCCCTCCCCCTTTTTTTTGTCTTGAAGCTGCGTCGTCCCGGCCACGGTCCTGGCGATGGACATCTGCGGTACCGTCGCTAGGTCAACAAGTGCACGCCGTTGTTTGTTTACCTGGTAGAAGGCGCCTTCAAGGGAGAGCCGAAGCGATACCTAACCCCACGGTGAGAAAAAAAAACAAGATGGAAAGTTGGGGAAGGGGAAGTGAAGTGATTCGAAAATTTCTTGGCTTGGAATGCTAACCCGTGCAGGGAATCTTTAATAGGCCACCTTTGCCATTTTACACTGGTGCTTTATGAAAAAGCGTATTGAGATTTGGAAAGGGCTGTTATCCCTAGTCACGGGACACTGCGCATAATGTTCACTTACTCATGCGTTTGTACGCTGCCTAATGATGAGTATCAGTGTAATCATTGACATCTAAATATGCTACTGGAAATATTTTGGAGCAGTGTATGACATTTCTGCTTCCCTAAAAAAAACCAAATTGTGCACCAGTTTTTTTCCACCACCTCTGCTCTTGAGTTTCAGGAATCTCTGAATTTCATGGTCGCAAGATTGGCAGATCCATATTGAAATGCGCAGAGTCTGTCAAGTGATTTTACAGGCACAGCAAATGCTAATATGAACTTTGTCATTGTTGGCTCAGTGGGGTGGTTCAAAGTACCACTTTTGTTGAAATAGCAGTGCTCATGCTTACACTGCACAATTTAGGTGATGTCGAATGGTTTATACATATCTTGATTCTAAATGTAAGCTTTCTTTTTTATACTGCTCAAAACTTGGTATCTAGTGATGAAACTTGCACAACTTTTTCCCTATAACCTGCTCAAAATTTACATTTTAGTGCTCCAAAAGTAATATTTTGCTGCTCCTGAAACTGCTCCTAGTTGTATTACGGCTGTTGCACCACTGACGTTGTTAAACAGTAGCTTTCAGTGACATTGTGTTGAATAAGCAAACAAGTTGGTATTCGGATACTCTTTTTGCATTTCTTGTGGTGCCCCTGCAATCTAACATGCACCTACCAGTCTGATCAATATAACTGTTGGCGCACGACTAAGGAATCTTGTACACTACTCCTGTAACACAAGGAATAGAGGAGCTATGGTGTTTCTGACCACATTCACTTTTACTTTTGGTTTTGCATTTGGCCCCGAGCCTAACAAGTGTGCAAGTGCTGCCCAGCTGTTTCAGAGCCGTACATACCACTGCCACATCATATCTGGATGCGACACTCTTAATTGTGCGACATCTTGTGAACAAGTCTAACAAGTGTTGTGTATTTTCATGTACTAATAAGAGCTTGTATCAATAAAGAACTTAAACGAGGGCAGCAAGCTAGAGTGGCTTTCATGATTTTTCTCACAGACTTCGCATTTGCTAAAATGTTTGATCCATCTCACCACCTTTTCGCAAGATCTAGTGACTGCATAATCTGGAAACCCTGCTATTGGAAAGCTTTGGATCTGAGCATAAACACTGCTCAATACCTTGTGCACACAGCCTCCTGCACACAGCACACAGACTTGCACACAGCCTCCTGTACCAAAGATGCTGCCAGTCCATCTTTGATCACTTTGGAATAAGCTAATGTCTAAGTCAAAAGAGGCTGTTGCGACCTGGGCCTGTACTGCCAACACACAGGGATTGGTAAGGAGTGAGACAGCTGCTCACATTGCGCAGTTTTGATACATTTATATTTTTTGCGCCAAGCTGCTCTAAAACCATAGTAATCAAGAAAATTGCACCGAACTGCTCCGAGACAGCCTCGAAAGCTAGAATTTTGATGCCGACCTAAGCTTCAGTGGGGAAACAAATGGCGAGTTTGACTAATAGGATGTACCCAATTGTGTTTTTTTTTCACTTTCCACATTTCTGGTGACAAAGGCTCCCATGGTGTTGCGATAATCTTTAAACTTTAGCAAATTTGCGTGACTCACAAAATTGTGCTGCCACGCATTGAGCTAGCTGCTTCTACTAGCCAGGCTGTATGTTCTAGCGCCACTGTTGGCTAGCGAAAACCACCAAGTTCGGTGGCAAGCATAGCTGGGTTGACTCTCCGGTTCTCTGTCGTGCATAGCACATTGCTTCGGGCACTGTGGCTTTCATGTTGATGCTGCTGCATGTGGTCACCTACAAGTACGTGTTTGCTGTGAGCGAGTAACTGTAAACGTGGAGTCATTTTTTCCTGCATCCGATGCGTCTCCCGGATGCTCTGGCACGTGCACATGTGTTTTCAAAATGGGTTCCGTGAGCGGCAGAATGTGTGCAACCTATTTCCGCTTTACACCCATTAGCTACTATTTTATTTAGACAGGCGAGAGTTCTCATTGCATTTTATATCTAAAAAAGCCATCGCAAGTGAAATCCGTACATCAATGTTTCAAGGTAGAGAGAAACACTAGGTTACATGCGAAGCCATGGTGTCAAAACGAGTGTTGAAACCATTGTAAACGATAATAACGGGCACCTTGGTGCTTTATTCTTGACTCCTTACACAACAGCAATAACTTGACACAGTTTTCAATATTGGCGATTTGCCACTGCTTCGTTTTGTAATCTAAACTCGCAACAAGTGCTTAAAGAGGTGTCGCTGCAAGCGTGCCGGGTCTAGGCTACACGAGCTTTTGGCTTATTTCAATCAGCGTTTCGGTCGGTGGCAGTGTGACTTCGTTTTCTTTCTGTTCTCATTTTTTTGCAATAAAACCTGCCTCTCTACGATCAGCGTTTTGTTTGCGTGGACAGGGACTTTTTCACCTGTGGTGCGCGAGCACTTTACGCGAGTCACGGAGTGGCGCGGGCAGCAATCGCAAGCCGATGCATTATTGGGAGTTTTTCATCGACGGTGATGACCTTGTAGCGCCTCAACGCGCCGCTCGTCAAGGAAGAAGAAGTTCGCATTTGCGCCGCGCGGCGGGTGCAGCGCGAATAAAAAAATCAGTTCGAAAACTAAAGGAAGAAGCCGAAGTGTGCGAACGCTTCCACTACGGCTCCTGCTTTTTTCAACGTTCTTGCGACGCCCCTTTGTGATTTCAACGTCATATTAGTGCAACGACTTCCAGAAGACACAGGGACTCTGCCGACACAATTTGGGCGCAGTGAGTGCTTGCTTCTTGCATTTTATTTCGCCTCCGCCATTGTCGCTCGCCCACCGACAGCTAGCCCTGACGAGTATCTTCTTTGCTCTAACGTGGCGCGTGCTTGCTCGCGCGCCCCGTAGCCGCACTGTCTCGCTGAGCGATGGAGCACCAAGTGACAGGGGAAGACATTAACTCTGAAGAAATCACGCCAGACCGCGGCTGGCAGACCGCCTGGTGTCGCCGAGCAAAAAATGAAGGCTCCAAACGTGTGCCGTCATATAGCGCTTTGAAACGCAACGAGCACAAGCCCCGCAACAGAGAAAATGTGAAGAACAAGATTATTCGAGAAAGCCGAATGCCTCACCTACCAAAGAATGACATCCGCATTATCATTAGGCCCAGAGGGGGTCTTAACATCGCTAGGGTTGGCCCAACGACAATCGCTGAAGCCATTTCGACTTCGGCAGGTATCAGCCCATTGGAACAGCAAGCAGACACGCTCTGCCCCAATATTAAACAGAACATCTTAGTAGCAAGCACGCCGAAGAGAGAAAATGCTAATCGCAACGTGCGCGTTAAAGAAATCTGCATCGCTGACAAGACCTATGAAGTTAGTGCCTACGAAGCAGCACCACATTCTACATGCAAAGGTGTCATTCGAGGGATTCCCGTGCAAGACGGTTCGGCGGACATTGATGCGAAGATTGTCAACGACCGCAATCCACTAGCTTTGGCTGCCAAGCGCATCGGAAGTACCACTGCAGTGATCGTGGCCTTCGATGGACATCGTGTGCCCAATTTGGTGCGAAACAGATCGGTGCTACTTCAATGTACACTATACCGTAGACAGATAGATATTTGCTACACCTGTGGTCGGCTCGGCCATCGAGCGGACGTGTGCCCGAACCCTGGAGACGTTATCTGCAGAGGCTGCAGCGTGCCGAACCCCGAAAAGGAACACCGCTGCACACCAACATGCAAGCTTTGCGGAGGAACCCACCTCACTGCCGACAGGGAATGTAAAAAACGCTACCACCTTCCATACGTGGTGCGCCGACGACGATGGGAGCGAGTACACTCGACGCGACACAACCGTTACGATGCAATGAACGAGTTAAACCCAACCACTGACGACGACCAGGCCTCGAAGCTTTTTACAGATGGTCGATCCGATGGCAGCCGATCCCGGTCCCGATCCCGGAGTCGTCCCAGGAACCGCACACTGCGTGTATCGAGGTCCCGGATTCGCCCTCGGAGCCACTCCCGCAGCGCGCGAAGTGGGAGCCCAACCAGATCTATATCGCGAGGCTACTCCTGGTCTCGTTCTGGTTCACGTCACGGTTCCCATTCAGGTTCCCGGCACGGGTCACGCTCCGGCTCCCACTCAGGTTCCGGGCCTCTTGCCGGTTCCAGGCCTCACCCCAGTCTCACCGGGGTCTCGCGTCAACGATCGCCTAGCCCATCAGCACCACCATCGCCAGGCAACGTCAGCAAGAATAAGCGGGGACCTCTCACTTGGGCGGATGCCGTCCGGAGAAAAGGAAACACTACATCACAGGTAGGGTCGGGTTCACTCCCAGAGCATGATACACACAACACCTCTGAGATAGCGATCTTAAAGCACGAAAATGCGATGATGAAAGAAACAATACGCAAACTCACAGTCGCAATCCGAACTAAAAACTGACAGAAACGCACGCGCTGCTATGCCCCCAAACGACAACGACGACAATGCAGTCACTCCGTTGCAGCCGCAACCCGTAGGCGTTGGTAACGACGACGGTGAGAGCGCACCCAAGAAACGCGCGGTCGCCCACGACCAGCCAGCTTTAAAGGAAGAGTTAGACGACATTAAGGGCACGCTATCGGCTATTAAGGAAAGCCTTCGCTTTCTTGGCGAAAGCATGGCTCTCGTGCAGTCTACTCTCGCGGTACACGGTAATCGTTTGGGCCAAGTGGAGCAATATCTTGATCACGTCGTCGCCCCTGCCGTTGCCGCGGATAAGCCGTTGTCGCAACGTACAGCCGTGCCCAGTCCACCGCATCACGCGGCCCTTATGCACCCGCCGGGTGCTCAGGCCAACTCCTAAATGCTTCAAGATGGCCAGGCCAATTGACGAGTTGCGAATCTGGCAATGGAACTGCAGGAGCTTCACCCACAAGAAAGCTTTCTTGCAGCAATACCTCCGTAGCCACGAAGCCAAACCTCACATCATGCTATTACAAGAGACTGTAGTACCAACCACCACGTTTTCCGGATACCAGTGGTTGCCCGGCCCCTCGGGAGGACGCGGTATCGCCACCTTGGTCGCTAACAAGATTACCTGCACAGCGCACAGTCTCAATATGCCCGAAATTGAGCGCGTTATGGTCGAAATTCTCCCTGGAAACATATCACAACAAAGCGTATACATGCTCAATGTGTACAGTAGTCCCAGCCACCATAGACAAAGATTCACACGCTTGTTCCAGAAAGCTGTCCGCCTCGCGGGGCCTAACCCGCTAATGATTGCAGGCGATTTTAACGCTGCGCACAGCACCTGGGGCTACACGTACGACACACCCAAAGGTAACGAGCTTTGGAAAAGTGCGAATGACATGGGCCTTATTCTCATTACGGACAAGGCCTTCCCCACTCGCACTGGTACGTCCACGCAAAGAGATACTACGCCTGATCTATGCTTCGTCAAGAATATCTCCGACGCCCACTGGTCCAACCTCGCGGTAGATCTCGGTAGTGACCACTTCATATTGGCTGTACACCTCCCCACAGTAAGCAGGAAGACCAAGTCGTACACGAGGGTCGACTTGGACCTCCTTCGTAAAACCCGCGCAGAACGACCTCCTCCCGATACCCCACCGAGCCTCGAGACGTGGACGGCCCAGCTCAAAGCTGATGTAAACAAGGCAAGGAAAACTATCAGCACAGACCTTTTAACCGAAAGGATGGACAGTCGTCTCGCCCACCTACTAGAGGCCAAACAGTCTCTATTGGCCCGGTGGAAGGGCCAGCGCCTTAATCGGAGGTTACGCAAATGCATATCTCAGCTGAACAAGACCATGATGGATCACTGCCGCATCCTTTCATAACAGCAGTGGGACGAAATTTGTAATTCGATTGATGGTCAGGTTCGAAATGGCAAAACGTGGAACTTACTCAAACACCTCCTCAACGAAACCAACACCCGCACAAATCAGCGTCATTCGATCGTGAAGATACTTCATCAGGCTAAGCGAACAGTGTCACCGGAAGATGTTGTCAAGAACCTCGTGGAAAAATATCTCCCGCTCCCCATGGGCCCTGTGACCCCTTACCCTGATTATTCTGGCAACGACAACACTAACTTAGACGCCGAATTCTCTATTGAAGATGTGCGCCGAGCTCTCCATGAGCTGAATGGCCGCTCAGCCCCTGGCCCCGATGGCATCACCAACAAGCTCCTACGCAACCTGGACGAATCTTCCGTCACTTACCTCACTGACACTATCAACGAGATATGGAAAAAGGGTGAGATACCCGATGCTTGGGAACTAGCTCACACGGTTCTCATACCCAAACCGGGAAAGGCGCCGAGCCTAGATAACCTACGCCCCATATCTCTCACGTCGTGCGTGGGCAAAGTGGCTGAGCACGTCGTCCTCAACAGGGTTGGTCGATACCTCGAAGATAACGACTACATCCCGCCCCACATGATTGGGTTCCGACCAGGGTTATCCACTCAAGACGCCATGTTACTCCTAAAGCATCAAATTCTAGATGGCGGAAACACTCGGGACACTCGTGCAATACTCGGTCTCGATTTAGAAAAGGCCTTCGATACCATAACGCACTCGTCAATCTTGAAAGCGATCGCAGCCCTCGGCCTAGGTCGTCGATTTTACTACTTTATCCGCTCTTTTCTCACTCGGCGCAGAGCCGTCCTCCGCGTAGGAGACCTAGTGTCGGAAGAAGTGGAGCTCGGACAGCGGGGCACTCCTCAGGGATCCGTCCTCTCACCCACGCTCTTCAACCTCGTGATGATCGGGCTTTCCGAACGACTTTCAAAAATAGGCGGGCTAAACCACACTATCTATGCGGATGATGTAACCATATGGTGCTCCACGGGGTCGGATGGCTTCATTGAGTCCGCCCTGCAAGAGGCTATCGACACCACCGAGTCTTACCTCGACCACACCGGTCTCAGGTTGCCCAAACGCCGGGGTGCCAAGCCCAAAGGGTGGAAACCTTCGGCGGAACGCAATATCATCCTCCACACCAGAGATGGTCGTACCATACCCAGGGTAGACCCCATCAAGGTCCTCGGCATGATCATCGAGTCCCGCGGAACCAACACTCAAACAGTACACAAGCTCAGGACTAAGACTGAGAATGCCATACGACTCGTACGTAGAGTAGCCAACAGGCACCATGGCCTCAAAGAAGACAACCTGCTGCGTCTCGTACACGCGTTTGTTTTGTGCCATTTTACGTACGTTGCCGCTATACACAAGTGGCTACGTGCTGAGCGCGATCAACTCAATGCGCTTATTCGCAAGGTGGTCAAACGAGCCCTTGGCCTCCCTATCACCACTCCAACGTACAAACTCCTCGAGCTTGGCGTACATAACACGCTAGAAGAGATCGCCGAAGCTCACGAACGTGTGCAATTGACCCGACTCACTACAACCAAGGCGGGCCGCCATATTCTGCGCGAGCTCGGCTTCTTCTCCTCGAGGGCCAGGGACCCCCCAGAGTTGACTCTAATTCCCCGTGAAATCCGCGACCTTATTACGATCGCTCCCATACCACGAAATGTACACCCCGAATACAACAGAGGCGGGCGCCTTGCGCGGGTGACCGCCATTCTCAAGCGCATAGACATGGAAGCGGACAACGTCTCGTTCGTGGACGCCGCGGCCTATCGCAACAACCAAGCCTTCGCCGCGGTCGCGGTATCATCCGCGCAGCAGACTCTTAACTCAGCCACAATCCTCACCCGAAACCCCGAAGTAGCGGAGCAAGTAGCTATAGCTATAGCTATGCTCGACAGCAAACGGGAATTCATCTACAGCGACTCCAGGCCGGCCATCAAAGCCTTCGAACGCGGAGTCATCTCCGACCAGGCGTTACGTATCCTGCGCAATGTGGACCCGAGTGCCCTGAAGCACCACACTGTCATCTGGTTCCCCGCCCATCTCGGTCAGGTGCCGGGTGCCCTATCCAACCTCAACGAGATCGCCCATGATGCAGCGCGCGCACTTACCGACCGCACTGCCACAGGGCAACCTCATCTTGCTGGGTTGGATACCAATCGGGATGCACCAATTACGTACAATAAAATTACAAAGCACTTTTACTTGGAACGCCGCATTTTTCCACCCCCACATCCGAAACTTAACCGACCGCAGGCATTAACCCTACGCCTATTACAGACACACACGTACCCAAACCTTGCCACGCTTCACGTTTATTATCCCGATGCATACCCCAGCGACACATGCCCATCATGTGGACACACAGCGACACTCGAACACATGCTCTGTGAGTGTGGAACAACTCCTCCCGACTCTACCTCAAGCAAGTGGGAGAGGTCCCTCAGGAGCTCACTTCTCGCCGACCAGCGATGGGCCGTCCAGCAGGCCCACGACGCGGCCGCCAGGTACTCCCTGTCGGTCCCTACGTGGGAGATGCCCGCTACGCGCTAAGCGCGTCCTGCAGGACCGAAATAAAGTTTTTTCATTCCATTCCATTCGAAAACTAAACGCTGTCAGGGCTGGATCTTTCCCGTGTTAGCTCCGACAGTTAATGGTGACCCGATAAAGAACACATAGCCCCGATCATCCCGCATGGATCCCGCCGGCTCTGTTACCAATCCTACCGGTCCTGACGCCCAAGAAGACGCCAGACCTAGCGGTGCTGCAGTCGCTGCGATTCAACATGTCAACCTGCCACCATTTTGGCCCAACAGCCCCAGCACATGGTTTCTGCAGATCGAGGCGCACTTCCGTCTACGGCAAATCACCAGTCAACAGACCAGGCACTGGCATCTGGTATCCTGCTACCTCCGGACACAGCCGACGACTTAGCTGATATTTTAGCGTCGCCGCACCCGAGCTATCCCTACGACACATTGAAGGCAGCTATCATTTACCGCAAGTCTGAGTCCGAACACAGCAGACTCCAACAGCTCATCACGGCAACAGAGCTCGGTGACCGTCGCCCATCACAGCTCTTGCGACGCATGCGCCAGCTCCTTGGCGGCCCCTCAAGAGGAGAAGCTGTTACGTGAGTTGTTCCTCCAGCGCTTACCACAGAGCATGGTCCCGGTCCTCGTACCGGCAGGAGATGTCCCAGTAGACACAGTCGCTGAAATGGCTGACCGAGTGGCGGACTACTCGCGGGCACATAGCCTCAACTCCGTTACGACACCGCCACCGGCCACCATTGCAGGCCCGGCACTCGCGAGCATCGAGAACCGTTTGGACGCCCTTGACAGGCGCCTCGATGACTTTGTACCTGCGCATCGTCAACCATCATCCAGGTTCCAGATACACAGTCGCTCCTCGACGACCCCACGTTCTCCGGAACTTCGGCCACCCGATGCGCCGCGGGACGTTTCATCCTCAACAGTGTGCTGGTACCACCGCCGATTCGATGCCTCTGCTCGCAAGTGCAATCGCCCGTGCTCCTGGTCGGAAAATGCGATGACCGGCCACTGAAGGCGGCAAGTGGTACTGGTCGAAAGTCATGCCGCCTTTTCTATGTTTCTGATAAGATCACTGGCGCTTGCTTCCTAGTCAACACAGGGGTCCAGGTTAGTGACATCCCGGCCTCAACGAACAGACCTGCCCACTCCAAGCGATCAACAATTCCGCGATTCGCACATACGGCCAACGCTCTCTTAAAATTGACCTTGGACTACGCCGTACGTTCCGCCGGTTTTTCATCCTCGCTGACGTCTCGCAAGCTGTTCTTGGAGCTGACTTCCTCAGTTTTTTCAACCTTGCTGTGGACATGCATGCTCATCGCCTCATTGTTCTCAACACCCGCCTCTCCATCAACGGTGTACTCTGTACTTCCTCGCCAACGGGACTGCGAGCTCTCACACCTGCTTCGCCGTATGCAAAATAACTCGCCGACTTTCCCAGCATCATGAAGCCGCACACCAGAGAGTCACCGGTGAAGCATTCCATCACTCACCACGTTGTGACCACTGGAACTCCCGTTTATACACGACCCCGTCGACTATCTGGAGAGAGCCCCGCCATCGCCCGTTGCGAGTTTGAGCACATGCTTGAACTCGGCATTGTGCGGCCTTCCTCCAGCTACTCAGCGTCGCCACTCCACATGGTGCCGAAGAAAGATCCTGGCGACTGGAGACCATGTGGGGATTACCGCGCTCTCAATGCCCACACCTTACCAGACCGCTATCCACTTCCTCACATACAGGATTTCGCATCATATTTGGCTGGGTGCACAATCTTCTCTAAGATTGACATAGTGAAGGCTTACCATCAGATTCCTGTAGAACCCACCGACATTCCGAAGACGGCCATCGCCACCCCATTCGGTGTGTTTGAATATGTGAGGATGCCTTTTGAATTGCGCAATTCTGCACAGACATTTCAGCGCACTATCAATGAGTTCACGCGAGGTTTCGATTTCGTATTTGCCTACCTTGATGACCTCCTTGTAACAAGCTCATCCGGCCCTGAGCATGAAGCCCACCTGCGCACCTTGTTCCACCGCCCGGATGATTATGGCCTCGTAATTAATCCCAATAAGTGCCTCTTCGGCGTCGCTACAATAGAGTTCCTAGGCCACCTTGTCACTCCAAAGGGTATCCAACCATCCGCCAGCAAAGTGAAGGCTATTCAAAACTTTCCATCCCGACTTCACTGAACAGACTCCGAGAATTTCTGGGCCTACTAAACTTCTATCGCCGCTATCTTCCAAAGTACGCCACATTTCTGAAGCCCTTGACCGACCTATTGGCTAAAAAAGACCCGGCTGTGCCACTGGAGTGACCCAAGGACGCTGCATCTGCCTTCGGCATTGCCAAGAAGGCTCTGGCAGACGCTACCAAGCTCATAAATCTAGTCCCTGATGCCCCGATTCGTCTCATCACCTATGCATCAAGCGTGGCAGTTGGCGCAGTTCTCGAGCAGCACGTATCCGGTTAGCAGCCCCTTGGGTTTTTCTCGCAAAAACTGAAGCCACCAGAGACAAAATACAGTACATTTGCCCGAGAACCCTTCGCGGTGTACCTCGCCATCAAACATTTTCGTCATTTATTGGAGGGCCGGGACTTTTACGTCATTACAGACCACACGCCCCTGACGTTTGCCTTCCATCGCAATCACAGCAATTATACTGCATGGGAGATCCGTCAACAATGCTTTATTTTCGAGTTCACTGTGCATCTCAGACACGTACATGGGCCGGAAAATGCTGCTGCTGATGTACTATCCCGCATCGATGCCTTGTCGACCCAGCCACCACTAGACATGGAAGAGCTAACAGCTGCCTAAAGCAATGATCCTGAGCTGCATCGTTTTCGCTCTTCATCCACGTCTCGATCGTTCACGGAGTGCCCGCTTCCATTTTCTACCTCATTAATAACGTGCGAAACGTCTACTGGTGTCCCTCGGCCCTTCGTGCCTTCAGCTTTTCGTCGTGCAATTTTTGATCAATTGCACAACATGAGTCATCCTGGTATTCGTGCGACCCAGAAGCTAGTCACATCTCATTTCCTTTGGCCAAGCATCAACGCTGATGTCCGACGCTCAGCGCGAACCTGTCTTGAGTGCCAGCGCGTTAAAGTTCACCGTCACACTATCACGGCAACATCCCCGTTTCGGCCTCCAGACGCAAGGTTTTCTCACGTTCATCTCGACATCGTCGGTCCTCTTCCGTCATCGCAAGGAGCCTGTTACCTTCTGACATGTGTGGATCGCTTCACCAGATGGCCGGAAGCGTTTCATATTTCCGACATTACAGCACCAACAGTTGCCAAGGCTTTCACAAACGGCTGGGTGTCACGCTTTGGATGCCCTTCTGTCGTCACCACTAATCGTGGTCGTCAGTTTCAATCGTCCGTTTTCACCGCACTGGCCATTCGACACATCCACACAACTGCCTACCATCATTCCGCCAATAGTATGGTCGAATGGCTTCATCGACAACTGAAAGCTGCCCTCACTGCTCACCAGCCAAGGGAACGTTGGCTCGACCACCTCCCCTTGGTACTTCTGGGCACCCTATCATCATTGAAAGTGGATCTCGACTGCTCATCAGCCGAACTAGTCTATGGCGTTTCCCTTCGTCTTCTAGGAAAATTCTTCGAGCCATCATCGCCACCTTCCACTCACGATGCCTCCACGTACATTCGAGAGCTGTGCACCACGTTTCGGGACCTTGCTCCTGTGATTCCTGCCGACCGACACCCCCAGTCTGTCTTCGTCAGTCAGGATCTGCATGACTGCAGTCACGTCTTCGTTCGGCGTGACCGAATACGGCCACCACTAACACCAGCCTATGATGGCCCATTCCGCGTACTCCATCGTACACCTAACACGTTCACGCTAGATATCAATGGCCGTGAAGACGTCGTGGCTGCTGATAGACTGAAACCTGCGTATATCGCCACTCTCGCGGCCGCGGGGTTTCAATTTAAAGTCTGGATGCCAACATCCAAGCATTTCCACTGGACGACTCCTCTGGTGATTCCTACGGCTCTCGCTCTACGGGGGGGGGGGGAGGGGGAGCCCTGTAGCGCCTCAATGCGCCGCTCGTTAAGTAAGAAGAAGTTGGCATTTGGGCCGCGCGGCGGGTGCAGCGCGAATGAAAAAAATCAGTTCGAAAACTAAACACTGTCAGGGCTGGATCTTTTCCGTGTTAGCTCCGACAACCTATATACATTAAAAAAATGTCAACACTGGCCAACTTGTGCTATAATAATAGCGCGTGGTTGCTCCTGTGGAGAGGTGCTATCAGTATCACTCGCTTATCACGTAGCAACATATGCACAGGCTTTATGAGATAGTCCATGCGGCGAGATTTCTTGGATCTCGCGCTGCACTCTTAGAGTTGGTCCTGCATGAGGTGACCGTGAACGGCAGTGCAGCATGCTTTTGTTTGTTAGAAGCTCTTAACGCTATCATGTCAGGCTTTTTTTCTTAAGCGAACGACCACCCTTACGTCACTAAGATTCTTGTGCAACCACAATTATTTAATTTCTTTTTGATTGTGATGCGTTCTTTTAAATGTTTCCACGTTACCTAGCTTTCAACAAAACCTTCTTTAGATATTATTTTACGTGTTACGAGGGCTAGATAGGTCACATGAGTTGTATGTAAAAATGTAATGCAGTTCATACCTAGCGATCATCTGTTCAAAAACTTCCTTCAAAATCTGTTTCAGTGTAATGTGTATTATAAGCCAATTAAAGCATGCACTGGTGCGCCCACGTTGCTAAACATGGGTATTTTTAAGCTCCCAGGACAACTTAGTAAAGGCTGCTAACTGCTCCAAAATTGAAATTTTGCTGCTCCAGAAACTGCTCCCAATTCAGTTTCAGCCGTCTCACCCCAGTTTGACTAAAGCGTTAGCCTTAGGTCTAAAACTGAAGTTTTAATTCCTGCAGCAGTTTTGTCGTAAAGTGAAGTACGCTTCCATTCTCTAAAGAAACACTAAAAAGCAAAACAATTTTTTGCATATTAGTACTTCTAATTTCACTATCTGACAAACACTTCTCTTGCGGTGACATGATGCTCGGCAAAAGAGAAAACATGGAAGAAGAAAATTTGGGTGGAGATTTCACTGAGATTGCCATGCCAAACACAGTGACGTATGAAATAATGAAGGCGTCTACTGGGGGGGGGGGGGGAGTGCCACATAGCTTTTACTTATTAAAAATTAAGTACATTGTGTTCAGTAGGTGCTAGACCTCGCATGCGATGGTTGGAAAATTTCATTGAGCCATTGTCATGAAAATACAAAAAAAGACATTTTGAAATTTGCTGCGTGATGCTCAAGCGCAGGGGTTCAACAGCTGTGCTGATTGCGTTAATTTGATAAAATTCCACATTTGTGCGCTGAGTTGTGCCGAAACCATTAAATTTGCCGAAGTCGCGCCACGCTGCGCCAAAATGCCCGACCAGCCTCAAAGTTTTCTCGTTTGACTTAATTTGAGCGTGAAATGGAGACCACTTTAGCCACTTGTAGTTTGCATCATCAGTCTATGCGGGCAGACCCTAACCATAAACCGCAGTGTAAGACAGCTGCTTATTAGTTCAAAATACTCGCGAAACTCTATCAACCAGATGAAGTTACAACGCCGCGTGCCTGTCGATCTGCTAACCGCAGCACATATATTTACCGGTGGGACGACGCAACTACAACACAAAAGATGTGTTGCCGTAGCCAGCAACACGGTGTTGGCAGTATGAATTTTCTAGTCAGCAAGTGCTGCCATGGCGTGTTGGGAACCATTAGGAGCTAATGCTGGAAGTGTAATAACTCTCAGCACATCGAGCTTGTACAGTACCAGCTTTAGTTCATGCCGTGACGTCAGTTGCCATAGCAACACCACATTAGATAGATATCCGGTGCCATTGCGAGTCCAACTGGCGGGTTGGTCTCGCAATGGTTTGACCAGATTACTTAATCTGGTCTAACGCGCTTTGCAAGCAAGCCAAAAAGTTGTGCCCTAAACCTAACTCCTTCATGAAAAAAAAAATGAAGAGAGGGGGGGGGGGGGTTGTGGTTCGAAAATTTCTTGGTCTTGTTCCAACCTGTGCAGAAACACCGCTTAAGCCACCTTCGCTATAGTAAATGGGTGGCCTGCGGAAAGGCGTTATAATATTTAGAAGGGGCTTATAGATGTAGTCTCTAGACACCGCACAGTTTGTTCAATGACTGATGTATGTATATGCCACATATTTGTGAATAGGAAAAGTTACAGGCAAAATTATTTGGAGTACATTATGACATCTGTGCAGGTGTAAAAAATCGTTTTTTTTCAGTTTTATGAATCTCATGGTCACCATCTTGGAAAATCCACATTTGAATTGTCAAACAATTCGCCAGGCCTAGTGACTTCTAATGTGGACCTCATGATTGTTTGCTGAGTGGGGTGATTAAAGAAAATACTACTTTGCTGAAATAGCAGTGCTCATATTCACTGTCATGATTTAGGGAATGTTAAATGGCTTGCATATATATATATATATATATATATATATATATATATATATATATATATATATATATATATATATATATATATATATATATTGCAATGAGCAAGGTTGCGTAAAAACACAGGTTATTATTCCAGGCACGTTAGCCGCAACAAGCTGGTACAGGCAGGAATCAGGAACCCGGCAAGCACGAGCCACACACGGACGTCAACGTCTTCTTTCACGCTGGCACAGAGCTGGCGCCACTATGCTTCGGTACAATTACTCCCCGCGCAGAAAGGAGCCAACCTGGCGACCTAGGGAAAGGACACGACAAGGGGATTATAGCACGATTTGAGGCGTGATACGTGTACTGTTTCACGCCCACGGCAGCGTTGGTCCGAAGGTGGATCAATGGGCTCAACTTCATAGTTGGCAGGAGATGTTTGCCGCACCACACGGTAGGGGCCATGGTGTTTCGACGAAAGCTTCGGGAAAAGACCGGGAGGGGTAGACAGGACCCAGAGCCAAACCAGCATTCCTGGGTTATAGTGTACAGTAGACGCAGAGGAATCGTGGGCAGTTTTCTGGCGCCATTGGTCTTGTGCGGTAAATGAGCGAGTGAGTTGACGACACTCTTCGGCATAAGCAGCTGCTTCGGAAACAGGCGTCGCTTCGGAAACATCAGGCTTGTAAGGGAGAATGGTGTCCATGGAGCATGATGGCTCACGTCCGTAAATGAGGAAGAAAAGAGAAAAGCCAGTGGTTGTTTGTGGCGCAGAGTTGTACGCGTACGTGACAAAAGGGAGCACTTGGTCCCAATTAGTGTGGTCGTCAGAGGCGTACATGGCAAGCATATCTCCAAGGGTACGGTTAAAGCGTTCCGTCATGCCATTGGTTTGAGGATGGTATGCCGAGGATTTCCGATGGACAGTGCGACATGCCTTGAGTAGCTCGTCGACGGCGTTCGAGAAAAACACGCGTCCACGGTCACTCAGTAATTCACGAGGTGCACCGTGTCGCAAAATGAGATGGTGAAGAAGAAAGGACGCAACGTCTTTCGCAGTGGTAGCAGGCAGCGCAGATGTTTCAGCGTAGCGTGTTAAATGAGCCACGGCGACGATAATCCACCGGTTGCCTCGAAGAGAGTTGGGTAGAGGACCATAAATATCAATTCCGACGCGGTCGAATGGTCTCGCTGGGCAGGTTAAGGGTAGGTTAAAGGTTAAGCCGCAACAAGCTGGTACAGGCAGGAACCCGGCAAGCACGAGCCACACACGGACGTCAACGTCTTCTTTCACGCTGGCACAGAGCTGGCGCCACTATGCTTCGGTACAATATATATATATATATATATATATATATATATATATATATATGTATAATATTTTATAAACAATAAATCTAAGCCTTTTTTCTCAAGCTTCACGAAGTTGGGTCTTTCGTGGTAAAGAATGAATGTTTTTGCGCTTGTAACCTTCTCCAAATTCGAGTTTTAGTGCTCCAAAAGTAACATTTTGCTGCTTTGAAAATTGCTCTGAATTATAGTTCAGCTGTCGCACCCTGCCAAATGTTCAGGCACAAAGTTTAACATTGAAATTTCGACATATAGTTCAGCTGTCGCACCCTGCCAAATGTTTAGACACAAAGTTTAACATTGAAATTTTGACCTCAATTTTTATTCATTAATAATGAAATGATGACAGTGAAACTTGTAGCATTAGAGTTCTCAGACCACAGTTTGTTCATATAAGTCAAGTAATTGTTTCTCTTTATTGTCCCGACTATATCTACCTGCTGCCGGTCTGGGGGCGCACGCTCGCTTTCTTTGCGGCCTGTGTACAGGAAGGAGGTTGTGCTTCTACCTATTGCCCCAATCTTTTTCCAAACTAACTCGCCGCCGTCTATTGAAAAAAAAAGGCTAGCGCACTCAAATAATGCTCAGGTTTATTTCTACTGTTGCACTTCCTGGTGGTACCAACGCAATGGAAACATGGTAGGATGCATAAATGAAACTTCTTTCTGATACTTATTAATAAATAATAAATATAAAAATAATAAATAATAATAAATAATAATAAATAATAATAAATATTATGGAAATTAATAATTATTCCATTCTGCACCCATGTACCATTGTGCGTCGGTTTCAGAAGGCTCGGCCACAAGATCCGTCACAAACTGGCAGAGAAAATGACAGACAACATAATCTTTTTTTTTTCTGAGAAAAACAGTTTAGGAAACTTTTACTTTGAATTCACAGGCCAGCAGCCAGTGCCCATGAAAATGATAAATTTGGACATATGTGTTCAAGGTATCACATTTCGTGCTTATTGAAATAAGTACTTCAAAAAGGTGAAAGTAAAAGCATAAGAGGGATGGTCACTACTTTTCTCAAGTAGGTGTGAAAAGAAATCCGAAATAGCAGGAGTAATAGCAGTAGTAATAAGAATGTCAATGAAAATAATAATTGTTCATAATGAAAACACAAAATTTAGAGACATGAAAGAGCATGTAGTGATGCAGTTTTGGAAAGTCGTTCTAGTAAATAAAAAAAAACCCAAGCCCGCACAATCCCAGATGCAATCTTCAGTGCCGATGAAAAAATGTGAAACATTTTCATATGCAGTAAGGCTCGCCAGAGACGCACGGGAACAATATAATTTTAGAGAATCAGAAAATGTCCTCATTAGTACTAATATATTTTTCTTGCGCCTGAAGAAAAAAAAAGCACTGTTGCAAAAATTTGTTGTGATGCTTTTAGCTGAAATAGCGACATTGTTTCTAACCAGAAATGCTTTTGTGGGGGCTTGTAAACAAAGCGAGACGGCATGTCATTTCGATCCGTTAACAATATTATGCAATTACCTAGAAGAATCTGCAGAAACTTTTCAGAAGTATTAGCGCCGACGCTTTTGCGTGACTTTTGTCCACACTTTACGAACAGGCCAGCAGTAGTGAATCTTGAATGTATTGCTCAAGAATCAACTGTGATTGTCAAGGATTAGTGGAAGGCTCTTAGTGGAAGGCTCTGGGAATTTCGACCATGTAGAGTTCTTTAACGTGCACCTAAATGGTAAATCCAACCACACGAGCCTCAATCATTTTCGGATTCAGCGAATAAAATGTGTTCGAGCCTTCAAAAAGTATTTTGTGTCGTTGCGTGTGCGTATTCATTACGCAAAACATGGGTGCCAAAAAATACAGGCTGTGCGAACACACACCTCTACTACTCTCACTGCTTCCTACAAATAGAAAAGTCATTGGCACGAGAAAGTGGCCGAGGACAGCTGATTTACAAAGCAGTGCGTATGCGGCAAATTGCGTTTTGAAGAGTTGGCTCTAGACACCCTCATGCGGAGTGCGCTGACACTGTATAAAAACAACTATATTTTACTTGCCGCTGCTGCTTAGGCCATAAAAGCACGGAGAGAGCGAGCGCCTATATACCAGCTGTTATCGACCATCTATTCGTTTTATTGTTCCCTTCACAATTGATCAGGTAATCGTGCATGTACCGAAATACATACTGCCAAACCATCTGATATTGCTGTCCCGATTCTTATTGTTGGCATTACTTGAAGGAGTATTGAGACGAATTTTCAATATTTAGGAATTGTTGTTCTCTAGAAGACGATTGGTCTCAAGAAGAGAGTTTGTGTTGCGTGGAAAAGCATCGCGTATGTTTTTAATACCTCTACCTTTAGAAAACACTATCAATTTCGATATCAAGTGGGTGGCTTCTCTGTGATATGACAAGGCAGTGTGATGTTGCAGGAACTTCGCAATTCGCTACGTACTAATGGCAGAAAAGCGATCTGCTCGTGGTACATATAAACCATGAGTGCATTGTTCCTGTTGACCACGACGGTGATTTCTGTGATTCAGGCTGCATGGAAACTTCGTTTGCAAACTCTGAGGAACCTTGTTGACTCGTCACGATATTGTCCTCTTCATTGCTTGCCAATACTCTAGAAAGAAAGCTTTAAAATCAAGGTAACTATCTAATGCACGTCATGCACGCTGGCTGACTATTGTGTGGTAGTAGTAATGCTACTTGCATACCGAGGAAACTAAAAAATGCCCCGTTTGCGATGTCTCAAAATTGTCTCGGTACACCTTTTAAAGACACTAAAACCAAAAACATTTTTTTGCGTATTAGTGAAGTACAATTTCTCAATCCAGGAAATACCACCCTTACCGCAAAACGACGCTTGGTAAGCGAGATAACGCGCGAAAAGAAAATGTGGGTGGAGATACTGACTTGATATCGCACGAAAGCAGGAGACATCATAAAATTTAAACACGGGTACTGGGTCTTATGTAAATATTATTTCATCAAAGTAAGTACACTGTTATCTGTCGGTGTGATGGACCTAAGATACGAAGTTGCAGAAATATTCATGAAGCCAATGTTGCGAAAATGCAATTCATTTCCGAAATTTGAGCATCACGAAATAAAAAATAAACTTCATCCCTAATTTTCTCCTCTGATAAAGAACTTGGCATGAGAGGTCTTGGTGTGCAGCGTGTCATTCTAAACTGAGACATTGGTTCTCTTAAGTGTACCTTTAAGAAAAGATTGCCAACTGCTGGTGCAACAAGAGTCACTGCAAACACTGCTTTGAAGCAATATTTGCTTTCATTCAAGTAAAACATCAGAGGTTCACTGTCATTTTAGTCCTATCACTTCATTGAACTCGGCCTTGTCGTTGACCTCGTGTTCTAGCGACTTAACAGCAGTCATGAGTTCTTTTTGGGGCATGAAATAGCATTATTATGATCCCTTTCTTGTGCCCTATTCAGGGGCGATCGTGATATTTCTGCGGCAGAATGATCCAAAGACATGCAGTGCATTTAGCTTAGATATCGAAGACTTGTACTACCGTGAAATTGGGTTACTTTGCGACAGATTTTTCATGTTTTTTCCCTTGCTGGAAAATTGTCAATATAAAGGCAAATGAATATTGGCAGAACGTTTATAAAACATTCCCTCGCTCTACGGAGTGTTCTACTGATCCCAATTTTCAATACAAATGGCTCTATTGAGGTGGGGAGGTGAGGTGGGGCAAATGACTCTACATCGTGTAGGCAGCTTTGTGACAACGTTGTTTTTGGTTGAATATGATTGAGAAAAAAAAGGCTAGCACAAAGTTGCACAATGAAAAGCTCAATTGAGTTATCTACAAATGGTTTCTGTTCTAGCAACCTCACAGTTGTATGAAAATTTATTCATACATGTACCTCCTCAATCAAGATGTTTTACCTTAAAGATACCTTGTTTGCCTAGTAAATTCAATTGAGTACAAAATTGCATCTTCACAGTCCGGTCATTTCCAGTTTTTTAGGGTCCTCCTCATAGTGCTGATGATGTGCCTATCAGGTTTGACTTCTGTCGCTCATCCCAGGTAAAGGGGTCGTTCAAAGTTTGCTATGGCGAAGTTATCCTTCTCGAAGGTTTTTTCTCCGAAACCCGCACCATCGAATTCTAAACGTTGCTAGTATAGACAACCAGCGCTGGAGTTTCCACGGCCACACTGGCGGTGAGAGCCCGCGCTTCTCAGCTGCTCCCGCAGAGGAGAGTGGCGGCTGGCAGAGTTGGTGCGTGCGTGCATCGCCGTAACAAAACCAAAGGATTGGCGACTTGGGCTGGTTGGTATTGCATTTTTTTTCAGAGAAATATACTTCCTTAGTGCGCGGAGAGTGTTTCAGAGGGAAGATATAGCAGAGAGATAGGGCAGAGCGCACACTTACAGCCAATTTTATTGCACAGGTGGTGGGAATATATATACGGTCAAGAGGGCGAGGAGATCACACACAGAAGAAAGGACAAATGATGGCGCATGCGCCAGACCACCTTATTTCAATCCTCAAATGACAACTTAACTGAAAAGATACCTGTCGATCTGTCGAATAGTGAATACAGGTATCTTTTATGTTAAATTGTCATTGTCTTTTGATATCAAGCTTAGCTGGACAATTTTTTGCAATTGTCAGTGGTGTATACTTCTTAATAGTCGAGAAACGACGCACTCGCTACACCTACTCGCTCCGCCAACCCGTGGTCAGCCATCTTGATTCTCTTGGAGAGAAGCACGTTTCTCCGTGGTAAAATGATCAACGTTTCTCCATTTCAAGACAAAATTGGAGACATCAACGTTTCTCCCTAAATGGAGAGAACGCCACTCCATTT